>NC_136973.1:24130481-24132981 GCF_032717465.1 Coenobita brevimanus
CCCATTATTCTCTATCAAAAGTTTTTATATATTCCCCATTTTTATATATCAAAAAATATAAATTTTCCCCATTTTATCCCTATATCAACATTTTTTTATATTCTCCCCATCATTTTCCTTATATCAACAATGTGTTTGCCATTATTTTCCTTGACATATGTTAATATTTTCCCAGTACAAGGTTATAAACTCATCTCCCATCCACACAATTATTTTTTTCTGTAGCGAAGAGTACGTGATTATGTCCCTCTAGATTTATATTTTTTTTCGGGAGTTTATGGTTTAGTATTTTTTTTTTCTGGAGTCAATAATTAATTACATTTTCTCATCAGTGTTAATATTGTACCCTTATCAGCGAGTGTGTCGATGTTGTTCTCTAATCTACTGTTGGCATCTACTTTTGGTATCTACCGTCTACCCTCCCTCTCCTGTTTACGCTTCAATATTCACCCATACGCTCCTTTACGCTCCCATCCCAGGCGTATTTAATTTTCCCATATACTATCTATCTATAGCCCGACGCCCTAATCCCGCAAAGGGTGGCCGCAGACAAAACGCCTTCATGTCGCTCTGTCACCCACCATTGACTGCCATCCGCCCAACTCACTCCCCCCTCCCTCATATACCTCTCCACTCCATCCTTCCATCTCATCCTTGGCTTCCCCCTCCCTCTCCCCCCCTCCACCTCACTTACACTCTCCTCGTCAGTCTCTCACTCTTTTTTTGTATGGTCATTATATCCCTTTTTCCCCTTTTTTCCCCGAGTATTGAGATTATTTTCCGTGTTTGTTAGTACGTCGGTTGTGGCCAGCATTACAATTCCGGCTTTGTAAATGTCTCTCTCTCTCTCTCTCTCTCTCTCTCTCTCTCTCTCTCTCTCTCTCATGCTTGGCTTTGTTCATCTACCGATTATTGTGTAAAGTGTGAGGTGTGTGTGTGTGTGTGTGTGTGTGTGTGTGTGTGTGTGTGTGTGTGTGTGTGTGTGTGTGTGTGTGAGAGAGAGAGAGAGAGACAGACAGACAGACAGACAGACAGACAGACAGAGAGAGAGTCGTATAAAACAGGAAATAGTAAGCGATCTAATAGTAAGAAAAACTATATCACCATCATCTCCCTACATCACATTACAAGATGGGAGTCAGCCATGGTAATTATGCAGTATATGCTAATGATGTTATGTTAATGAGATGGTGGTTACGGGTACAAGGGCCTTAACGAGCAATTAGTGTTGTAATGACGTGGTGCTGTGTAATGACGTGGTGCTGTGTAATGACGTGGTGCTGTGTAATGACGTGGTGCTGTGTAATGACGTGGTGCTGTGTAATGACGTGGTGCTGTGTAATGACGCGGTGCTGTGTAATGACGCGGTGCTGTGTAATGACGTGGTGCTGTGTAATGACGCGGTGCTGTGTAATGACGTGGTGCTGTGTAATGACGTGGTGCTGTGTTGTAATGACGTGGTGCTGTGTAATGACGCGGTGCTGTGTAATGACGTGGTGCTGTGTAATGACGTGGTGCTGTGTAATGACGCGGTGCTGTGTTGTCTGTTATAATTAATGGCATTGATGTGGTGTTGGGGAAATGTGTTGGATTGGCTGGAATGAGGTGGTGAGGGAACTGATTGAGAGAGAGAGAGAGAGAGAGAGAGAGAGAGAGAGAGAGAGAGAGGGAGAGAGAGAAATGAAAATAAAAACTAATTATTTTCGTGGAATAAATCTTTAGTGACAGGACCGTATTCTTATGGAAGCTCCCTAACATCTCTACCTAAGCGATTTATTTTGCTTATGACACCTTACCGTCCTCTTCTGTCTGATATAAATAATTTTGATATCACCATACTCTGCATAAATAACGTAGAGAACGATATTAGCCAGCCGTATCCAGAAATAAATCGCTAAGGAAGAGATGTTAGGGAGCCTCTTTAATCGATATGTATACTGGCTATTGAAACCTGGCTTCGTATTCTCGCCGGTTAAGGAAGCTCCCTAGCACCTCTTCCTTAGCGATTTATTTCTGGATATGGCTGGTTAATATCTTTTTGCACGCTATTTATGCAGAGTTTGGCGATATTAGAATGATTTATGTAGCTCGGAGGACAAGAAGGTGTAATAAGCAATCTGAGTCGCTTAGGAAAAGGTGTTAGGGAGCTTCCTTAACCGACCTGGTATGAGCTCATCTGACCTCACCTGATCCTGCATCGTAAACCATAGGAAACCTGTACAACCAGTGGTAGTTTAGGGGTAACTGGTTTATATTTAATTGTGTTATATAACCGAGTTTAAATGACCATATCTCATTTTAACCTGTGGTAAATACAGTGATAGATTTATTATAGAGATGAAAATGATGGTAACGTTACTAGTGAAGATAGGAAACAAGACAGTAATGATGATGATGATGAAACTTAAAATTATGGCGATTCTGACAAAAATATATGTGCCAGTAATAATAATGATGATGATGATGATGATGCTAATAGTAATAATTTCAGTGCTGACAG
>NC_136973.1:24137981-24140481 GCF_032717465.1 Coenobita brevimanus
ACTGGATCATCTAGCTCTGATGATTTTGATGTGGCTGAAAATGTTAAACTTGTCCCTCCTTTTAATGAATCTGATTTAACAAAGTATTTTCAGTTGTTTGAGAGGGTAGCTACAGGTTTTAATTGGCCCAAAGAGTATTGGCCAGTACTCCTTCAAACTGTTCTCACCGGTAAAGCTCAAGTAACTTATGCATCTTTGCCTCAGGATCAGTCTGATAATTATGATGTAGTTAAGAGCTTGATTCTTAAGGCCTATGAGCTTGTTCCTGAAGCCTATAGAGTAAAATTTAGGACAACTTACAAGCAAGATAAGCAATCCCATGTTGAGTATGCAAAAATCAAAGAAGATCTGTTAGAGCAGTGGTTAAATTCTAAGAATGTGGATTCTGATTTTGACAAATTTAAGCAGATGATTTTGCTGGAGGACTTCAAAAGGTGTATTAGTAAAGATGTAAGCCTATATCTTGATGAGAAAAGAATAGATAATTTGTCTGATGCTGCAGTTTTAGCTGATGAGTATGTTCTCACTCACAAGAGATATTTTAGAGGAAAAAGGAAAGCTGAGAGTAAGTACGTTGCCTCTACTCAGAGTACAGGTAACAGGAAAGAGAATAAGGATGATGTTTCTCAGGAAGTAAATACCAGCTTCACCTCTAGATTTCAGAAAAGTAAATGTACTTATTGTAGTAAGCTTGGTCATACTACGGAGAGATGTTTCAGGAGACAGCGTGATGTGAACAAAAAGGAGTCTTTAAATATTCAGTCAATTGGTCTAGTGTCCACTCTTGAGAGTTCCCAGAATTCTTTAACTGAGTTAACTGAACCTGCTTTGAGGGGTAACTTAAATTCTCATGATGGAGCTCCTCTTTTGAGCAGTAACGTGGGTGACACTCTCAAGAGTTCATGTGCCTAATTTCCTGTCTGAAGGTTTTGTCAGTCCTCTGGACAGTAATGACAGGAAATCAGTTAAAATATATCGTGATACAGGTGCTTGCCAATCCCTTATGCTGACCAGTGTTCTAGGCTCTAATTTTAATTCCTCTGATGAAACTGTAATCTTACAAGGTGTAGGGAATAATTACTTCTCTGTTCCTCTGTGCAGAGTGAATTTAGAGTCTGGTTTTGTTAATGGTTCTGTTATGGTTGGGTTGGTTGAGACACTCCCAATGTCAGGTATAACTTTCTTACTTGGAAATGATATTGGTGGAAGTCAAGTGTGTCCAGCTCCTCAGTTGTCTAGTGAGCCAGTGGCTGTGTCCCGGGATTGTGATGTCCCTGATGTGTTCCCTGCATGTGCTGTCACTAGGGCTAAGTCTAAAGTTACTGGTGATTTAGAGGATAATGATGATGATGATGTTATCCTAGCTGACACTTTTCTTGCTAATTTGGACCACTCACCAGATGAGGCAGTACCCCGTAGTGTTGATAATTTGTCTCGTCAAGAGTTGGTTGAGTTGCAGGTTGCTGACCCTGAGTTGAAAGGTCTAGCTAACTCTGCTTGCAGTGAGGAAGAGTCAGCCGGTGCTTCTACTTGTTATTATGTAAAGTCAGGAGTACTTATGAGGAAGTGGAGACCCCCAACAGCATCAGCCGACTGTGAATGGGAGGTTGTACATCAAGTTGTCATCCCTCGTGTTTGTAGGCAGGATATCATTAGAGTGGCTCATGATTCCAGTTTGGCAGGACACCTTGGAGTGAGGAAGACTGTGGCACGCATTTTGAAACACTTCTACTGGCCAGGTATCTTCAGGGATGTTTCTTGGTATTGTAAGTCTTGTCACACCTGTCAAGTTGTGGGGAAGTGTAATCAGACCGAAAAGGTTGCACCTCTAGTTCCCATTCCTCCTTTTGAGGCGCCTTTCACCCGTGTGTTGGTGGATATTGTGGGCCCTCTTCCTAAGACTTCTTCAGGAT
Source organism: Coenobita brevimanus (assembly GCF_032717465.1). Taxonomy (NCBI): domain Eukaryota; kingdom Metazoa; phylum Arthropoda; class Malacostraca; order Decapoda; family Coenobitidae; genus Coenobita; species Coenobita brevimanus. Next base: position 24,139,895 of record NC_136973.1, read on the forward strand.
TTTTCTTATGTGTTGACCATGATTGACATGGCTACTCGTTATCCTGAAGCCATTCCACTTAGAAACATCTCAGCAAAGAACGTGGTTAAGGAAATGCTGGGGTTCTTCACAAAGTTTGGTCTGCCTAAGGAGGTACAGTCAGACCGGGGAAGTAATTTCATGTCAAACGTTTTCAAGCAGTCTCTGAAAGAGTTGGGCATCACCCAGATCACGTCTTCAGCTTACCATCCCCAGACCCAAGGAGCGTTGGAGAGATATCATCAAACACTCAAATCGATGCTCAAGAAATACTGTTTGGAACATCAGAAAGACTGGGATAAAGGTCTTCCATTCGTTGTGTTTGCCGCAAGAGAATCTCCAAATGAATCACTGGGCTTCTCACCCTTTGAACTACTGTTTGGCCATGAAGTAAGAGGACCCCTTAAGCTACTCAAGGAATGCTGGCTGTCGGAGGAAGATGACGTCAACCTGCTGGAGTATGTGATGAAGTTCAAAGAACGGCTGTCCACTGCTTTGCAGCTGGCGAGAGAGAATTTAGGAGCTGCTCAGGAGAAGATGAAGACTTGGTATGATAAGAAGTCCAGGTT
>NC_136973.1:24150481-24157981 GCF_032717465.1 Coenobita brevimanus
TGACAAGATTATTATTTTTTATTTTTACTGTTTTTTTTTATATATGGTATTGGAATTTAGGGACTTACGGCTGAAAATATCTGAAAATCTCTGAAATCCCTGGCGCTGCTACTGTGACCCGTATTCTCGTCGGTTGAGGGAGCTTCCTAACACCTTTTCCTAAGTGGTTTATTTTGCTCATTACACCTTACAGTCTTCTCTGTTTTGCATAAGTCCTCCCAGTATCGCCACACTCTTCCTTGATAACGTACAAAAGTATTATCCAGCCATATCCAAAAATAAATCGCAAAGGAAAAGTTGTTAGTGAGTTTCTTAACCGATGAAAAACGATCCTTTGTGTCACTCTACACATGGAACAGACAAGCTGCTTTAATTCATTCCTAACCAACACTAACTTTTACTAGACTCGTTTTTTTTTTTTTTTTTTTTTTTTTTTTTTTTTTTTTTTTTTTTTTTTTTAATCGAGGCGAAGATGCACTTGACAGGTTGATGATGATTGGCTGAATACAACATGTCCGAATAAGATCGTTGTACAGTATTTCAATTAATTACCGGTAATGTAACCTAGTAATTATCTGAAAACCATGTTATTCGGACATGAAGCATTCAGGCAGTCATCACCAACCTGTCAAGTGCAACTTTGCCTCGATTAAAAAAACTGAGTATAGACAAGGTAACCCAGACTTAGCTTGTTCCTAAGACATGGCCCTAATTTAAGGCTCCATGATTTAAGGTGCTGTAATTTCAGGTGCCCAATTTAAGGTGCCCTAATTTAAGGTGTTCAAATTTAAAGTGTCATAATTTAAGGTACACTAATTTAAGGTGCCGTAAGTTATCTTAGCCAGACCTAATCATACCTAATTAAAAATAACTACAGAACGTAACTAAATAATAATCTAACTTACTGCAATTCTCCTATGTCTTATCTGACAAATTAAATGTAACGTAAGCCAGTCTAACTTTGCCTAACTTAGACAGCCTAACATATTCCTAAGTTAGTCTTTCCCGTCTGTCAAGCTAATTAAGTCTACTAGAATCTGAACCAACTACGAATATAACTTAACCTACCGTTTCTGAAGCTAACCAGACCTAACAATATAGCTTGATCTTTTCCGAACCTAACCTAACCTAACCAAACCAGACCAGACCAGACCACACCAGACCACACCACACCACACCACACCACACCAGACTAGACCAGACAAGACCAAACCAGACCAGACTAGACCAGACCAGACCAGACCACACCAGACCACACCAGACTAGACCAGACCAGACCAAATCAAACCAAACCAAACCAAACCAAACTGAACCGAACCAAATCAAACCAAACCAAACCAAACCAGACCAAACCATACCATACCAGACCAGACCACACCAAACCAAACCAAACCAGACCAGACCAAACCAAACCAGACCAAACCAAACCAGACCAAACCAAACCAGACCGAACCAAACCAGACCAAACCAGACCAGACCAAACCAAACCAGACTAAATCAAACCAAACCAAACCAGACCAGACCCGACCAAGCCAAACCAAACTAGACCAGACCAGACCAGACCAAACCAAACTAAACCAAACCAGACCAGACCAAACCAAACTAAACCAAACCATACAAAACCAGACCAAACCAAACCAAACCTAACCAAACCAGACCAGACCAGACCAAACCAAACTAAACCAAACCAAACCATACAAAACCAGACCAAACCAAACCAAACCTAACCAAACCAGACCAGACCAGACCAGACCAGACCAGACAAACCAAACCAAACCAAACCAGACCAGACCAGACCAGACCAAACCAAAAACCAGACCAGACCAGACCAAACCAAAAACCAGACCAGACCAGACCAAACCAAAAACCAGACCAGTCCAAACCAAACCAAAAACCAGACCAGACCAAACCAAACCAGACCAAACCAGACCAGACCAAACCAAACCAGACCAAACCAAACCAGACCAAACCAAACCAGACCAAACCAAACCAGACCAAACCAAACCAGACCAAACCAAACCAGATCAAACCAAACCAGACCAAACCAAACCAGACCAAACCAAAAGAGACCAAACCAAACCAGACCAGACCAGACCAAACCTAACCAAACCAAACCAAACAAATTCAAACCAAACTAAACCAAATCAAACCAGACCAGACCAGGCCAGACAAGACCAGGGCAGACCAGACCAAAACAAATCAGACCAAACCAAACCAAACCAAACCAGACCAAACCAAACCAGACCAAACCAGACCAAACCATACTATACCAGACCAGACCAGACCAGACCAAACCAAACCAGACCAAACCAAACCAAACCAAACCAAACCAGACCAGTCCAGACCAGACCAGACCAAACCAGACCAGACCAAACCAGACCAGACCAGACCAGACCAGATCAGACCAGACCAGACCAAATCAGACCAGACCAGACCAGACCTTGCCCTCCTGCCAGCCCCGTATAACACAACACAGCATCGTCCTCTAAGCCACTTTTACACAACAAGTTTCTAGTAATATCCATGGTATTATTTTTTTCCCACCACGGCCATACCACCAACTTTCGAGGCTCAGGTTTCTTTCCCAGGATGATGCATGTAACCTGCCTCATGCAGGGACTTGGCAAGGAAAAGTGGCCGAGTTATGGAAGCTGCTGTGTGTGTGTGTGCGTGTGCGTGGGTGTGTGCGTGTGGGGGGGGGGTAGAGGTGCGTGGGGGGGCTGTAGGTGTGTGTGGGGAGTGTAGGTCTGTGTGGGGGATGTGTGGATGTGTGTTTGGGGGGGTGTAGGTGTGTCTGTGGGGTGGGTGTAGGTGTGTGTGTTAGGGGGATGTAGGTGTGTGTGTTAGGGGGGTGTAGGTGTGAGTGAGGGGGTGAAGGTGTATATGGGGGTGTGTAGGTGTGTGTGTGGAGGGGTGTACGTGTGTGGGGGGTGTACGTGTGTGTGGGTGTGTGTGTGGGGGTGTAGGTGTGTGTGGGGGGTATAGGTGTGTGTGGGGGGTGTAGGTGTGTGTGTGGGGGGTGTAGGTGTGTGTGGGGGGTGTAGGTGTGTGTGGGGGGTGTAGGTGTGTGTGGGGGGTGTAGGTGTGTGTGTGTGTGGGGGTGTAGGTGTGTATGTGGGGGTGAAGGTGTGTGTGGGGGGGTGTATGCGTGTGGGGGTGTAGATATGTGTGTGGGGGTGTATGTGTGTGTGTTAGGGGGCGTAGGTGTGTGTGTGTGTGTGTGTGTGTGTGTGTGTGTGAGAGAGAGAGAGAGAGAGAGAGAGAGAGAGAATTGGCTGTGAGTCAGTTTTTGGACGGAGAACGGACCACCCCTCAAAATAACCTAGGTGGAATTATCGGTAGTCTGTTCCACCTTGTAGCGCAAACTATACTGATTTTTCTCTAACTTGGCCTAACGTTTCCATCTCTTCATCTTCAGTGTTGAGTTATAGTAGGAGATGACCGTTAAAATATGATGCTAGTCACGAAGAAGTGCTCTGAAAAGGATGTAGAGACACAGCAGTATGTTCTTCTGACGAGCTACGTGAAATAAGCTGCAAAAAGATGAAAGTCTGGGCCAAGTTAAGGAAGAGGTATGACAAGACACTGAGCTGTTGTACACCCATTGTGGCCATTGTCAGGTGCAAGAGAATGAGGCTGGGTATGTATGGCTCTGTTTCACTCCCGTGTGTGTGTGTGTGTGTGTGTGTGTGTGTGTGTGTGTGTGTGTGTGTGTGTGTGTTGTATTCTTTGCTTCTGGGTCACAACCAACTCATTAGTAAGAAGAGTAACTGATTAGAATAATGACGATTACTATAATTGTGATCACAACAATGATGATGATAATGCTGATGATAATAAGGTTGATGATGATGATGGTAATGATGATGATGATGATGATAATGAAAGTGATGGTGATGATGATGATGATGATGATGATATCTTAATCACCATCTTGCCTGCCATCTCTCACCCTCCCTTCTTTAGTCCCGTACATCTTCACTCCTTATCTTCGTATCTCTCCTAATCAATCTCTCTCTCTGTCTTTGTTACTGCCTTCCTGCCTAAATACTTACCTACCTACTTATCTGTCTACCTACCTACCTCCCTACTTACATACCTACCTACATTATTTCGTATCCTTATTTCTTGCTATCTCGAGTTCATTCATAACCTCGCTCCACTTCATATCTCTACCTCACTTCTCTCTCCATCTCACCTCTCTCTCCACCTCACCTCTCTCTCTCTACCTCACCTCTCTCTCTCTATTTCACCTCTCTCTCTGCCTTACCTCTCTCCACCTTAACTCTCTCTGCCTTACCTCTCTCCACCTTACCTCTCATCCCACCTTATCTTCCCACCTTACCTCTTCCCACTTTACCTCTTCCCACCTGACCTCTCTTTCTCTCTCTCTCTCTCTCTCTCTCTCTCTCTCTCTCTCTCTCTCTCTCTCTCACACACACACACACACACACACACACACACACACACACACACACACACACAAATATGCCCATATTTTACATAACGAACACTCTGAACAGGACACAAAAAGTTAAAAAAAGAAAAAGAAAAGCCTCCTCAACGCCAGAGAGAGAGAGAGAGAGAGAAAGAGAGAGGCAAATGCCTTTTTTTTTTCGTGTATTTAGCGAAAGGTAAGGATGTGTTTTGGGCGTTCGTGGTTTTAGAGAAAGCGTATGACAGAAGTGATAGGGAGGCTTTGTGGACTGTTTTAAGATTGTATGGACTTGATGGTAGGTTACTAAACGAAGTGAAAAGTTTTTATGTAAATAGTAGAGCGTGTGTAAGAGTGGGAAATGCTGTGAGTGATTGTTTTCCCGTGAGAGTGGGGCTGCGACAGGGATGTGTGATGTCGCCTTGGTTGTTTAATATCTATATGGATGGTGTTGTAAGAGAGGTGAATGCAAGAGTTTTAGGTGGAGGTCTGAGTCTGGTGAATGTTGATGGTGGGGAGTGGAATCTGAAGCAGCTGCTGTTTGCAGATGATACTGCACTGGTGGCTGATTCAGAGGAGAGATTGAGACAGTTGGTAGAGGAGTTTGGAAGGGTGTGTGAAAGGAGGAAATTGAAAGTAAATGAGAATAAGAGTAAAGTGATGAAGTGTACGAGGTTGGTAGATGGTAGGAGGATGAATATAGTTTTGAATAGTGAGTTGCTTGTGGAGGTAGAGTGTTTTAAATATTTAGGGTCACATGTTGCTGTGGATGGAAGAATAGATGCAGAAGTGAAGTTTAGAATGAATGAAGTAGGAAAGGTGCTGGGAGGAATGAAAAAAGTGTTTAGATATCGTTCGCTTAGAATGGATGTAAAGAGAAGGCTGTATGAGGGTGTTGTGGTACCGACTGCATTATATGGGGCTGAAACATGGAATATGGGTGTAGCAGAGAGGAAAAGTTTGAATGTAATGGAGATGAGGTGTCTGAGGAGCATGTGTGGAGTGACGCGTATGGATCGAGTGCGAAATAATGAAGTGCGAAGGAGAACTGGAGTTGTTCGGGAGATGGCTGGTAGAGTTGAGCAGAGGGTGTTGCGATGGTTTGGGCATATGGAGAGAATGGATAATGAGCGATTGGTGAAAAAGATAACTAAACTGATGTGAGAGGTGTAAGGCTGAGAGGAAGACCACGAATAGGATGGATGGACAGTGTGAAGAGAGCGCTGGTTGCGAGAAGGATGTCTGTTGAGCAAGGAAGAGTGGCTGTGCGTGAAAGAAATAAATGGAGAGAAATTGTGAATGAATAAATGATGACGCAGCCCTGAGAGGATATTCTCCCGCATTTTGTCTGATCAGCTGATCAGGTCAGGTGCAGGTAAGGGGGTGGGTCCATTATGTTGTGGCAGGGGTAAATCAGCTTTGCTGTTGGGCCCTGCTGCGGATGTCACTGATTGCACTGAGCAGTTGATCCTCGTGCGGTGTGGCGCGGTGAGGATCTGTCCCTTCTTCCCTATGGGGCTAAGATGAGAATGAATGTGTTTGAGTGGATGAGTAAATTGGGAGTGTGTCGTCCTGTCTCGACTACCTCCCTTTCCTTGGGGGAAGCAGCCTAGGTATATAGATAGACATTTTTGAAAGGTGTGACGGAAGGCAAAGCAGTACGTTCATGGAGGAGAGAATAATTTAAGCATGTATGGCAGAGAGAGAGAGAGAGAGAGAGAGTGAGTGAGAGAAAGAGAGAGAGAGAGAGAGAGAGAGAGAGAGAGAGAGAGAGAGAGAGAGAGAGAGAGAGAGAGAGAGAGAGAAATATTCAGTTTACCTTCCCTCCTCACCACACTCCCAGCTGCATAAAAAAGCGTTTTGTGTGTGTGTGTGTGTGTGTGTGTGTGTGTGTGTGTGTGTGTGTGTGTGTGTGAGGATGCTGCTTTTGTGAGGTATTCGTGGTATTCGTAGTGTTAGAGAGAGAGAGAGAGAGAGAATTTTAATGCTTTTATAATGAAGACACAGAACTTACATAATAAAACTTGTCCACTGAAGATCATACATTGTTAAGTAAGAGTTGAAAGAGGAACGAAGGAATAATGAAGAAAGAACTTGCAGGAAGCCATATTATATAAACAGAATCTCTATGTCACTTTAAGGTGGAAGGGAGCGAGGGACAGAATTATATATAACGTATGCTGTGAAGAGCAGTAGGAAGAGTGATAACACTGGAACGAGACACAGTGGGAGAGTCACCTAGGAAATCGGCAAGCTCTGGTGGCAGACGTAGTGAGGAAAGGAAGGGAAAACAACAACAAGCTTTTAGTAATGTTGTCAAGCTGGTTCTAAAAATTCGTGGATAAAGTTATGCGTTTCAGAAATCGTCATTTTGCCTGAGTTTCCTGTATCCTTCAGTCCTGCGATATTTTTCGTTATTTTTTGGGGGTGTATTTTGCCTTAGAAAAGACCTTTTAAAATGGTGCGCTTCAATGAAGCCTCAATTACATTATTATTATTATTATTATTATCATCATCATCATCTAATCCTACGTTGCCCCATGAGGAGCGTAGGAGCCCGAGGCTAGGAAAGTTGGTCCTGGCATTTAAGATGAGAGTGACCAGCCTCACTCATCCCTGAGTGGCATTACATGAGCAGTCAACTCCAACCACCCCTTGGATTTAAACCTTCACCGGCTCAATCCAACTGGAGCACCTTTATTACCCATTAAACCACCAGGAGCCAAAATTTGGTTATATGATTACCACTCAGCTTAGTAAATGGTTTCCTGGTATACAGGAAACCATTTGGCTTGTCACTCAGTGTAAAGTCACCCACAGGCAGAAGGAAAAGGAAAGAATGAAGGAAAGAAAGACAGAAGAGGGAGTGTAAAGTCACCCGCAGGCAGAAGGAAGAGGAAAGAATGAAGGAAAGAAAGACAGAAGAGGATGGATGGAAAGAAGGATGGAGGAGAGGAAAGGGCAGACACCCGAGAGCAGCACTACATCAAGTGAGTGGATTGTGAGCGCCCCCACCTACCAACAACATTATTATTATTATTATTATTATTATTATTATTATTATT
>NC_136973.1:24165481-24192981 GCF_032717465.1 Coenobita brevimanus
GGTCGTGGTTCATTGGAGTACTTTCTCATGGGTCTCTCTTTCTCTCTCTCTCTCTCTCTCTCTTCCAGTGTATTAGCAATATGCCGGGAATCGAACCCTGGACTCTCAGGTGAGAGCCAGGCAGCATACCACTTCACCACGACCAGGTAAAAGTTATCTCACATTGTCACAATCTCACCTGAGAGTCCCGGGTTCGATTCCCGGCATATTGGTAATATATTGGATGGTTTCCTGTGTACAGTACAGGTTTCTCTCTTCATTCTGACTTGCCGTCAGTGCTTGGGATAGATTAAAAGCATCTACTTGCCCGAGTGCCAGGGGGTTAACTCACCCTCTTGATGCCCACAGTGGGGGCGGAGGGACGTTGGTTACAAGATTGTGACAACGTGAGTAAACTTTTACCTGGTCGTGGTGTAGTGGTATGCTGCTTGGCTCTCACCTGAGAGTCCCGGGTTCGATTCCCGGCATGTTGGTATATATTGGGTGATTTTTCCTGTGTACAGTACAGGTTTCTCTCTCTCTCTCTCTCTCATAAAAACAATAGAGCGCACTGACAAAACAATCGGTGTACATTTGCAAACACTAGACTCTGCCCTGCATCAATAGTACCCTGAAAATAAAACAAAAGCTAAGACAGTAGTGTGCTATCAAAACACTAGCTCACTAAAGAAACAATAGCACGTGACAAAACAACAGCCCATAGCAAAACAATACCCGGATGGCAAAGCGGTAGCACAAAACAACAGCCAGACAACAAAACATTAGCCAAAGACAATTAATAGCCACATGACAAAACAATAGCCAGAAGACAAAGCAATAGCCAAAGACAATAGCCAGGTGACAAAACAATAGCCACATGACAAAACAATAGCCAAAGACAATTAATAGCCACATGACAAAACAATAGCCAAAGACAGAATAATAGCCACAACAAAACAATAGCCACATGACAAAACAATAGCCACATGACAAAACTATAGCCAAAGACAAAACAATAGCCACATGACAAAACAATAGCCACATGACAAAACAATAGCCACATGACAAAACTATAGCCAAAGACAAAACAATAGCCACATGACAAAACAATAGCCACATGACAAAACAATAGCCACATGACAAAACAATAGCCACATGACAAAACAACAGCCACATGACAAAACAATAGCCACATGACAAAATAATAGCTAGATTTCAAAACAATAGCCAAAGACAATTAATAACCATAGGACTAAACAACAGCGTGTGGAAAAGCAACATCAAAACAAAAGCCGGTTCCTATGCACTAGCTTAAGAAAAAAGAAAGAAAAACACTAGCCAGGGTTGACAAAACAATAGCGGGCTGACTAAATAACCGCGATGACCTAAATCCTGAACACGCTCCATCCAACCAAGAAAATCCTGAAGAAATTGCATCCTACAGAAGGATATAATGCCGGGATTCTCTCTCTCTCTCTCTCTCTCTCTCTCTCTCTCTCTCTCTCTCTCTCTCTCAAATACTTTAATCTCTATCACCGCTCCCCTTCCTCCTGTCTTTTCTCTCCCTTTCTCTCATTTTTATCAGTTATCCTCTCTCTCTCTCTCTCTCTCTCTCTCTCTCTCTCTCTCTCTCTCTCTCTCTCTCTCTCTCAAATACTTTAATCTATCACCTCTCCCCTTCCTCCTGTCTTTTCTCTCTCTCTTTCTCTCCTCATTTTATCAGGTATCCCTTCTCCCTCTCTTCGTCTCATTGTTCTCTGCTCTCTCTCTTCCACCCATGTTTTGCTTCTCTCTTCCTCTCTTCATTGCTCTTTTTTCTTTCATCTTACTTTCCTTCTCTTTAAAATTTTATTTTATGTTTGCAAAACAAAACTTTTTTAATCATTTATTATTATTATTTTTTTTTTTTTATTATTATTGCTGTTAATGTTATTAAAGCTTCCCACATCGCTGTGGGAATATATAATATTCTGACATACTTTAACATTGGCCTACATCAAAGGCTGTTTGGCGTACAGCCTTCCAATGTGGTCAGCATAATGGCACAGCTGTGGGTTTCTTTTGGCCAACTATGGTGGCAGTCCCTCAACCGGGTCATGGGATATTATCTGCAACACAGAAAAGTCAGCCATGCTGTCTCGAGAACCGCTTCAGCTGGGACACTGACATTTTACTACAAAGTACCTTCAGGCGGACGCAGGCCGGAAGGGAGTATGGTTCCAATCGATTGGTTATTCTGAGATCTCCTGGGTCAACAATTGGTACTTTTACGGATATTCTGGATGTCAGCTAATTATCCATGAAGGATTAAAGCTACAGCCACCAAACCTGGTGGTCCTGCAGACACTTATGACCTAAGGTGACATGCACAAGATCAGTGACCTTGACCTCAGGGTCCCTTTTCAGTTAGGCTTCTAGTAGGCAATGGCTGTGGCAACTTGTGTGCAGTCCACTGGGTTTAATATTCAGTTGAACCTGGGTCTACAACAACAACAACAACAACAACTACTACTACTACTACTACTACTACTACTACTACTACTACTGCTGCTGCTGTTACTGCTGCTGTTACTGCTGCTGTTACTCTTCTTCTTCCTACTACTGCACTGCTGCTACTACTACTACTACTACTACTACTACTACTACTACTGCTGCTGCAACTACTGCTACTACTGCTGTTGCTGCTGCTGTTACTGCTGCTGTTACTCTTCTTCCTACTACTGCACTGCTGCTACTACTACTACTACTACTACTACCACAACTGCTGCTGCTGCAGCTGCTACTGCTACTGCTACTACTGCTACTGCTACTACCACTACCACTACCACCACTACTACTACTACTACTACTACTGCTGCTGCTGCTGCTGCTGCTACTGCTACTACCACTACCACCACCATCACTACTACTACTACTACTGCTACTACCACTACCACTACCACTACCACTACTACTACTACTACTACTACTACTACCAGCACTACTACTACTACTACTACTATTACTACTACTACTGCTACTACTAGTACGACATTGGATTGGATGATGGATGGATGGATGAATACTCATTTTCCAAACCTTCCCATACTCATTGTACGACTATATATATATATATATATATATATATATATATATATATATATATATATATATATATATATATATATATATATACAGAGAGAGAGAGAGACTGCTGACTCATTGCGACTTTAAGCATTGCAAGTTATCATGGATGGCAAGAATGTGGCAATGGCAGGAGGGTCCATAATTGTGTAGTGAAATGACGTGAGTGGTTGTTCGAAACAGAGAGAGAGAGAGAGAGAGGTTGTTTTGAACGTAGAAGAGAGCAGTAGTGCAAGATGGCTTTACCAGTGTTATCGTACAGTGTAATCAGTAGTGAACTATGAACAGTCGAAGACTACAATACCAACTAATGCGTTATTTTGCATTCACTGTAGAAATAGCGGAGAGGCGCGACAATGCCATGGGTGAAGGGAAGAGTGCAAACGATCCTGAGCATTACTTTCCGTGGCCGTATCATCGGGATGTGGGAAGAGGGAAAATCATCAAGAGAAATCAAGATGTCGCCAGTATAGCGGACGTGGTAAACGAGCAGTCAAAGTGTTCAGCAACTCAGGTTACTTGGACTTTACAGCTTCCTTGCGATCACCGGACGACGAGAAGAGCCATTCACGAGATGGACTTTCACTGTTACAGGACGGCCAAGAAATAAAAACTCTCAAGCCAATAAAGAGTGGAGACTAGGCTTTGCTTTACAGTATTATGGAGCAGACGTAGATTTTTTGAACAGTCATATTTACTGATGGGAAATGCTTCACGTCGGTGGAAGCAGGGGCTCGAACGTGCTGGAGACCAGTAAACACACAGAATAAGATGAAAAATATACAGAAGGGCAAAAGTGGTCGGGTGAACCTATCATTTGGGGGATGGATGTGGCCCAATGGACCTGGAGAATTGACGAAAATAGAAGGAAGATTTACAGAGCAAAAATACATTGACGTGTTAGAAAACGTTTTATTGCCATCCGTGCGAAATATGGCAATCCCACTTCCTCATCCTGTTAGACTTGTTCACGACAGGAGTCCTGTGTATATGTGCACAGTGTTAAAGAATTGATTTAATCAGCACCCAGAAGTGGAAGTCCTCGATTGGCCCTGAAGGGGTTGTGATCTAAACCCAGTAGAGAATTTATGGGCCATAATGTGCAAGGACTGGGACGTGGGTGAAGAAATAAGTATTCAAGCTGTAGAACGTAAAGCCCGTGAGGTTTGGGAGTCTGTGAGGAACCGTGCAAATATTAGTCATAATTTAGTGACAACCGTACCCAGGAGGGTTGATGAAGTTGTTCAAGCTCAAAGTGGCTGGACCTTGTATTGATGTGTTTGCATCATTTGAATGCTTGATGGTGTAATTTTCTTTGATCACGTGTGAAGTATCTTTCATAATGAAAAGTAATACCGCATGTATTCTATATGTACTGTATATACTGTAGGCAATGATTTACCAAAATCCTGGCATTATGTTTATATCAGTGTCACCCTATGTTTCCCAGGTTATCGTAAATCGGTGTAATTATATATGAAAGTGTTTTTCTTAATACAGTCAAGGTGAGTTACTTGTATATCCAAGTAGTAATTTTCCAATTGTGTCATAAATACACTAATTACTTTATTGTGTGTCATTAATAGCGTTTGCTTGATGTAAAAGCATTTGTTTAACTCATGTTTCACTGAAGATTGGCCTGGGAGGAAGGTAGAGTCCCGGAGGATTGGAAGTCAGGTATAATTATTCCCTTGTACAAAGGAAAAGGGGAAAAAGAAGTGTGTGGTAATCATAGGGGCATTTGTCTTCTTAGTATAATAGGAAAAGTGTATGGTAGGATACTTATTGACAGAGTTAGAGAAAGAACAGAGGAATTAGTTGGAGAAGAACAGGGAGGCTTTAGGAAGGGAAGAGGTTGTGTTGATCAGATATTCATTATTAGATCTTTAGTGGAAAAGTTTCTAGAGAAGGGAAAGAAGTTGTATGCAGCTTTCATGGATTTGGAGAAAGCATATGACAGGGTGGATAGACAAGGATTGTGGAAAGTATTAAGAATATATGGAGTAGATGGGAAGTTATTGAATGCTGTGAAGAGTATGTACGATGGTGCTAAGGCTGCAGTGCGTGTGGATGGTGAACTAAGTGAATTTTTCTCCTTGAAGGTTGGGTTGAAACAGGGATGTGTCATGTCCCCATGGTTGTTCAATCTGTACATGGATGGGGTAATAAAAGAGGTACAAGGTAGGGTAGTGGATGTTGGAGTGCCCCTGGTTAGAGAGGATAGTGTTTGGAAACTCCCTGTACTGTTGTTTGCAAATGATACTGTGTTGTTGAGTGAAGACAAAGGGGAGCTGCAAGGCTTGATGGATGAGTTTGGGAGAGTGTGTAAGAAACGGAATCTAAAGGTGAATGTAGGGAAGAGTAAAGTGATGGTCTTTGAGAGAGGTGAAGTCAGTGAATGTACAGCGAGGTTGGATGGTGAGGAATTGGAAAATGTGAGTACGTTTAAGTACTTGGGTAGTGTACTGAGTAAGGATGGAGGTTTGGAGGGTGAAGTGCTTGAAAGGGTACAGCAGGGAAGAAAGGTTGCTGGTTCTTTGAAAGCAGTGATAAGAAACAGGGAAGTAAGGATGGAAGTGAAAAAGTTACTACATGACAGTATTGTGATACCAACTCTAAGGTATAGAAGTGAAGCTTGGACGTTGTTGGAAAGACACAAGTCAAGAGTGAGAGCAGTGGAAATGAGTTATTTAAGAGGAGCCTGTGGAGTCACATGGAGAGACAGGTTGACGAATGAGGATATAAAGGAGCGTTGTGGTGTGGATGTGGATGTGATAGGAAGCGTTATGAGGAACACACTGAGGTGGTTTGGCCATGTGGAGAGGATGGAGGGTGAGACTGACGAAGAGAGTGTATGTGAGTGAGGTGGAGGGGGGAAGAGGGAGGGGGAGGCCGAGGATGAGATGGAGGTTTTGGGGTGGAGAGGTATATGAGAGAGGGGGGTGTGAGTTGGGAGCAGGGCAGTGAGATGGCGGGGGACAGGGCGACATGGAGGCGATTTGTTTGTGGCCACCCCAAACGGGATTGAGGCGTCTGGCAATAGATAGATAGATAGATGTTTCAGTTTCCTCTAAATTAAAATTTGTCGATATATTTTCCAACTTCAGCCCGAGCACCTTCTCCCGAAACTAATTGAAATGACGAGGCTTTTGCCATAAAGTCCTTCCTCAGCTGATGACTCAAAATCACGGTGGTATACCTGTAAGTGTGGTATGAATTATAGCCTTATTAAAGACAGAAAAGTATGACCATAGTACAGCACAGTATACACTGAAAAGTTTAATATCCAGTGATAACCGACGACTGGCCCCTCTACAAAGAAACCAACGAATCACAGTTATGCAAACGATGATTTTAAAAATGAAATACAAACTGATTGCTTCTACGCTGCGAGGTGGGAAACATCATAGTACTAACCATGATCCTCTAAATCATCACATAAAAATTATGTTTCACGGAGTGTATAGTTACCTGTATATATATTATCGTGTTCATACTTGTTGATTTAGTATAACCTTACCAGTGAATCACGTGGAGATCCTGGCAATATTGGTTACTTATCCCATGGATGTGGACACTGAATCCCTCCCTCTGTCTCCTGCCACCCCCGGCACCTCTCATGCCCCTCCTCCCGAAGCACCGTTGTCCGAACCTCAGTTGGTAAAGATGCATGTTGGGCCTTGGATCAGGACAGAAATTTTGACCGCCAGTGTACATGTAAAGTTTTAGTGTATTTTGAAAGCACGTGTACAGGTATATTGGAGGCAGGTGTGTTGTGGCGGTGCTTTGGGAAGAGTGTTTAAATATGAAACAGAAGGTTTGAATATAAAATAGAAGGTAACAGGTTTGGGTCGGGGCGATGGGCAGGCCAGGAGGCGAAAAGGCGTGTGTAGGGAATATATTTATATCTTATCAATATATAATTTATCCATAAATTAGTCAAGCCAGAAAATGTAAAAATGAAAAAGTAGTTCAGGCTTTTCTGTTCAGTATAATATTAGTTTTATATTTATAATGTTTACTAAAAGAAATAAAGCAATATTTTTCGTCTTCCTTTATTCTTTATCAAAATACTACTACTACTACTAATAGTAGTAGTAGTAGTAACAGTAGCAGTGGTGGTAGTAGTAGTAGTAGTAGTAATTATATTGATAATAATAGAAAAAATACCAAGAAGCAGTGCCAAGGCACAGCAAACTCGTCCCCGGCAGTCATTTTAGTGCTGACCTATAAACCCAACAGGATATCTAGTCAAAGATGTCACATATCAAGTTTGGAGTAAATCGGGTGAAAATTGACGATTTTATGCCCATTTGAAATTTTAGGCCCGACCCACCTGACACTGACCCCCCCTACCGCTAACTAGGGGGTGACCCCCCTGATGTAGTGAGGCATGTTATAGGATGCAGATTTGAAAGATGCACCTTTAGGTTTTGGTTTCATGTTGATATGACGAATTTGAAAGGAGTTATGGCGAAAACAGTTTTTTTTTTTTTCTTTTTTTTTTACATTTTTTGGGCCTACAGCCTGGGCCTTGGCCCAGTTTGGTCCCAAATCTAATCAGGTGATCAGAAGGTCATAGCTCATCATCCCTGCAATTTTAGCAAAAATCGCACCTGTAGTTTTCGCGTAAAGTTAACAGACAGACAGACAGACAGACAAACAGACAAACCGAGTGAAAACGCGGAGAAGGGTAATGATAATCCGCGTTTTGCTGGGTTAGTTACAAAATTCACCTATTGCTTGATGAATCCTTACACAAAACTCTCTCTCTCTCTCTCTCTCTCTCTCTCTCTCTCTCTCTCTCTCTCTCTCTCTCTCTCTCTCTCTCTCTCAGCATCATGAAATTATACATTTTAACGTTTTTTTCTGTTCTGCTCGGCTTTACGACAATGTTTCATATTAAAACAAAACACTGTGTGTGTGTGTGTGTGTGTGTGTGTGTGTGTGTGTGTGTGTGTGTGTGTGTGTGTGTGTGTGTGTGTGTGTGTGTGTCAGCTGAAGTTATAATGAAAATGTTTCTCTGTACAAACGTTTCCTTTTATGGTGATGAAATTTTCTGTTTTACTGCTTGGAAAAAAAAAAATATGTACTCATGTTTTATTAAGAATGAATAAAAAAATATATATATTGAGAAAAACAAGCAACCTTTTTATGTGTCATGTTTTGCTGAGAAATTGTAAATCATGTGTGTGATATGTGTTTGACAGAGGGACGGTTAGATAGATAAATAGATATATAGACAGATAGAAAGAGAGAGACGGATAGATACAGATATATAGATCACATAATCATACCTACAAAAGGAGACAGGAAAGTTAAATACAGCCAGCCAATAGATAGATAAATTGATTGATAGATAGATACACACACAAATATCAGTGGATTATATATACATACATACGAAATATGAAATGCTAATTAAATGAAGCCAATAGATAGATAAATTAATTGATAGATAGATACACATAGATATCAATGGATTATATATACATACATACAAAATATGAAATGCTAATTAAATGCAGCCAATAGATGGATAGATAGACTGTAGATAGATACAGGTAGATACCCGGTATATAGATAGATAGATAGATAGACAGAGAGACTTTTAGATACATACAAAGAGAGAAAGGAAAATTAAATATAACCAATAGATAAACAGATAGATTATACATACACACAACGAGCGAATGAAAGTTAAATACAACCAGTGGACAGACAGATAGATAGATAGATAGATAGATAATTACGTCGACTCACAACGATTGATTAAGCTGTAGTGAATTCTAACGTTAAATCTGGCCTTCATTCTGCCTCACCAACATAGCCAGCTGCTGCGTTGGCTGGGTATTACTCAGACCTCCCTTGACTCCTTTGTTACTCCCCGAAAGAAGGAGGGTGGACTGCTGGAGAAGGGCAGTTCAACCTGCAGTCCACTGGGTTCACGTTTTGTATGAACCGGGGGCTACTGCTACTACAACTACTACTGCTGCTGCTACAACAACAACAACAGAAACAACAACTAGTGCTACTAATACCAATACTAGTATTACTGTTACTGCTACTGCTACTTTTGCTGCTGCTGCTGCTGCTGCTACTACTACTACTACTACTACTACTACCACCACCACCAATGCTGCCACTATTACTACTACTACTATTACTACTACTACTAATGAAATGCCGAGAACTCAGGCCCCAAGTTGTCTGTGCAAAGCGTCACTCGGTGTGCCTCTGCCAAGCCCTGCACACAGACTCACCATACAACCCCCATGACAGGGTTCATTGTGGGTTGAAATAACACTAAAGATTACTTTGTGTGTGTGTGTGTGTGTGTGTGTGTGTGTGTGTGTGTGTGTGTGTGTCCTAATCTGGGCATAAGCTTCACAGCCTACTCCCAAGACCCAGTAGTTCTGCATACCATACACCTCCACTTTAGCGCTAACACCCACAGTCCATATTGGGCTGCCTCATACAGGACTAGTGTATCGGTATTAGCGGTGATACTTTTACATGTCGGCGGGACTTTCGGTAGATCAGTAAAGTCTGCTTTTATGAAATTCATATCCTAAAATTGTTCCCTTCCCAGCGGGGATTCGAATCACGGTCCATTAGGACTGGCCACCTCTCTACCGATTCAGTCCATCGTCCCTTCATACTGTATTACTAACAAAAGTTTGGTGGAAATCCGTCGAGGGGTTCAAGGGATATAGCGTTCACAAGGATAAATTAAGTCGACCCCATATGACCTAGACCTTTGACAGTGCTGACCTAACCAGTCCATTGTCCCTTCATACTGGATCACTGACAAGAGTTTCGTGGAAATCCGTGGATGGGTTCAGGAGATATCGCGCCACAACAGTGTTACAGATGCGTGGACCAGTGCACGCATGGACGGACAGAACAATTACATAATGCCTCCTCCACCAAAGGTGGTTCAAGGCATACTACTACTACTATTACTACTACTACTACTACTACTACTACTACTACTACAACTATTACTAATAATAAAGTATCTACTTTTTCGGGCTGTATAATAATTTTAACAGCTCATTTCTCACATTTTACTATATTTAAATCTTCACTTAATGTCAGCCTCGGACGGTAAGTGCAATGTTGATAGAATATCTCACTCTCGGTAATTTTAGGGCTTTGTTGATAGGTGATATTACTTCCGGAATTTTCAGGGCTTGGTGATCTCAGCGTTGATTGTAGTGCACAACAGGTTTAGTCATAGTCGAACCTCACCATACACATCAAAATCCTACTTAGTAGCTGTTGGAAATAAATGAGTATGAGTAGGAATGTGTGAACAAGGATGAGTAATGAGCAGTGGGTGAGAGGTGTGTGGTGTCAGACACCACGCACCTCTCTCTCTCTCTAATTCTTGCTTTACAACAATGCAGTCTCTCTCTCTCTCTCTCTCTCTCTCTCTCTCTCTCTCTCTCTCTCTCTCTCTCTCTCTCATTCTTGCTTTACCACAGTGCAGACACAACCCTCTCTCTCTCTCTCTCTCTCTCTCTCTCTCTCTCTCTGACTGACTGCAGACCTGGAGTACATTTCTCTGGAATGTCCCACTTTAAAATGAAATTCCTTTAAGCCTTGTACACACCGGGATACAAAGTCTAGAGACAGTCGAGCGACTATGTATCTCGACTGTTGCGAGACAATCCAGATACAGACGGGCGACAGTGCAGAGACACACTGGAGACAAGGCAACTTTATCTCTGGATTGTCTAGACTCTAGACAATCTCTAGACTCTAGAGACTGTTGCGAGACGGTCGCTAGACATTTCTGCTACTTTCTCGCTGCACTGTTGCTAGACAATCGAGAGACAGTCCAGCGACTTTGTAGCGCGTCCCTGATTGAACCATCCACCACGTAAATTTTGAAATATCAGTTTACAACCAACATTTGTCATATTAAACTCAAGAAGTGATATTCCAGTCACAGGCAAAATGTACATGTGAAGATATACATTTATGGACGAATCTGTGTGTGTGTGTGTGTGTGTGTGTGTGTGTGTGTGTGTGTGTGTGTGTGTAAATAATTGCCAAAACCAACAGTGGAATCACTAAAGGTAATAACTGTCATGATTGAACCATATACATACCCATAATTTTTCAACGATGTATGTAAAACTTGCAAATATACCAATTATTAGGACAGACCCGTATACATACAGTATAATCTTTCATCGATGATGTATAACTTTTATGCAAAATTAGAGTGTATAAATATACTCTGTAATTATTTAGGATTGAACCATATACATATAATTATTCAATGTATGTACAACTGTTATGCATTAATAATGTTAAAATATGTGAATACTGACGCCTCATAGCAGGAGGCGTGCATTTTTAAATGTGAACTTAAAAAAAAAAAAAAAAAAAATCCGTCATCCGTTGCCAAACCCCTCCGCACCGAGCAACTTGTATCTTGTCTCCCATATCTAGTGGGAGACAAGATACAGCCGAAATCTTGTCTCTGGACTGTCGCGCGACTGTCCAGCGACAGATTTACGGCCATATTCTTAAAAATAATTCCTTCTCTAAACTTTTCCTTCCCTTCGAAGGATTTTTCTTTCCCTTCAGTATGCGTAAAGATTTCCTTGGAAGGGAAGGAAAAATGTTCAGGTTGGTAGCTCTGTTAAACTAAAATGACCCATCCTGCTGATATTTGGTATGATGGAGCGTTAAATTTATAAACTAATACATCAAAACACGCATATCTCGTGCTGGATAATGAAAGCACAACATATTTGAGACGTGGGAGGTGGCCACCACATCTACAGTATACTGTTGGTTTGTATTCAGCCATAAATGCCATTCTGGCCAACACCGCAGCTTGTTCACTCCTCAAGACAATATCTTGATATATCATATTCGAGGAATATTATTACGCTTAATGTTATTAGTAAGTGTAAGAATCACTTGTTAACGTCCGTCTCGTGTACTCGCATGGCGGCGCTCACTTGTTTTTTTCCAGCTGGAAGACATGAGCCGAACCACACATGTGACCTTGACGGCAGATTTTCCTTTTTCAGGCAAATTAACAACCAAAATGTTTCTTGAAAGGAATCCTCGTTTGACCCTGGCCATAATGTATAAGATTTGTCAGTGTCAGATCATAAAAGACTGGATGAATATCGGAGGTAGTACGTCGTCTGCTCTGTTTATGTCTGGCTTATTGTCTCAGCCGACATGGGTAACACTTTTAAAGAGACACAAATAGCGCTTAAACATTAGTATAGCGTTGTAAACTGCATCAATAAAATTATACAGTAACTTCCGTCAACATTTTAAATATATATAAGGCAATGAACCACAACAGAAAGCACAAAATTTATGAAGGAATTTTTGAAGAGAAGGGTCAAGGAATTCCTTCAAGTTCCAATAATTTCTGCTGCCCAGAGGAAAAATCTTTCCCTTCGCGCGGCCCAGGAAGGGAAGGATTTTTTTTAAAGAATACCAATTCGGCTAAAGATTTCCTTCCCATGCCTCTGCAAGGGAAGGAAGTGTTTAAGAATACGGCCGTTAGACTTTCCTGAGACAGTCGCGCAACAGTCTAGTGACATTGTCGCGCGACTTTTGCTGGATAAAGTATCTCGGTGTGTACGTGACCCAGAGACAGTGTCTAGCCACTGTTGCCAGACTAATTTAGATTTTTCTGAGACAGATGCGAGACAGTCCAGAGACAACGTTGTGCGTCTTTGTATCTTGGCGTGTACGAGGCTTTAAGTTTGAAGCGAAACCTCTCTCTCTCTCTCTCTCTCTCTCTCTCTCTCTCTCTCTCTTTCTGACTGACTGCAGACTTGGATAGTCCATTTCTCTGGAATGTCCCACTTTTAAATGTAATTCCTTGAAGTTTGAAACGAACACCCTGTGTGTGTGTGTGTGTGTGTGTGTGTGTGTGTGTGTGTGTGTGTGTTAGCTCAGCAGCAGTGCAGGTTTCCGGTAAAAACTCTTAGTTCCAACACAACATGAAAAAACAGAGAGTGGTGTTTGTGCTACGCTGAGTGATGATGGTGATGACGATGATGATGATGATAATGATGATGATGATGATGATGATTGCTGTGTTGGTGGTGATGATGGTGATGATAGTGATGATGATGATGATGATGATGATGATGATGAAAATAATTGCTTTGGTGGTGGTGGTAGTTGTGGTGGTGATGATTATGGTGGTGATGGTGGTGGTGGTGGTGCTGCTGCTGATGATGATGATGATGATGGTGGTGGTGGTGGTGATAGTGATGGTGGTGATGATGATGATGATGATGGTGGTGGTGGTTGTGGTGTTGGTGGTGGTGGTGGTGATGGTGATGGTGATGACGATGATGATGATCATGATGATGATGATGATTAGGGGGAGAAGGAAAATATGATGATGATGATGATGATGATGATGATGATGATGATTAGGGGGAGAAGGAAAATATGATGATGATGATGATGATGATGATGATGATTAGGGGGAGAAGGAAAATATGATGATGATGATGACCATACCACCGTAAGCCTTTTAATTTTCCAATGATTGTTCTCAGTATGCCACAGTTTAAGACTCAAATGTATGCATGATATAAAAAGTTAAAATAAGGACAAGAGATATGTTTGTACAGTAGAACCACATCCCCCTCCTCCACTATTCCCTATCTCAGTATTTCCTATTTCCACCCTCTATCCTTCCCTCGCTCCCTCCCCCACCTCCTCTCCCCCTCCCCCACCTCCTCTCCCCCTCCCCCACCTCCTCTCCCCCTCCCCTTCTCCTCCTCTCCCCAACCTCTCCTCCTCTCCCCTACCCCTCCTCCTCTCCCCTACCCCTCCTCCTCTCCCCTATCCCTCCTCCTCTCCCCATTCCCTCCTCCTCTCCCCAACCCCTCCTTCACCACAACCTCTCCTAATCTCCCCTACCCCTCCTCCTCTCTCAAATCCCTCCTTCTCTCCCCAACCCCTCTTCTTCTCCCCAACCCCTCCTCCTCTCCCCTTCCCTCTCTCCCTCCACTCCTCCTTCTTTCCCCAACCCCTCCTCCTCTCCCCAACCCCTCCTCCTCTCCCCAACCCCTCCTCCTCTCCCCAACCTCCCTCCTCTCCCCAACCTCTCCTTCTCTCCCCAACCCCTCCTTCTCTCCCCCTATCCTTCCTCCTCACCCCAACCCCTCCTCCTCTCCCACACCCAGGGTTGGTGATTTTTTTTATTTTTTTAAATCAAAAAATAAAAATATGATTTTTTATTTGTTCGATTTATTTATTTACTTTTTATTTATTTGATTTTTCTGTGTATCATATAGGTAATATTTCAAAAGCAGTATACTGAATACTTTTTTTTTTTTATGTGAGGAAGAAGGAACCAAAGGCAACGAGCCCGCAATAACAGTTCCCTCCAAGAGAAAAACAAAATACAAGAGAGAGCCAAATTCAAGATCCGATCATTTCGAGATGCCTGGACACACTGCGTTTGAAAGACTGGAGATCATAGGAAGTAGGAAATACAGGCAGAGGGAGACAGTTCCAGAGTTGACCTGTTGCATAAATGAAGGACTGGGAGTAACGGTTAACTCTTGCATTAAAGAGCTGAACAGAAAAGGGGTGAAAGTTTGCTGCTAGACGGGTGCTACGCGCCCGTCGTAGAGGTGGAGGAATGCAAGCAGACAGTTCAGAGGAGCAGTGACCATTGAAGTAGCGATAGAAAAGAGATAAAGATGCAACAGTGCGGTGAAGAGACAGAGGTTGAAGGGAATCAGTAAGAGGAGGAGAGTTAATGAGACGAAAAGCCTTTTACTCCACCCTAATGAGAAGAGCTGTATGTGGGGAGGCTCCCCACACATGAGAGTTGTACTCCACACAGGGGCGGATAAAACCCCTGTATAGAGTCAACAATTGTGCAGGGGTAAAGAAGGAACAGAGTTGGCTTAGCACTTCATGTCCTGTCTATCCACTGATGGTTAAGGTTGAAAGCCACTGCCCAGAATCCAGATACACAGCTGTTCAAGTGCTGTCTGTACACTACTGGTTAAGGCTGAGTTGCCAGTGGTAATACAACAGCATATTCCAAAGCTGATTATATTACCACACAGAAAAATCTTAAGTTGATATTATCATGACATGGCCTTAAGTGACCAAGCATAGCCTACCTAGTCTTATGGCTTGGGTTTTTGAAATATAGACTGCAAAGTTAGGACAAACTCCTGAGAAACTGGAAAAAGTTTTGACCTGAACTACACTAGCCATCGTATTAGCTAAAAAATATTGATACATTTCCAAGTTTTGCTTTTTGGCTCATTATTTCAGATGTACAAATAATTTCAATACTTAGTTACACAAATGTAAAAATATATTTTCTGTCACACAATGTAGCAATTTCTAAAGGCACCATTCTCCAAAATCTGCTGACTTAATGCTTCAGTATCTGAATAAATGAGTGCCAACACAAAGTGTTACACAACTTTTATAAACCTTCAGATTTTATTTTTGTTAACTTTTAGATAAAAAATATTAAAGAAATGATTTTTTTTAGCAAAAAAATCAATAATTTAATCACATGATTAAATCAGTTTGGTTTAACCCTTGTAAGGTAACCCTACAACTCCAATAACATATCATGTAACCCGGGGTCTGCCAGACCCCAATCTTTAGAAAATCACCAAAAATACTTACAACACTTTATTCAAACAATCACTTGTACACAATTTCTGTAGCCCTTTTCCTTCAACTTGGTGCAAAAATGTATGAAAATACAAGTGACGAATTATTGTAAGGAAAATTGAAACGAAAAACATTGACAAATTATATACCAACTGAAATTAGTGGCTGCCATACCAAAACTGATATGTTCCATCAGTTTTCTATCAATGTCTGCTGTAGACCAATGGCCAATGTATCTGTAAGAAAAAAGAGAAGCACATGTCATAATAAATAATATTTGGTATGGAAGATATATATGGAAAAAAAAAAAATCACATGTTAGGTAACCTGGGGTCCACTGGACCCCAAAGGCCCTTTAGCATGAAAATAGAGCCAGATCCCGAACCGACCCCATCACCTCCCGAAACTAGTCTACTAGTCAGGAAGGTAGAGGGAAAACCAAGTCCCAAGACCTTATAGTAATATATGAAAAACACTAAGAAAAATAGCGTGGGGTCCAATAGACCCCAGGTTACCTTACAAGGGTTAATCAATGCCAACCCTGCCCCAACCCCTCCTCCTCTCCCCCCACACCCCCTGGGGCATAGAGGTGGGTGAGGTGTGGTGTAATAGGTAATGAGGGAGTATATCAGACCTCATTAACGCTGCTATAACAGTGATTGACAGACTGACAGCAGTTGATGTCGCGTGAGATTACACACACACACACATACAGAGAGAGAGAGAGAGAGAGAGAGAGAGAGAGAGAGAGAGAGAAATTGGGGTGGGGCAGCTCTCTGACTGCATGACACACAAAAAAAGCTTAATTAAAAAAAGTGTGCTCAGAGATCAATGAAAAAACAATAAACCCGGGCCAGTCAATGAAATCAGGTCACTGGCTGCGATGGGGTCATTTGTTACCGCCAATGGTCAGGCTGGGTCAGGGGTTTTGTTGACCTGTTACCCTGGGAGTGATTGTGTGAATGTAAAGTATTTTACTAAGGTCTTTTCTACCATAGTGTTCAGGTTAGTTTTGTTATTATTTTTATTTGTTATTCTTTTTCTTCTTATTTACCTCCGCCAAGGAGGTTATGTTTTCACCCTTGTCCGTTTGTGTGTTTGTTTGTGAGCAAGATTACACAAAAACCACCGGACGGATTTCCACGAAACTTGGTAGAAGAATGGGCCTTGGCCCAGAATCTCATCTCATCTCATCTCATCAGCCGTTTGAGTGCAAACTGCAGGACCAGCCCATCCCAACCGAAGTGAGGATGATACAGCCAATGTATCTCTACGAAGTGGCTTAGGCTGTCTGGTAGGAGATTGTATGTAGGGTGAGAAGTGCTTGTAAGAGTATTGTAGTGTTGGAGTGGCTTTGGATGTGTGTGTAGTCTGTGAACCAAGTGTAATCGGCCCACGGAAGCCGACTGGGTGCAAGCATACTTTATAGTAAGCGACACTGGTTCAACCACAGCACCCCTGATGTCCGCCAATGCAATACGTGGCCAGAAGAATACTCCCAAAGTTTATTACCCTGGCAGGGCGCGAACCCTCGTTCTTCAGTGTACGAAAACGCACACTTTACCACTGTACCACAGAGGCTTCTGGCCCAGAATAGTCTATCTATCTATCTATTGCCAGACACCTCAATCCCGTTTGGGGTGGCCACAAACAAATCGCCTCCAAGTCGCCCTGTCCCCCGCCATTTCACTGCCCTGCTCCCAACTCACACCCCCCTCTCTCATATACTTCTCCACCCCATCCCTCCATCTCATCCTTGGCCTCCCCCTCCCTCTTCCCCCCTCCACCTCACTCACATACACTCTCTTCGTCAGTCTTTCACCCTCCATCCTCTCCACATGGCCAAACTACCTCAGTGTGTTTCTCATAACGCTTCCTATCACATCCACATCCACACCACAATGCTCCTTTATATCTTCATTCGTCAGCCTGTCTCTCCACGTGACTCCACAGGCTCCTCTTAAATAACTCATTTCCACTGCTCTCACTCTTGACTTGTGTCCTTCCAACAATGTCCAAGCTTCACTTCCGTACGTTAGAGTTGGTATCACAATACTGTCATGTAGTAACTTTTTCACTTCCATGCTCACTTCCCTGTTTCTTATCACTGCTTTCAAAGAACCAGCAACCTTTCTTCCCTGCTGTACCCTTTCAAGCACTTCACCCTCCAAACCTCCATCCTTACTCATCACACTACCCAAGTACTTAAACGTACTCACATTTTCCAATTCCTCACCATCCAACCTCGCTGTACATTCACTAACTTCACCTCTCTCAAAGACCATCACTTTACTCTTCCCTACATTCACCTTTAGATTCCGTTTCTTACACACTCTCCCAAACTCATCCACCAAGCCTTGCAGCTCCCCTTCGTCTTCACTCAACAACACAGTATCATCTGCAAACAACAGTACAGGGAGTTTCCAAACACTATCCTCTCTCACCAGGGCCACTCCAACATCCACTACCCTACCTTGTACCTCTTTTATTACCCCATCCATGTACAGATTGAACAACCATGGTGACATGACACATCCCTGTTTCAAACCAACTTTCAAAGAGAAAAATTCACTTAGTTCACCATCCACACGCACTGCAGCCTTCGCACCATCGTACATACTCTTCACAGCATTCAACAACTTCCCATCTACTCCATATATTCTTAACACTTTCCACAATCCTTGTCTATCCACCCTGTCATATGCTTTCTCCAAATCCATGAAAGCCGCATACAACTTCTTTCCCTTCTCTAGAAACTTTTCCACTAAAGATATAAGAATGAATATCTGATCTACACAACCTCTTCCCTTCCTAAAGCCTCCCTGTTCTTCTCCAACTAATTTCTCTGTTCTTTCTCTAACTCTGTCTATAAGTATCCTGCCATACACTTTTCCTATTATACTAAGAAGACAAATGCCCCTATGATTACCACACACTTCTTTTTCCCCTTTTCCTTTGTACAAGGGAATAATTATACCTGACTTCCAATCCTCCGGGACTCTACCTTCCTCCCAGGCCAATCTGCACATCTTCCACATCCATTAAATTTTGGTGCGGATCCAGATGAACGTGCGGATCCATTTTTTTTTTTTTCACTTTAACATTGCGAGATAGGGCTTTTTTCAACATTTTCGTAAATTTTTCAGTGAATATTGCATAGATCTTGTTGAAAAAAAATCAGGCGTATTTAGGATGTTCGTATCTATGAATGTGTACAGTTTGGCGCGGATCCATATACAATTCCGGATCCAGAGGATTTGAATGTGCTTTTATAGGGGGGTAGTCTTTTTCCAGCTACCGTACAGGAACAAATAGGGCTATAAACTTGCAGAGCTGTACCTAATAACAAAGTTGAGGATTACGTCATATTTGTATTGCCCAATAG
This sequence comes from Coenobita brevimanus, assembly GCF_032717465.1. NCBI lineage: Eukaryota > Metazoa > Arthropoda > Malacostraca > Decapoda > Coenobitidae > Coenobita > Coenobita brevimanus. The sequence goes on from NC_136973.1 coordinate 24,184,629, forward strand.
CTGCATTTCGCAGTAGCTGTAATAGACACATTTTGCAATAGCTGCATTTCACAACAGCTGTATTTCACAATAGTGACAAAGGAAAAGCTGTTGACCTGGATGCTGACATCAGAATGTGTGTCTGTTATACAAGCAGAGCTGAAATCAGATCATATTCATTTGCAGTTGAAGATTCAGAGAGAACACACTTGTTAATTTAGTGTAAGTTTGACTCTTTTTAGTGTTTTATTAATGAACTGAATAAATGATGTTTCTTGATGTGAATAAATGATATTTTTCGTGCACATTTGTTTCTCTTTTGTATCAACCTATTATTCTTCCATAATGCAGGTTATGAAATGATGTGCACTGTTTTGTTGGCTGGTACAGTGAGTTAAAAATTATTATGAAGAGGTATGGGTAGTTTAGAATTATGGTGTTACAGCTCACAGGGTTATAAGTTTGATTTGGGATTAGACTTGATGGAATTAAAAGGCACTGCATGTTGGGCCTTGGTGGAGGTATGCCCTCTACTGAGTGCCATTCTAGTTATTATTATTATTATTATTATTATTATTATTATTATTATTTGTTATTATTATTATTAATTGACCAAAAGATGACAACCAAGGACCGGACAAAGGACATGGTAATCGGAACGTGGAATGTAAGGGGAGCAAATGATGAGGTGAAAGAGAGAGATTGTCCAGGTGCTTGAGGGTGCGAAAGTTGATGTATGCGGAATAACTGAAACGAAATGGAGTAGTGAGAGTGTGAGAGAATGGGAGTATGGATGGGGTATATGTGCAGGAGTAGGTGAGAATGAGAAGGCAAAAGAAGGAGTATGTATAGTTGTGAGTAAAAGATGGAAGAAGGGCATAAGAGAGTATGGATCAGTTGGGTCAAGGATTGTGTGGGTAAGATAGAAAGTTGGAATACAAATGTGGGCGATTGTGTGTGTGTATGCACCAACGCAAGATCATGCAAGCAAAGTGAGAGAAGAGTTCTGGACAAATGTGGAAGTGTGCATGGAAAAGTTTGGAAGGAATGAGAGAGTGTTTTTGATCGGTGATATGAATGGTAAAGTAGGGAATGTGAAGGTGGATGGAATAGTTGGTGAGTGGGGTGTGCATGCTGAGATAGATGAGAATGGCAGTGCATTAGTGGACATTTGTGCTGGAAGGGGGTTGGTGAATGGTGATAGCCAATACTCTCTTCAGGCACAAAATGATCCACAGGTATACATGGCCTGTGATGAGAAGGGTGGGTGGTGAACTGAATGAAAGGAAGGCAATGATTGATTATGTGTGTGTGGATGAAAGGATGCGAAAATGTGTAATGGATGCAAGAACTTATAGAGGTTGGAGGAGTGGACTTTCTGACCACTACTTGGTGGTGGCCAGAATCAAGGTCCAATTAGGATGGAGAAATAGAAGAAGGGAAGGACGGGAAGAAGGAGTATTTGTAAGGAGAGTGGAAAGGTTACAAGAGGATGAGAAAAAGGCAGAGTATAAGAGAGAAGTGGAGGAACGATTGGGCAAATATGAATTGGAGCAGATGGGGGACATGGAAGGTGTGTGCAGGATATTTACAGAAGAAATATGTGCAGCATGTGATGTGGTGTATGGGATGAAGAGTAGATGGAGGGGTGTGCAAGGAACAGCATGGTGGAATGAAGAGGTGAGACAGGCTGTGGCACAAAAGAAGAAAGCATACAATGAATGGATGAGAAATAGGGGCGTGGAAGAAGTTGAGAGGCAGAAGAGAGAGTTATATGTAGAAAGAAAGAGAGAGGTGAAAAGATTAGTAAGAGAGAGTAAGAAGAGAGCAGATGAGGAATTTGAAAGGAACTTGAGTGTAAAGTGGAGAGACTGTAAGAAAATGTTCTGGAAAGAGGTGAAAAGAGTAAGACAGGGTGGAAGTGAAGTTAGCAGAGGAGTGAAAGATAAAAGTGGTAGATTACTAGTGGAGAAGGGAGAAAAAGTGAGCAGATGGAGAGAACACTTTAAGGAATTGTTGAACATAGAGGATGGAAGTAATGCGAGTATAAGTGGCTGGGGAATGGCTGGGAGGAGGAGGGAGGTGAGAAGACAGGAAGAAATCAGTTGGATAGAAGTTGTGGAAGCAATGAAGAAAGTTAAATTGGGGAAAGCCCCAGGAATTGATGGAGTGTGTGGTGAAATGCTGAAGTATGAGGGAGAGATAGTAGTAGAATGGATGTGGAAAATGTGCAGATTGGCCTGGGAGGAAGGTAGAGTCCTGGAGGATTGGAAGTCAGGTATAATTATTCCCTTGTACAGTCGGCCTAAGAAGTGACGGCGGAGTATTCGGAAATTTTCGGTCAGCGACAGCGCACATACTCTTCCTTATATCTCTATGAGGTGAAACCTAATAGGTAAAACTGTTACGAAAAACAATAAAGCAATGCCAAAGTACCTGTATATTTCAAAACTGTAGGAAGCAGTTTCGTTAGTTACGATAATAGGAGATCCTAAGCGGAACTAATTGAAATTTCACAACTATCGCTCAGGGACAGTCAGGAATAATTTGCGGAGTTCAAGTCTAGTATGGTAACACGCAATAATTTTTTAGTAGCGTAAGACTGAACAAAAGGGAGCTTCAATAAACTACAAAAATTAGTAATTATTACTTATAAAATAATTTCCTTTACAATACCAGGGAATAATTTAAATTCGATTATTTCCGTTTCCAATATCTCCATGGACGACGACAGAAAGCGTGAAGGCGGCGTAAGCCAGTAAGCTATTTTAAATGTTTCGATCAACACGCACGAAAAGAGATAACAATTACTCAAAGACATGCAGTTATTACACTGCCTTTGGCCAGTTTTCCATTAAGAAAAATCTCTGGATTATTTAATATAAGCCAAAGGGCTGTCGGTGAAAGAAGTATAAAAAAAAGAACCTCGATGTTTGCCTAGAGTCGGAGCTCCTTGCAGAATGCTAACTTGTCATAGTCTGATATCCTCAGTGCATAATCTATTAGCAAGAGTAGTAAAATGCAGAGGTTCATAAACAATTAATTGAGTTCAAAACTTCCAGATCAGCATTTTCTGTTCAGCAGGACATTACAGTTTATTTAAAAAGACAGATATTAAGATTAAAAGATGGAGTAAAGAGTGCGTGCTTTTGCATTGCAAGAGTTTATGATCTCATGTTTTGGTCCTGTTTATTATTTAGTGTAAGAGAAAAAGGCAGAATCTGTCACACCTCCTTACAGCTAATAATAATTTTGCATGAATTGGGAATAAAGTTGCTGCTAAAGCAGGTGGGGCATCATTACGAAGAATAATTTCATTGTTATGGCATCCTTATTGTTGGTGGATCATCACTATAGCATTTGAAAATAAAACAGTGTATTGCAGTCACTAGAATTTTCCTTAACTTGTCTTCAAAACTAGAGCATCTGTATTTGAAATCCTGGGAAACATTTCAATCAGGAACACGGAGTTATAGGCCTACTGCCCACCGCACGCGGAATAATACATTTCACATTCATTCAAATCGGGAAAGGTAACTAAGTGTTAATTTCTAATATCACTGCCTCCTGTTATTCATTTTACATCATTCTTAGCGCAAGATAATATATAATTTATTTGATATGACCTGATGAAGGCATTGAATGTTAACCTTATATTCACTGTTTTCATTGAACGTACGGCAGTGCAGAGTGACCGAAGCAATCTGAAACTCTGCCATCACTTCTTGGGGCGACTGTACAAAGGAAAAGGGGAAAAATAAGTGTGTGGTAATCACAGGGGCATCTGTCTTCTTAGTATAATAGGAAAAGTGTATGGTAGGATACTTATTGACAGAGTTAGAGAAAGAACAGAGGAATGAGTTTGAGAAGAACAGAGAGGCTTTAGGAAAGGAAGAGGTTGTGTAGATCAGATATTCATTCTTAGATCTTTAGTGGAAAAGTTTCTAGAGAAGGGAAAGAAGTTGTACGTGGATTTCATGGATTTGGAGAAAGCATATGACAGGGTGGATAGACAAGGATTGTGGAAAGTATTAAGAATATATGGAATAGATGGGAAGTTGTTGAATGCTGTGAAGAGTATGTACTATGGTGCGAAGGCTGCAGTGCGTGTGGATGGTGAACTGGGTGAATATTTCTTTTTGAAGGCTGGGTTGAAACAGGGATGTGTCATGTCTTCATGGTTATTCAATCTGTACATGGATGGGGTAATAAAAGAGGTACAAGGTAGGGTAGTGGATGTTGGAGTGGCCTTGGTTAGAGAGGGTAGTGTTTGGAAACTCCCTGTGCTCTTGTTTGCAGATGATACTGTGTTGTTGAGTGAAGACGAAGGAGAGCTGCAAGGCTCGGTGGATGAGTTTGGGAGAGTGTGTAAGAAACGGAATCTAAATGTGAATGTAGGGAAGAGTAAAGTGATGGTCTTTGAGAGAGGTGAAGTCAGTGAATGTACAGAGAGGTTGGATGGTGAGGAATTGGAAAATGTGAGTACATTTAAGTATTTGGGTAGTATGATGAGTAAGGATGGAGGTTTGGAGGGTGAAGTGCTTGAAAGGGTACAACAAGGAAGAAAGGTTGCTGGTTCTTTGAAAGCAGTGATAAGAAACAGGGAAGTGAGCATGGAAGTCAGAAAGTTACTACAAGACAGTATTGTGATACCAACTCTAACGTATGGAAGTGAAGCTTGGACGTTGCTGTAAGGACACAAGTCAAGAGTGAGAGCAGTGGAAATGAGTTATTTAAGAGGAGCCTGTGGAGTCACATGGAGAGACAGGCTGACAAATGAGGATATAAAGGAGCGTTGTGGTGTGGATGTGGATGTGATAGGAAGCGTTATGAGGAATACACTGAGGTGGTTTGGCCATGTGGAGAGAATGGAGGGTGAAAGACTGACGAAGAGAGTGTATGTGAGTGAGGTGGAGGGTTGAAGAGGGAGGGGGAGGCCGAGGATGAGATGGAGGGATGGGGTGGAGAGGTATATGAGAGAGGGGGGGGGTGAGTTGGGAGCGGGGCAGTGAAATGGGGGGGAACAGGGCGACGTGGAGGCGATTTGTTTGTGGCCACCCCGAACGGGATTGAGGCGTCTGGCAATAGATAGATAGATGATGATGATGATGATTATTATTATTATTGTTATTATTATTATTATTATTATTATTTTCATTATTATTGTTGCTGTTATTATTATTATCAGCAGTAGTAGTAGTAGTAGTAGTAGTAGTAGTAGTGGTAGTAGTAGTGGTAGTAATAGTAGTAGTAATAGTAGTATAGGTGTTATTTATTATTATTATTATTATTATTTTCATTATTATTATTATAAAAGAATTCTCTACGTACATAGAAACATATAAACCCCATCATAGGTTCCATGTAAATATTAACCAGCAAAGGCAAGGAAGAATTCCAGCAAGTTAAATATGAGGTGAAGTTATCCTTGTCCCTATCTAACAAACATAATAACAAGCTGACTGCCTTCCGTCATTAATCAACTGCAATTACCCCCACTGGATAATTACCCACATGATCAATAACCTCAATTACCCCTACTTACTTGCACTTTATTTTTTTGGTTAACCTCTTACTTAATTCATTTATTAAAACATTGTGTCCTGCGTGTTTTTCGTATTTTTAATGTGTCTGACTCTGGGTATATCATCATCATCATCGTCATCATCATCACCATCATCATCATCATCATTGTCGTCGTCGTCGTTGTCATCATCGTAATCGTCATCATCATCATCATCATCGTCATCACCACCACCACCACCATCATGAAATCTATATGGAGAAACACACAAAGCATCCCCATATCACGCATAGGAATATTAATCAGCAAAGGAAAGAGTTCCATAAGTCCTAATAGTCCTCCTGCCTACTTCACACCTCCACATGTCACCACTTTGGCGCTAACACGCACCATCCATATTGAATACATACAGGACTCGTGTATAGACCTTTTCCAGTGACGTCACAGAAATTACGTAGTTTTGTTTACGACTCCATATTGAACGGCAAACTCCTCGCAGTAATGGCTGTACTGACAGGGCTGTCAGAGGTTGAACTGTCTGATATATGCAGAAATCTGGATCAACGCCACCAAGATCTGTACAGGAACAAGATAGTGTTTGGGGCTGGACGCTTACACCATATCTAAGGAGAAATTCACCTGTTTCAAGTACGGGAGACCGAAACCAGATCTCAGATATGGCGATCTCTATCACTATTGGTGAACACCCCGTGAAAGTTCACCGGGGCATCCCTCAAGGTAAACATGTGTAATATGTCTAGCTGGAACTGACATACAGTTTTATTGTCTCGGTAATCAGTAAATTACTGACGTGGGGCTAAGGGGGATCGAGTAGTTGATGAATGAGTGGAGGGTGGGGGCGTGGGAGTGCGGGAAGGAGGTGGAGGGAGGGTGGGGGGTTTGAATGGCGGTGGGGTGAGGGTGGGATTAGGGTTGGTTTGAGGTGTGGGGGTGTGAGGGAGGGTTGGGAATGGGTGGTAAAGGGTGGGACGGGTAGGGGGTGGAGGGGAAGGGGGGTTGGGTGGTGGTGGGGGGTATTGCGGGGGAATGGGGGGCTTGTGGAGGGGAGTTGGGGCGAGGGGGGTGGGGGGTGGGGGTTCGAAATTGGGGGGTAGGGGGTTGTTGGGGGTGGGAGTGAGGGGTGGTGTGGGGCGGTGGTGGGGTGGGGGTGGCAATGGGAAAGTGATGGGGGGGTGTTGGTGGGGTAGGGGTGTGTGCGAGGTGGTTGGGTGGCGGTGGGGGAGATGGGGATGGGGTTGGAGGGGGTGGGCGTGGCTTACCTGATATGCAATGCCTGCTACAGAGTTGGGTGTAGGCCGTCGGCTGCCAATTCTTCCTCTTCACGGCAGCTATCCACTTCTGTTGCCTTTCCTCATTGGCTGGAAACCTGCAGAAGTTTACCCCACTCCCACTTTTCTGCCATGTCTTACAGCCGAAGGCACAACAGTGGAATACCATTGTGGAATCTGCAGTTCTCTCTCTGTAGATGTCCAACAATGTGCCGTCCAATAAGGCAACGTAAACAAAAGTCACATGACCCGTGACATCACGTGGAAAAGATCTATTGGTACAGTCGCCCCAAGAAGTGATGGCAGAGTTTCAGATTGCTTCGGTCACTCTGCACTACCATACGTTCAATGAAACAGTGAATATAAGGTAAATATTCAATGCCTTCATCACGTCATATCAAATAAAATATATATTATATCACGCTAAGAATGATGTAAAATGAATAACAGGAGGCAGTGATATATTAGAAATTAACACTTATATAGTTACCTTTCCCGATTTGAATGAATGTGAAATGTATTACTCCGCGCGCGGTGGGCAGTAGGCCTATAACTCCGTGTTCCTGATTTATTTGTTTCCCATGTTTTCAAATACAGATGCTCTAGTTCTGAAGACCAGTTAAGGAAAATTCTTCTGACTGCAATACACTGCCTTATTTTCAGATGCTGTGGTGATGATACAGCAACAATAAGGATGCCATAACAATGAAATTATTATTCGTAATGATGCCCTACCTGCGGTAGCACAAGACCGTACTGCCTTTTATTTCGTCTTTCTCTCGCCAATAATAATTATAATTAGCAACTTTATCCCCAACTGATGCAAAATTATTTTTACTTGTAAGGAGGTGTGACAGATTCTGCCTTTTTCTCTTACACTAAATAATAAACAGGACCAAAATATGAGATCATATAAACTCTTGCAATGCAAAAGCACGCACTCGTTACCCCATCTTTTAACCTTAATATCTGTCTTTTTAAATAAACTGTATTGTCCTGCTGAACAGAAAATGCTGATCTGGAAGTTTTGAACTCAATTATTTTATTACTCTTGCTAATCGATTATGCACTAAGGATATCAGACTATGACAAGTTAGCATTCTGCAAGGAGCTCCGACTCTAGGCAAACATCGAGGTTCTTTTTTTATACTTCTTTCACCGACAGCCCTTTGGCTTATATTAAATAATCCAGAGATTTTTCTTAATGGAAAACTGGCCAAAGGCAGTGTAATAACTGCATGTCTTTGAGTAATTGTTATCTCCTTTCGTGCGTGTTGATCGAAACATTTAAAATAGCTTACTGGCTTACGCCGCCTTCGCGCTTTCTGTCGTCGTCCATGGAGATATTGGAAACGGAAATAATCGAATTTAAATTATTCCCTGGTATTGTAAAGGAAATTATTTTATAAATAATAATAATTATTATTAATATTAATTGTTTATTGAAGCTCCCTTTTGTTCAGCATTACGCTACAATAAAAATTATTGTCGCTGACCGAAAACTTCTGGATACTCCGCCGTCACTTCTTAGGCCTACTGTACCAGCTGGGGTGTCTTTGCA
>NC_136973.1:24202981-24220481 GCF_032717465.1 Coenobita brevimanus
TACTGCTGCTGCTGCTGCTGCTGCTGCTGCTATAGTAGTAGTAGTAGTAGGTAGAGCATGGAATAATCTCAGCAATTTTATTGGGAGAAATGACCTGAAATGTTTTGATTATGATATGCTTGATATTAACACATATACATTTATTCCTTACAACAACTACACAAAATGGTTAGACTATATCATAGGTAGAGATTCCAAAAATGTGATAATTTCTAATATACAGGTGCTATATTCTTTTATTGGGTCAGACCATTTACCAATGGTTGTGTGTATGTACATATATTGCCCTGAAGAATGTCTTAGTACATTTTGCCAGGGAGAAACAAGTGTTAGTGAGGACTTTTTAAACTGGAACAGCCTAAGTGCTGATGATATTAAAACAATAGAAAAAGATGTTAATAATGATTTGACAAGGTTAATTGCTCTTGAAACATTAAGTTGCCAGGTTACTGGAACGTAAGCAGCATATACAAGAACTTGATATTTTTTTATGAGCAACTAATTTCTTCGTTAATACAAGAACTTGATAATTTTATGGGCAACTGATTTCTTCGTTAGCATCTCGTACTAAGAAATATAAGGGTATGAGGATAAGAAAAAATAAACATAGAATTATTCCTGGTTGGAATAGAAATGTTAAAACACTGTATGAGATATCACGCTGTGACTACATGGAATGGTTGAAAAAGGGAAAAGAAAGAAATTCAAAGGAGTACATGAAGATGGTTGGTAGTAGGAAAGAATTTAAATTAGCACTCTCTAAGTGCAAGAAGGAAGAAATTAGTGAAAGATCAAAGGCTGTGGAAGAAAAATAATAAATAAGAATATGACAGCCTTTTGGAAAGAAATCAAGAAACAAAGTAATAAAATAAGGTCATCAAGGGTAGTTGATGGGACCTGTAATGATAAGGAAATAATAAACATTGTTAATGGAAGAATGCTCAAAGGAGTTGGTGTTAGTAGTGGTGATGAAGAGGACTCCTTTCTCACAGTAGTAAAAGAAAGGTGGAAAATTAAAAGAAAGTTCCATATAAGCATATCAGTTGAAAGACTTTCTGTGTTAATTAAGTCATTGAATGATGGTATAGGGCATGATGGATTACATTCCTTTTTACTAAAGCATGCATCAGTGGAGTTTGTAAATATTTTAACACATTTTATCAACAGTTGTTTTACTCATTGTTATATACCTGTTGAAATGTTAAAGGGTGATATCACTCCCATAATGACAGATCTGAAGGGTAATGCAGCGGACTCTGCTAACTATAGACCAGTAATGGTTTCATCTTGTCTTTTGAAAATTTTAGAACTTCATTTTTTAAATATTTTAAGTGAGAGAGTATTTTTTGATTCCAAACAGTTTGGCTTCTGTAATGGAATGTCTACAGGAGATGCTTGTTTTTTTATTAAAAGAAACCATTAGGTCTTATACAAAAGGAGGCAGAAAATCATACATAGCTTTTATGGATCTGTCAAAGGCCTTTGATAATGTTGATCATTTTTAATTGGGTCGTATTTTACTGGATAAAGGAGTTTCCCCTGACTTAACATTAATTTTAATGAGATATTTAAGAAACCAGTTAGCAAGAATTACATGGAATGGGAGTAAAGGAATGTATCATATAATTAATAAAGGAGTGAGGCAGGGAGGAGTTCTTTCTCCTTTACTTTTTAAACTGTACATAGATAATGTTTTAAAAGCCCTGACGGAAACAGATGTGGGTTGCTGCCTTGAGGTTGTTAGATTGAATGCAGTTGCATATGCTGATGATATAGCATTACTAGCTGATATTCGATATTTGTGTGACATATTTGAACAGAATATTAATAGTCTGAATTTAAGAATTAACGAAGATAAATAAAAAAATTGTTATATTTCAACATAACAAGAAACAGGCACAAGGTATCCGTTATTTAAATCGTTATGAAGTGGTAAATGGATACAAATATTTAGGCCATATAATTCAAGACAACTTTTCTGATAATCAAGATATTTCTTTCAGATTGAACTCATTTTATGCTAAATTTAATTCAGTAATTAGAAAATTTAAGAACGTTAATGCACAGACGTTACTGTATTTGTTTAAAGCGTACTGTGTGCCTGACTATGGTTTAAATCTTTGGAATATGAAAGATATGCTTAGGAGCAATGTATTCAGAAGCTTTGAAAGTGCATTTGCGAATGCTCTTAAGAAAATGTATAATGTGCCAAGATTAATAAGTAATCATAGTATATCTAAGGCAGCAGGACTACTTTTACTTAGACACCATGTTGCCCTAGTGCAAGCTAGGTATTTTAAAGCCTTAAGTAGAAAGAATAATGCGGTTTTTAGGTTATTTTATCAGTCCTCTGGCCACCATGTTCCTCGTTTATTGAAATATTTGTATGATAAATATGAGATAGATATATTGGATAACTCTATGGACATTATAAATGCTAGAATTCAATGGGTGCAAAACCATGAGGAAATAAATGGTGTGGAGTTAATGTAAATTTTGAATAAGGTGGATAACAGTTGATACTGCATGTGTTGGTATGCAAATTGTGTATATTGGATTTAGTCTTTTTTTTTTATTTATTATTGAAATTGGATCAACTCCTCGGTCTGATTGTTAAGGATTTATTTATTGTAAATTTTTATTAAAATCAGTTGTAAAGGAGTATCTATAGTATTTATGATGATGATGAAATGTATTATATTTTATGTATTGCGAGATACGAAATAAAGACGATTGATTGATTGATTGACTACTACTACTACTACTACTACTACTACTACTTTACTACAATTTTTTTTTGTTTTTTTTTACAGAAAATCACCTCCATCCATTGGTGAATTATATTGTGAAAATCAAAACTAACCTTGCTAATACAATTCAACATTTGGAGTTGTAATGTGAAGGTTAACACTAGCCCTCATATTACAATCCGTTGGCCCCAAGCACGCCAACGGCTGTGGTTACCAACCATCTACTATTACTATTATTATTTTATTTTTTTATTTATCGATGTTACAGTGTAAATAAAGACATTAAACTATTGGAGTCGCTGGTCTATGCGACTCTCGACCACTGTAGCTTCGTAATCCATACCCACCAGAGAGACAGGCCTGAGGGCTGATGATCTTGTGCCCCTGAGACATAACAGAGCAGACCTCACGAGGGAGAATGACAGTCGACATCTCATCCAGGCCATAACAGAACTCTGTGGTTAATGTTTCTTCTCAGAAAGAACATCTGCCAGTCTCGAATAGAATCTCGCTGCCTCTTGACCCATCCCACCTGATGTCGTGAACACAAGGAGAGCGAATCGACCGTGGCCAACATGTTGGATCCTTTCTTGATAATTTCTATTTTTTTCTTGTTCATTCCTCTTGTGTGCAGCTTCGAGAGACAGTTCACGATGACATGCTGCCATGGGATCGAATATCCTGGTGTCGAAGAACGCCCTCTGCCCACGTGTCCAGAAACCTCGAGCACTGACATCCACTCTTGCATCATTTGATGTGTTTGCTGTTCTGTGGGTGAAGTGCTCGCCGTCCAGGGGTAGCAGAGCTGGCTCAATCATGACATCATGGCATATTTCCTGCAGCATTTTGGCAGTGAGGTCACGTACTTCATCGCGTCGGATGAAAACAAAGCCTCCTTTCTTGCATGCCATTGCATGGTTTGCATCAAAGGCAGTGCCACAGGCACAGTGTTGAGGCAGGTCCTCTATTGGCCTCCCATATCTCAAGGCTATGGCATCAATAAATTCTTGTTTGTTGAAGTGGAAGCCTTTTGCCTTGAGAGGCAGGGTTGTGAACCAGTTCGATGCCCCAACCTCCTGTGCAATTTCAACTCTTCTGCACTGGTCTGGTGTTGGATGTTCGATTATGTGCTGCCGTTGGTCTTTTTGTCTTGCTTCACGCTCCTTGCTTATCTGTGTCTTTATGTCTTTCTGCCTTTGGTGGTCAATTTCACTCGTCTCAACCTGGGCGCAGATCTTCTGTGACAAGGATTCGGTGAGCCTGAGTGAATTTCTGTGTTCATAGCTTGCCACGGCTACTGGAGTTATAATGCCAAGGCCTCCCATCCTGGATGGTAGTGCTAGAAGGTCCCTCTCTTCTGGTGTGGGGATGTGGCCATCGGTTAGAGATAGGAGGAACGAATCCCTGATGGCATCCTCCAGTGGTTGTAGCAGCAACTCGATGTCTGGTATGGTCCTCATCACGAAGGTCCACTTGTGCTTTACACCATAGGTAAATGCACTGTATGCTGCATGAGGTTCTGTTTTTGCATGGCTGGATAGTGTATGAATTTCTTCTACCCATGTCTTTACCTTATCACTCACATATTTGTTTTTGAATTCCTTAGTTCCAATCACAGCCCCTAGATGCCTCTGACCTTCCTTGGTCACTATCACGTTTGTGCCTCTAAATGCTTCTTGTGCATCTTGCTAGTAAGCTGGTTTCACAATCAAGATGGACTTACTTGCATTTGGGTAGTAACCTATTTCAGGGCCATGAGATGTTACAAGGTCCTACCATTTCCTCACATCCTCAACCTTGCCAGCACCCGTGAGATCATCTGCATAGGCTACTTGTTTTACATTGGTGGCCTCGTATTTGATCTGTTGTTGCAGCACTGTCATCGCCAGGGCGTACATAGCCATGGCAACGGGGTCCCCCTGGGTGGTTCCTTCTGTGGACTGGATTACACCGACATCGTGAGCCTCTGTCTTACCCACAATGTAGAGGTCTGCTGGTTCTTTGTAGGTGTTTTCCACATATTGGGCAAATGCTGGGCATTTAACCTTGGTATTGTGCAGCATTGCCTCCCGGTTGATGGAATTAAATGCATTTGAGGCATCAACTAATAATACTGCCTGACAGTCCTCTTCCCCAAATATTTTCCTCATGGAGTGAACTGCTGCCTCACCTCCTGCCTGCTGGCCTGCACACACCTGGAGGTTGCCAACTGCCTGCTTCACATAATCTTTCACCACCTCCATGATGCATTTTCCTATAATCCGTCTTAAGACTTCACCCACCCCGATGGGCCTGCATCCAGGATTCTTATCAAGGGGGATTAGTCTGCAAGCCGTCAGTGTTTCTATGTTACTGCACTGACTTGAAGCCAGCTTCCTTGCCATTGAGGCAATGGTGTTACATAGGTCTGTTGCTGCCTCTCCAAACTTGATGTTACTTAGGATTACTCGCCAAGATTTTGTATCCAGGCTTAGTGGTCCTGCCCCTCCCTGTGTGTGCATTGCCTTCCGCCACACCATATCTCCAGTTATCCTGTCATATATGATGGGATTGGGAGGAGTGTAGTTGCCGTCAAGCTTTGACTGGGCACTTGCTTGTCGTGCAGTCGGGTGTTTTTCTTTTAGTTGTTGCATTGTTTCATCTGTCAGGTCAAGTACTCCGTTCGGTGATTCAGCTGACAGGGATCTTGTTGCCATCGAGACCTTCCCCTGTCTCATCTTGCTGCCAAAAATCCTTGCAACATTATTGATATTCTGATTTCTTCTGCCTCGGTTGTTTATTCTCATCTGCAAGGCCCTTGCTTCCTCAAGTAGGTTGTCGATTTCACCTCTTTTCCATGTTTCAACCCTCCTTTGGATGGCCTTAATATTTTCTGCAATGCTAGCTCTTGGGCGGGTCTTGTTGAGGAAGAGATGTGGTATTAGTTCAAGGACCTTAAGAGAGAATGAGGCAATGGGTGAGTTATTGTTGTAGTTGGCTATCAGGCAAGTGATTTCCTTGATCATGTCAGTTGTAGCATTGCATTTGGGAGGTTCAAAAAGGTTACTTGAGGACCATCCAACTATTTCATTATATGTGGTGTTCACCCAGGTTACTGCATTTTCTCGGGATTTGCCCATCCAGTATGTGGGACGACCTTCTCCTACAGACTAGTGAGGCTGTTCTGCTTCCTCGTTGTTTGTGTCACTACCGTTCTGAGGACGTATAATACCTGGATGATTCCCTCTTTCATGCACTCCTCTATGGTGGTCTTCATCCTGAGTTTCATTTCTACTACTACTACTACTACTACTACTGCTGCTGCTGCTGCTGCTGCTGCTGCTGCTAACAACTAAATAACAGGAGCAGTGGTGGTAGTAGTAGTAGTAGTAGTAGTAACAATAATAATAATAATAATAATAATAATAATAACAGTGGTAGTAGTAATGATGAGGGTAATAATCATCATCATCATCATCATCATCATCATCATCATCGTCATCCGGACCACCTCTCCCACCCAAGGGAAGGGTGAGGATGATAATAATGATAATAACAATAATAATAATAATAAGAATAAGAATATGAATAATAACAGTAGTAGTAGTAGTTGTAGTAGTAGTAGTAATGATGAGGATAATAATAATAAAAATAATAATAATATAATAATAATAATAATAATAATAATAATAATAATAATGATAATAGTAGTAATAGTAGTAGTAGTAGTAGTAGTATTACAGGTGTCACCCCTGGTCTCAGCAAACAGCCTAAACTATCCAATCTCCACGTCGGGCCTGCCTGTACCCCTCTAGTACTAAATTTACCCAGCCAGGTCCTGATAGTTTCCTCTTCTTTCCCTTCCTTCTGTTTTCCCTTTGATGCACCGCCACCCTTGGCTTACACGCCTAGATATCTAACTCAGCTTCTAAAGCAGCTAAATGTAGTCTTTCTCTACCTTAGTATTTATCAGTATGGAGGAGCGTGACATATAAATTGTGAAAAAAAAGAAGAAAACATTAAATTTTACTCTTTTAAAGCTTTGGTGGGAATTTGGCAATATACAGTACTGTGGTTAACTTATGACTGTTTTATTCAGCACACACACACACACACACACACTCTCTCTCTCTCTCTCTCTCTCTCTCTCTCTCTCTGGCTTAGTGTGATTGTGTGTGGGTGTGAGAAAGTCAAGGGGGAGATATTTTGGAGGTGGACCTCGAGAAAGCTGATTGGAAGTGAGGAGGGGTGTCATAAAAGACTTTGTAGTTCCTTTGTGGTTACTTGTAGTTGAGTTATATATATATTAGACTTGTGGACGAGCGGTTATTATACTGGAGTAGCTTCGTGAGTAGCTAATCTTCTTTCCCATTTGTCGTGTAGTGACAGGAGAGGTAAAGAATAGTAAGGGACTATTTTTATTTGTCTTGGAAATATTAACAAGTCTCTCACTCACGAGTGAGTTGAGCAGAGTCCCTGTCTCCCTGTCTTGCTCTCTCAGTCTCTCTCTGAAGTTGCTAAGCCCTTTCTCCTTCTGACCTGCTGTTCTAAGGCCTGTCTCCTTCTGAGCTCTCTTTCCTAAATTCTGGTGAAACAGGAGACGTATCACGTGTGTTCCTTGTGGATGGAAAGTTTAAGAAGCGTGTGTGAGTATGTGTGTATGTGTGTGTATGGTCACTAGGGCTTTGTTCACGGGTGGATTGCTGACAACTAACTGCATCATCTCCTTACTGGCCACTGTCGTCAGCTTTCCTCAGTGTAATTTGCAAGCTCATTTCCCATTCCCAGGCTCGCATAGAGCTGTCTATCTATCTATTTATCTATCTATCTATTATGATTTGTAATTATAATATGGAGTCCTGACATCTGCTCGGTCACGCGAAAATGGCATACCATCGACAGTTAATAGTCCTAACATATTAATACATATTATATACACATTATAATGAACCTATAAGCTAATTAAGTGAAATACATAATATTGTAAATGTAACATAATTGTATGAATATTGTATACATATAATATTTATAGTAAAGAGTGATTATTCAGTAATATTACTTTTTAAACAAGTTGTATACATATTTGAATAAATGCATTAAAGTAAATTATTTAACTGTAATACAGTATGTACTTGGGCCATTGTAGTGAAATGCATAACTGTGTTGGCCTTATAATTGTAGTTACATTTTGTTAATGCAACTGTTACATAAATGGTACATATTGTTTGTAGTTACATAATTGTAGTTAAAGTTACATAAAAGTTACATCTTGTTAATGCAACTGTTACATAATTGGCAAAGTGTAACATAATGCAATCGTTTGTCGTTACATAATTGTTACATATCGTTTGTAGGTACATAATTGTAGTTAAAGTTACATAAAAGTTACATCTTGTTAATGCAACTGTTACATAATTGGCAAAGTGTAACATAATGCAATCGTTTGTCGTTACATAATTGTTACATATTGTTTGTAGGTACATAATTGTAGTTAGTTACATAAAAGTTACATCATGTTAATGCAACTGTTACATAAATGGTACATATTGTTTGTAGTATTGTTTGTAGTTACATAATTGTAGCAAGTGTAACATACTGCAATCGTTTGTCGTTACATAACTACAATATGGAGTTACATAATTGTTACATATCGTTTGTAGTTACATAATTGTTGCAAGTGTAACATAATGCAATCGTTTGTCGTTACATAATTATAATATGGAGTTACATAATTGTTACATAATTGTAATAATTGCAGTCCTAACATATGCTGCGGTTGATGATAGTGATGATGTGTCATGCCACTTGCTTGTGGAGACAACAATTTGCTTTTTTGTTTGTAGTTTATGTGGTATTTTGGCATATGTAGTAACACTTACACATATTTTCATTTGTTTGTTATGTGATCTTACTCTATTTCTCTCTTTTTTCTTTCTTACTTTTTCTTTCTTTTTTTTTTTTTTTGTATGTATTGATCTTCCATAGTTTGTTTTTCTTCGCTTGTGTACGCTTTTTCTATGTTGTTCATGGTTGCATAATTACTGGCTAATTTCCTTGGGATACTTTTTTAAAGTTTAGTTTATATTGCACAGAGATTATAAAATGATATTATATAGTCCCATATTTTGTTATTTTATATAAAAAAATATATATACATATATACAGTATTAACTATATACACTGATTTGTTGTTCACTTGTACCTATCGTGGGTAATATGTGTGTCAGCACTGTGTGGAAATCTTTGTCTTCACGATTGTGTTGAAGATGTTCACTCTTGCTAACGTCATTTGTGTTGGCCATTTTTTTTTTCTGGTTTTCCTTGTAACTTAATTTAACTGTTTCCACTAGGTAGCTTTAATTAATAAATGTTAAATACAGTTCTTTTAATCGCTCACTGAGTAACTGTGATGGTATATTTTCTTTATCACTTTGTAGATGTAATAATGTATAGCTGTATGTATGAAACACTTATTTTATGTAGGTATAAATGGTAACACTCGTTGGTAGTAAATAAATGTTATAATAAATGAATGAATATATACAGTGTAGAATATTTATTGTTGGTGATTATTTAGTGTTTGAGTTATGCAGATAACTGAAGTAAGTATGTGTAATTAAGTTGTAACTATACAGCACGTTTTATATGTTTGTGCAGAAGCTTATTGTCTATCACTGTGTATTGTATAAATGAAGTAACTATGTAACTCACTAATTTTTACCGTGGTGGGAATGGTGTGGGTGGTGTTGCACGTGGTGATAGCGTTGTTCTTCACGGGTTGATTGGCGTGTTGTGGGGTGTCAGACACATGGCTTGGCGTCGTCTCAGCACACGTATGGTGACGTCAACTTCCCACACTGGTAGCTGTGGTGAGTAAACGAGTAGCGATGAGTAACTTGAGTGAAGATGAGTAAGATGCGTTATAAATGTGGCTCTGGTGTTTTGCTGCGTGTCTTGACCTCTGCGTCAGCGATGGAGGTAGGCGGGAGAGAGTGGTGGGGGTTTGTGTGCTTGTTGCTTTGGTCTTTCCTCTTCTTTACTTGCTTTGTTTTATATTCTTCTTGTTGCTGCTTGAAGTTACGTGAAGATTATAGAGTTGTTTTGTAGACTTGTAGGCTATTTGCATTGTAGACTGTATTTTGTAGGAATTCACTGTAGAACTGAAGCTAATCTTGTAGAGTCTCGCCTGCTTTTGTAGAAATTTGCTTTTAATTCGGAGACGATGTCCGTAGATTCGCTGCCACCAAATGTCATAAAAGACTTTGTAGTTCCTTTGTGGTTACTTGTAGTTGAGTTATATATATATTAGACTTGTGGACGAGCGGTTATTATACTGGAGTAGCTTCGTGAGTAGCTAATCTTCTTTCCCATTTGTCGTGTAGTGACAGGAGAGGTAAAGAATAGTAAGGGACTATTTTTATTTGTCTTGGAAATATTAACAAGTCTCTCACTCACGAGTGAGTTGAGCAGAGTCCCTGTCTCCCTGTCTTGCTCTCTCAGTCTCTCTCTGAAGTTGCTAAGCCCTTTCTCCTTCTGACCTGCTGTTCTAAGGCCTGTCTCCTTCTGAGCTCTTTCTTAAATTCTGGTGAAACAGGAGACGTATCACGTGTGTTCCTTGTGGATGGAAAGTTTAAGAAGCCTGTGTGTGAGTATGTTCGTATGTGTGTGTATGGTCACTAGGGCTTTGTTCACGGGTGGATTGCTGACAACTAACTGCATCATCTCCTTACTGGCCACTGTCGTCAGCTTTCCTCAGTGTAATTTGCAAGCTCATTTCCCATTCCCAGGCTCGCATAGAGCTGTCTATCTATCTATTTATCTATCTATCTATTATGATTTGTAATTATAATATGGAGTCCTGATAGGGGCAGGGAAAGTGGAGTGAAAAAGAGAGCAAGTGAGGGAAAGTATAAGAACGTGAGAGGCAGAGTGAAAGAGGAAAGGATTTTGAAGAAAGGGTTGAGATAATGGAGAGAGAGAGAGAGAGAGAGAGAGAGAGAGAGAGAGAGAGAGAGATGAGGGAAAGTATGGGAACGTGAGAGGCAGGGTGAAGAAGGAAAGTATTTTGAAGATAGGGTTTAGATAATGGAGAGAGAGAGAGAGAGAGAGAGAGAGAAGAGGTCCAGAAGAGAGAGGAATATGTATAGAGTTTTCAATGGGCCAAATGTTCTCAGTAATAATCATTTTTTTTTTTTTATGCGAGGAAGAAGGAACCAAAGGCCATGAGCCCGCAGTAACAGTTCCCTCCAAGAGAAAAACAAAATACAATAGAGAGCCAAATTCAAGATCCGATCATTTTGAGATGCCTGGACACACTGCATTTGAAAGACTGGAGATCATAGGCAGCAGGAAATACAGATAGAGGGAGACAGTTCCAGAGCTGACCTGTTGCATAAATGAAAGACTGGGAGTAACGGTTAACTCTTGCATTAGGGAGTTGGACAGAAAAGGGATGAGAGTTTGCTGCCAGACGGGTGCTACACGCCCGTCGTAGAGGTGGAGGAATGCAAGCAGACAGTTCAGAGGAGCAGTGACCATTAAAGTAGCGATAGAAAAGAGGTAAAGATGCAACAGTGCGGCGAAGAGACAGAGGTTGAAGGGAGTCAGTAAGAGGAGGAGAGTTAATGAGACGAAAAGCCTCTGACTCCACCCTATTGAGAAGAGCTGTATGTGGGGAGCCTCCCCACACATGAGAGTTGTACTCCACACAGGGGCGGATAAAACCCCTGTATAGAGTCAACAATTGTGCAGGGGTAAAGAAAGAGCGGAGTCGGCTTAGCACACCCAATTTCTTGGAAGCAGATTTTACAAGAGATGTAATATGATCTTTCCAAGATAAGTCCCAAGCATGTTCAAGGATGATGCAGGATTAAGCTGAATATTATTCAACATTAATGGGTATACCTGTGGAAGATTTTGTCGGGTTGATAGGTGTAAGAACTGAGTCTTAGATGCATTAAAGACAACGATATTATTTTTACCCCAGTCAGAGATACGAGCCAAGTCAGACATTAGGTGTGCCTTAGCCTCATCCCTTGTTTCTTGAAGTAACTGTTGAGATGGGCGTTGTGGGAACCGAATGGAAAGGTGAAGGGTGGAGTCATCAGCGTATGAGTGGATAGGGTTAGATGTACAGCTTAGAAGATCATTGATGAATAAAAGGAAGAGAGTTGGTGATAGGACAGAGCCCTGAGGAACACCACTGTTGATAGATCTAGGAGAAGAACGATGGCCGTCTACAACAGCGGCTATAGAACGACCAGAAAGGAAGCTAGCGATGAAGGCACAGATAGAAGGATAGAAACCGTAGGAGGGCAGTTTGGAAATTAAAGATTTATGCCAGACTCGATCGAAAGCCTTTGAGATGTCAAGTGCAATGGCAAAGCTTTCGCCAAAGTCCCGAAAGGAGGATGACCAGGAGTCTGAAAGGTAGGTGAGAAGATCGCCAGTGGAGCGTCCCTGACGGAACCCATACTGACGATCAGAAAGAAGGTTGTGAGAGGAAAGATGCCTTAAAATTTTTCTATTAAGAATTGACTCGAAAACTTTTGAAATACAGGACGTTAAAGCAATTGGACGATAGTTGGAGGGTTGGGAGTGGTCACCCTTCTTTGGGACTGGCTGAATGAGAGCAAACTTCCAGCAAGAAGGAAAGGTACAAGTTGACAGACAAAGGCGAAATAGTTTGCCTAGGCAGGGTGTAAGCACAGAAGCACAGTTCTTGAGAACAACAGGAGGGACCCCATCAGGCCCATATGCCTTGTTAGTACTGAGGCCAGTGATGGCAGAAAATACATCAACTGAAGAAATTTTAATGTCAGCCATGAGGAAGTCAGAGGGGAGAAGTGATGGAGGAACAGCACCGGAATCGTCTAAGGTGGAATTGGAGGAGAAAGTCTGTGCGAAGAGATCTGCTTTATCAGTAGAAGAAATAGCTACAGAACCATCAGAGTAGAAAAGAGGAGGGAAGGATGATGAGGTAAAGTTGTTAGAAAGATTTTTGGCAAGGTGCCAGAAGGAGCGGGAAGAATTCGAGTTGGAGAGTTGAGAGCATTTAGTATGGATGAAATTATTTTTAGTAGAGCGAAGAACAGACTTAGCACGATTCTGGGCAGAAACGTAAAGATGATGTGATTCAGGGGTGGGTTGGCTCCGGTACCTATTGTAGGCCTTCACCTTGTTGCGGACAGCATTAGAACAAGCGTGATTAAACCAAGGCTTTCTTGCGTTAGTCAAAGGATATGAGAAAGGAATGTATGCTTCCATGCCCGAGAGAATAACCTCCGTAATGAGCAAGGCACACTCAGATGGCTCACGGCCATGGAAGCAATAATCATTCCAGGGAAAATCAAAGAAGTACTGCCTGAGGGCCTCCCAGTCCGCGGCTCCAAAATGCCACAGACGACGTTTCCCTGGAGGGTCCACAGGCCGCACCGGAGTGATAGGACAGGTTAAGGTAATAAGGTTGTGATCGGAGGAGCGCAACGGAGAGAAAAGATTAACAGTGTAAGCAGAAGGATGGCAAGCTGGTGACAGGGAGAGCTGGAGCTCCCGTTTCACCAGCCCTCAGGACTTGATCCTGACCATCTCCCTTTTCTGAACATTTTCAGTGCATTCATTTACACAGAGAGTAGGCCAGCATGCTCTCATGATACCTCTACCTTCAACTGTCTACACCACACTACATGCGCATAACATATCACACCTTCTATTCACATCTTTAGTAATGGCCGCTGCAATCTCACAATCAAATGAGGTGGTATCTCGGATTGCCACCACCGGCAGGGTAGGGCTGGAGGCACAGGGTCCTCCCGGTCGCTATCAAGCGACTGTGCCAGCAGCGACTGTTGCTATTTCCGGGAATGCTCGTCGGCGAAGAGGTGACGGTGCGGCCTTATTCTTTACCAACATCCGCGGCCTTACCACAAATTTAAACTCAGTTCATTTTTTCCTTCAGTCCATATCCCCTTTGGCCCTTTTCCTCACAGAACCACAAATCTCACCCTCTACCGATATATCTCCATTTTGTTTTCCCGGTTACCATCTCCTTACAAACTTTCGAAACAAGGGCGGCACCTGTTGTTATATCAAATCCCAATATGCAGTTGATACTATTTTAAACTTCACTTCATCCAGTTTTGATTACTCATTATATAAATTAAATTGCCAAAACATTACCAAATATATCTGTGTAGTTTATCGTTCCCCCAATGCTTCTTCGGAACCCAGTGTATTTGATTCCATATCCACTCAGTTGAGTAACCTTGACCTTGCCCTTGGCAATGAAATTACCATTTTGGGTGATTTTAACATACACAATGTTGAATGGTTATTGCATTCTGCCCGGACTGACGACGCTGGTCTAGAATGCGAGCTGTTTGTGGAATCGTTTAATCTCACCTAGTTGGTAAAGCAACCAACCAGAATACCTGATAATCCTGACCATAATGCCCATCTCTTGGATTTATTCTTGACAAATAATCCAGATCAATACAGGATAGAGGTACTGTCACCACTTGGATCCTCTGACCACAATCTCATCAAAGCCTCTTTAGTTAACCCTCCTACACCTCCCCATTCCGAACCTGTCAGGGTGACCCGATGGCACTTTGACAGGGCAGACTGGGATCGATTTAGAAATTATCTTGCTGATGTTCCATGGCAGTCTTTCTTCTCTAGTGATCCCAATTCTACCCAGTCCCACATTTGTGACTTAATACTAGCTGGTATGGATTTATTCATACCAAGTCAACAATTCACTAAAAGATCAAACTCTCCAAAATGGTTTGATGGCAATTGTGCCAGAGCAACAGCCCAAAAGTCATTAGCATATAACTCTTACTTAAAATCAAAAACACCTGAATCACTCTCCCAATTTAAAATTGCTAGAAATCATGCAAAAGCCGTATTAAATCTATCTAAATCAAACTTTCTTCAAAAGCAAGCATCAAAACTACTTAACAACCCTAATGACAATAGATTATTCTGGTCAACTCTTAATTCTTTCAATAATAACTTTAACAAGTCATCTTCCATTCCCCCACTAAAATCTTCAGATGGCAATATTACAAATGACCCACGTGGGAAAGCAGATATCTTTGCTAGTACCTTTGCAAGAAACTCTACCATAGATGATACCAGCCAGAATGTCTCAGTACTGGAACTTGATTCTCCCGAAATTGCCCCACTTAAAATACAGACAAGATTTGTAAAATCCATCCTAGACAATTTACCTACCAACAAAGCTCCAGGTCCAGATGGAATTCCGCCAATTGTTTTGAAAAAGTGTTCCCCTGAACTTGCCTCTGTCCTAGCTAAATTATTCAGACTATGCATACATACTTCTTTATTCCCAAATTCATGGAAAGAAGCCAATATCCACCCAGTTCCGAAGAAAGGAAGTTCGTCTGACCCCTCCAATTACAGACCAATAGCTATCACATCTTCTCTTGGTAAGGTATTTGAAACTTTAATTAATAAGCATATTGTTAAACATCTTGAATCCAACAACTTAATTAATGATAGACAATACGGTTTTCGCCACGAAAGATCCACCATTGACATACTCAATCTCTTAACTCATACCATCCATCAATCAATTGATCTTTTTGGAGAAACTCATGCAGTAGCTCTTGATATCTCTAAAGCTTTCGACAGAGTATGGCACCGTTCCCTGCTGTCCAAACTCCCTTGCTATGGACTAACGTCTTTTGTTCCTTTGATTTCTTCTTATCTTAGTGACAGGAAAATAAGAGTAAAAGTAGATGATGTATATTCGAATTTCCACTCAATTAACGCCGGCGTGCCGCAGGGATCAGTTCTGGCGCCAACCCTATTTCTGGTTCATATTAATGATCTCTTATCTGTCACTCACAATCCCATTCACTCATATGCAGATGACTCAACACTACATAGTTCATTCACACTCAGACATCCATTTACAAAGTCTAATATCTCTACCTCTCAGCTCAATACAGCCATCTCCATAAATCAAGATCTATCTACAATCAGTGAATGGGGACAAAACAACCTTGTCTCTTTTAATGCTAGTAAAACTAAATATATACAGTTTACTAATAGACAGATATTGCCAGATTCGTACATTACCTTCAGTGCTACTAATGTTCCCATCTCCAAAAGTATTGAAATTCTTGGTGTCTCACTTAACAGTGCCCTCAGCTGGACCTCTCATGTCAGATCACTTGCTAAAACCGCCTCAAAGAAACTTGGATTATTGTACAGAGTCCGTAACTTCTTCGCCGATGAGCAGTTAGCTATAATTTATAAGAGTCATGTGCGCTCTCAGCTTGAATATTGCTCACCCTTGTGGAATGGTTGTGGAGAGGTTGCATTAAGACAACTAGACAAAATTCAGAATAAAGCTGTTAGAATCATTAACAACCCTGCCATTACATATAAACTACCTCCCCTGCAAGTAAGAAGGAATGTTGCCTCCCTTGCATTATTTTACAGATATTTTTTTGGCAAATGCTCAGATGAAGTTGCGTCCATGGTGCCACCTCTCCATGCCTTCCCTCGTGCTACACGGGCATCTGGTAGCGCTCATGACTGGAATGTCACTCAACCATATTGCAGAACTTCTGCCTATCAGAATTCTTTCATTCCCCGAACTGCATCTCTCTGGAACTCGCTTCCCCAGAGTTGTTTTCCTCCAAATTTCAACCTACAACTGTTCAAGTCTAACTGTTACAGATATTTTATGAACAGAGGACACCAGTAATCTGGTGTATGGATTTTTTTTTTTTCTCCATTTGTTTTTCCTTCCTCCGTTCTGTTATTTAAAAAAAAAAAAAAAATGTTGGAGCTCTCTCCAAGGCGGTCAGGGATACGGGTAGGGTGCTGTACAAGCTGCTCTAGGTCATTAAGGATAGAAAAGATGTAGGCTTGTTCACCAGGTGGATCCGTGAAAGGAGAGGAGAGCCAAAGGTGGTGGTGAACATTGAAATCTCCAAGAATGGAGATTTCAGAGAAAGATCAAGGGAGGTATTGTATTCACCCGTGTCTGTCTGTGTGTATTCAAGATGTCTAAAAAGCTGTTATCGGCTGTCAGTAAAATCTCAATGATAGGTGGGCAGTAGGTCATGCAAGAGTTGGTTTGATACTGAGATGGATTTGGGTCCGAATGCAGATTATATATATTGCGCTGGTGAAGGTATGCGCTCCCTGAAATTGTGTTGCAGACTAAGATGCATTAATTGACAGTGTGAGACCGTAAACGTATTGGTCTGGCAGGGAAGGTGAGTTACAGCTGATCAAAAAACTTAATGGCATTGGATGAGGTATGTAGCCTCTGAGTATTTTCTAGTTCTATTTCTGTACACCCGATGCCTAGAAGCCCGTCTATGAGATCTGGAAGAGTAAATGAAATCTGTAGAATTGCCGTGAACGTAGGTAAGGTTGTGGAAAGTTGTAGACAAAAAGGTGTAGAATCAGTGAACGTTAATTAAGGGATTTCTTAGCTGTGGAGAGAACTGAAAGCTTAAGAATGAATCAGGCTGAACTGTGGATGCGGGAAAAGATACAGAGTTATTGAAGTTCTGGGGAATGTGAGAAAAAAGAGTAGAAAAAGTTTGTGTGAGCTGTTGAAAAAGTTAAAAATAGATGCAGAAAGAACAATAGCCCAAAAATACCAAGGATGTTTCAAAAACGTTGAAAAAAAAAAATCAGTGTCAGCTGTCATAAAAAAAAAAAGAATAAAACAAAGGAATTCGGAGACAGAATGCTAATTGCCCACCAAAATATGTTATTGA
>NC_136973.1:24225481-24242981 GCF_032717465.1 Coenobita brevimanus
GGTAAGGCTGGGACTGGAATGTATTGGTGCTGTGATGAGGAGGGGGAGATTGAGATGGTTTGGGCATGTGGAGAGTTGAAAGGAAGAATGAGACTGGGGTGTATTGGTGTTGTGATGAGGAGGGCGAGACTGAGATGGTTTGGGCGTGTGGAGAGTTGAGGGGAAGTACGGGATTGGAATGTATTGGTGTTGTGATGAGGAGGGGTAGACTGAGATGGTTTGGGCGTGTGGAGAGTTGAGAGGAAGGATGGGACTGGAATGTATTGGTGTTGTGATGGGAAGGGGCTGATTGAGATGGTTTGGACATGTGGAGAGTTGAGAGGAAGGATAGGACTGGAATGGATTGGTGTTGTGATAGGAAGGGGCTGATTGAGATGGTCGGGGCATGTGGAAAAGATAGAGGTTGGCAGTTGGGTGCGGAAAGTGAGAAGTGTGAACGATGGGGTAGAACTGCGAGAGGCTGACCGTAAAAGACCTGGAACGAAGCCATAGAGTGCGACCTCAGGGGCCAGAGACTGAACAGGGAGGCTGCCAGAGATCGAGCAGCGTAGGGAGCCGCCATTAAGTGACCAAGGCCGACTCATGCGTGTAGGAGTCTAATAAACGATACGAATGATGCGCAAAAGTTCTAGTCTCGTCACGTAAGGAAGCTCCCTAACAGCTCAAGTGATCTATTTTGTCTAATACACCTTACTCTTCTCCTCTGTGTAACATAAATCCATCTATTATCGCCATACCCTGCATAAATAACGTACAAAAGGATATTAACCAGCCACATCCAAGAATAAATAGCTAAGGAAGAGGTGTTGGGGAGCCTTCTAAGCTGACGAGAATACACGATAGACCCATGAAAGAATGTTACTTGATATTCTAACGTTTTTAAAGAGAAAATATCCCATAAAATCTCTCTCTCTCTCTCTCTCTCTCTCTCTCTCTCTCTCTCTCTCTCACTCCTTGCCTATTATTTTTCTTTACGTTCCTTGATTTCACTCTCTTTTTCTTTTTTTCTTCGTCTTCCTTCTTTTTTTTCATCTTTTCTTTCTTCATTATATCCTTTAATAATTTTCTCATTTTTTCCTTCTTTCGTTAATTAATCAGTTTATTCATTCATTTCCTCTCACCCTCCTTCCTTCCTTCCCTCCTTCATTCATTCACTCATTCCTTCCTTCCTTCCTTCTGCGTCTCGTCCTGTACTTCCATTCTCCTTTCCTTCTCTTATTTCATCCTTCCTTCCTTCCTTTCTTCCTTCCATCCTTCCTTAAGTAAATAACGCATCCATCTTTTTCTTTCCCTTCCTTCCATCATTCCTTCCTTCCTTCCAGCTATCCTTCCTCCTTTTCTTCCTTCCTTCCTTCCTTCCTCTCTTCCTTCCTTCCTTCCTTCCTTCCTTCCTTCCTTCCTTCCTTCCTTCCTCTCTTCCTTCCTCCCTTCCTTCCTTCCTTTCTCCCGTAATTAAAAAGCCATCCCTATCTTTCCCTTCCTTCCATCATTCCCTCCATCATTCCTTCCTCCCTTCCATCTATCCTTCCTTCCTTCTATCCTTCCTTCTTTTCTTCCTTCTATCCTTCCATCACTCCTTCCTTCAGTTATGATGCTGTTACATCTCATTCCTTTCTTCCTTCTTTCATTCCTTCTTCTTCCTTCTTCTCTTCCTTCCGTCTGCGTGCCTTCCTATCCTTCCTTTCTCCTTCCCTTTTATTTCATCCTTCCTTCCTTCCTTCCGTCCTCCTTCCCTTCCTTCCTTAAATAGCCATCTTTTTCTTTTCCTTCCTTCCGTCATTCACTCCATCCTTCCTTCCTCCCTTCCTTCCTTCCTTTCTTCTTCCATCCTTCCTTCCTTCCTTCCTTCAATCCTTCCTTCTTTTCCTCTATCCTTCCTTCCTTTCTTCCTTTCTTCCTTCCTTCCCTCCTCTCTTCTATCCTTCCTTCTTTTCCTCTATCCTTCCTTCCTTCTTTTCCTCTATCCTTCCTTCCTTCTTTTCCTCTATCCTTCCTTCCTTCTTTTCCTCTATCCTTCCTTCCTTCCTTCCTTCTTTTCCTCTATCCTTCCTTCCTTCTTTTCCTCTATCCTTCCTTCCTTCCTTCCTTTTCCTCTATCCTTCCTTCCTTCCTTCCTTCCTTCCTTCTATCCTTCATTCTTTCCTTCTATCCTTCATTCATTCATTCATTCATTCATTCTATCCCTTCTTCCTTCCTTCCCTCATTCCTCATCTCCTCACAACTCCCTCGTAACTTTTCTTTCCTGACCTTTAATGACTCAATCGAGAAATTCTCTCTCTCTCTGTCTCTCTGTCTCTCTGTCTGTCTGTCTGTCTGTCTGTCTGTCTGTCTGTCTGTCTCTCTCTCTCTCTCTCTCTCTCTCTCTCTCTCTCTCTCTCTCTCTCTCTCTCTCTCTTTCATTTTATTACTCCTAGCCTTCTTACAAGTTTCATATTCTCTCCTATTCTGATTTCATCCACTTTCTTGACCATTCTCTCTCTCTCTCTCTCTCTCTCTCTCTCTCTCTCTCTCTCTCTCTCTCTCTCTCTCTCTCAGTTAAATAAAAACCCATATACTGTACACACGATTTCCATGAACAATGACATTACACCGTTTTCTATGTCCTCAGCTCTTCAGTGGGGTAACCAAAGTATTTTCAGCTTGTGACACATTGGTAGAGTCCCGGAGGATTGGAAGTCAGGTATAACTATTCCCTTGGACAAAGGAAAAGGGGAAAAAGAAGTGTGTGGTAATCATAGGGGCATTTGTCTTATTAGTATAATAGGAAAAGTGTATGGTAGGATACTTATTGACAGAGTTAGAGAAAGAACAGAGGAATTAGTTGGAGAAGAACAGGGAGGCTTTAGGAAGGGAAGAGGTTGTGTAGATCAGATATTCATTCTTAGATCTTTAGTGGAAAAGTTTCTAGAGAAGGGAAAGAAGTTGTATGCGGCTTTCATGGATTTGGAGAAAGCATATGACAGGGTGGATAGACTAGGATTGTGGAAAGTATTAAGAATATATGGAGTAGATGGGAAGTTGTTGAATGCTGTGAAGAGTATGTATGATGGTGCTAAGGCTGCAGTGCGTGTGGATGGTGAACTAAGTGAATTTTTCTCTTTGGAGGTTGGGTTGAAACAGGGATGTGTCATGTCTCCATGGTTGTTCAATCTGTTCATGGATGGGGTAATAAAAGAGGTACACGGTAGGGTAGTGGATGTTGGAGTGGCCTTGGTGAGAGAGGATAGTGTTTGGAAACTCCCTGTACTGTTGTTTGCAGATGATACTGTGTTGGAGTGAAGACGAAGGGGATGAGTTTGGGAGAGTGTGCAAGAAACGGAATCTAAAGGTGACTGTAGGGAAGAGTAAAGTGATGGTCTTTGTGAGAGGTGAAGTCAGTGAATGTACAGCGAGGTTGGATGGTGAGGAATTGGAAAATGTGAGTACGTTTAAGTACTTGGGTAGTGTGATGAGTAAGGATGGAGGTTTGGAGGGTGAAGTGCTTGAAAGGGTACAGCAGGGAAGAAAGGTTGCTGGTTCTTTGAAAGCAGTGATAAGAAACAGGGAAGTGAGCATGGAAGTGAAAAAGTTACTACATGACAGTATTGTGATACCAACTCTAACGTATGGAAGTGAAGCTTGGACTTTGTTGAAAGGACACTAGTCAAGAGTGAGAGCAGTGGAAATGAGTTATTTAAGAGGAGCGTGTGGAGTCACATGGAGAGACAGGCTGACGAATGAGGATATAAAGGACCGTTGTGGTGTGGATGAGGATGTGATAGGAAGTGTTATGAGGAACACACTGAGGTGGTTTGGCCATGTTGAGAGGATGGAGGGTGAAAGACTGACGAAGAGAGTGTATAGTGAGGTGGATGAGGGAAGAGGGAGGGGGAGGCCGAGGATGAGATGGAGGGATGGGGTGGAGAGGTATATGAGAGAGGGGGGTGTGAGTTGGGAGCAGGGCAGTGAAATGGCGAGGGACAGGACGACGTGGAGGCGATTTGTTTGTGGCCACCCCAAACGGGATTGAGGCGTCTGGCAATAGATAGATAGACAGACACATTGATACCCCTGGTGTAGGCGTATTTTGCCTTCACTTTCCTGCCGCGCGAAATATGGGCGTGCTGGGACGGTGGGCGGGATTAGGATGAAGGAAAATGCGTTATGAAGATGAGGAAGGGTGTGGGCGTGGGTGTGGATGGGTGTGGGTGTGTGTGATTGAGTGGGTGGATGTGGGTGTGGGCGTGGTGGGTGTGGGTGGGTGGGTGGATGTGGGTGTGGGTGGGTGGGTAGGTGTTGGAAGAAGGGAATATAATATACCCCGTTTACTCTAACCTGTCCTAAAATCGCCGTCTCTCCATCTTAAACAATGACCTATAGCAGAAAACAAATGAATATGATGCTAGTCACGAAGAAGTGCTATGGAATGAGCTAAATATGAGAGGCAAAATTCTGAACCAAAGTAAAGTAAATGAACTATATGTAAGACTCGATGAAGGTAAGGAAGCTTCATAGCACCTCTTCCTTAGCGATTTATTTTTGTTTTTACACCTTGCCGTCCTCTTCTCTGTTACCCAAATCATTCTAATGTCGCCATACTCTGCATAAATAAAGTACAAATCGATAGTAGCCAGTCGTATCCAAAAATAAATCGGTAAGGAACAGGTGTTAGGGAGCTTACCGAAGAGATATATGGGTTATTGTGTGGATGAAGTGAAAGTGGATGGGATGAAGGTGGATAGAGCTGGAGTCAGGTGTGGATTGGTGAAAGTAAAGGTTAAAAGGTGGAGAGAGGTGAATGTAGATGTGGATAAGGTGAGAGAAAGTTTGTTAAAAGGGTGGAGAGAGGTGAAGTCAAGTGTGGATGGGTGAAAGTAGGTGGATTGTAAGGTGGAAACAGGTAAAGTCAGGTGTGGGTGGGGTTGAAAATGGGTGAGCTAATAGGATAATGGGAGTAATATATATATATATATATATATATATATATATATATATATTGGGTGACTTTGGGCAGAACTGACTAACCGCCAAACAAATTCCTATCTTAACCCGTCACGTCCCGAGGTTTTCCACACCTCCGACATCCCCCAGTCCCGAGGTATTTTCGATTTTTTTTTTTTTTGGCTAAAACCTCTGCTTTTGGTGAGAAACATCGAAAATTCATAGAGAAATCGCTCACCTGAGGTTTAAAATACTCAATCCAGGTAGGAGTTCCTCCTCACGTGACTGGGTTTTCTAACATGCTGGCACCAAAGAAAACGAGTTCTATAGGAGGGTAACTATTTTATCCACTCATAAACGGTATTTATTAATTTACTTGGTACGAATTTATATGTAGTATGAGAGTATATTGGTTTTCAAGCAGTAATATAGGCATTATAAGCATTGTTTCACTCACTAACTAATCACCATTCATGACCTTTTTTTCCCACATTACCTGATCATCATTTCTGACTGTTTTTTCCTCTAATACTATGTAAACCTTGTCCTCCACATTGTCATCGATTGGGGAATCACTCTGGCCCTGAATGTCTTTATTGGCCAGGTCACTGGTAACAGGTGAATTGCCGAGACAATGGCGTGAGGGGGGGAGGGGGGAGGTTATGCGGTGTAAGGCATTGTCCCTGCTTGGCATCTTGTAGAGGAATAGAGGAAGGTGTCCCTTGTATACATATGAAAAATCACGCACAAAAATTGAAAATTGTGCAAATTAGGGACCTTGCAATTGCACGACGTACCGGTACGTCGCCGGGACTGGCAAATGCAAATCGTTGCAACGTACCCATATGTCGACGGGACGGGGTGGGTTAACCTGGCCAAGGTTTTCGTCCTTTGCGTTTAGTTCACGTAGCTCAGTGACAGAAGAAGACAAGCACAACATCCTTTACATTACACTTCTTCATGACTAGCATCGTATTCTACCATTCATCTATTGTAAAAACTCATCATTCACGGTGGCTAGATGGCAGTTTTAGGCCAGGTTAGAGTAAAAGAAGCATAGTATTATTTTTCAAGATTAAAAAATGGTGCTGTAAGGTAGGTGATTGCAAGAGTTTTAGGTGGAGGTCTGAGTCTGGTGAATGTTGATGGTGGAGAGTGGAATCTGAAGCAGCTGCTGTTTGCAGATGATACTGCACTGGTGGCTGATTCAGAGGAGAGATTGAGACAGTTGGTAGAGGAGTTTGGAAGGGTGTGTGAAAGGAGGAAATTGAAAGTAAATGAGAATAAGAGTAAAGTGATGAAATGTACGAGGTTGGTAGATGATAGGGGGATGAATATAGTTTTGAATGGCGAGTTGCTTGAGGAGATAGAGTGTTTTATATATCTAGGGTCACATGTTGCTGTGGATGGAAGAATAGATGCAGAAGTGAAGTTCAGAATAAATGAAGTAGGAAAGGTGCTGGGAGGAATGATAAAAGTGTTTAGATGTCGTTCGCTTAGAATGGATGCAAGGAGAAGGTTGTATGAGGGTGTTGTGGTACCGACTGCGTTATATGGGACTGAAACATGGAATATGGGTGTAGCAGAGAGGAACAATTTGAATGTAATGGAGATGAGGTGTCTGAGGAGTATGTGTGGAGTGGCTCGTATGGATCGAGTGCGAAATGATGAAGTGCGAAGGAGAACTGGAGTTGTTCGGGAGATGGCTGGTAGAGTTGAGCAGAGGGTGTTGCGATGGTTTGGACATATGGAGAGAATGGATAATGAGCGATTGGTGAAAAAGATAACTAGATCTGATGTGAGAGGTGTAAGGCTGAGAGGTGAGACCACGAATAGGATGGATGGACAGTGTGAAGAGAGCGCTGGATGCGAGAGGGATGTCTGTTGAGCAAGGAAGAGTGGCTGTGCGTGACAGAAATAAATGGAGAGAAATTGTGAATGAATAAATGATGACGCAGCCCTGAAAGAATATTCTCCCGCATTTGGTCTGATCAGCTAGTTAGGTCAGGTGCGGGTAAGGGGTTGGGGGAAGCAGCCTAGGTATATAGATAGATAGAATATATATATATGAAAATTACGGAAAAATTCTCAGCCCCCTCCAAAAAAAAAAAATTCCCTTCACTTTTCAATATCCCCCAATTATAGGAAAATATTTAAATTCTAAAAATAAAACTTAAAAAAACTGAACACCATAAAAATTCGTACGTCTTGAAAATTCACACACACAAAAAATCCAAATTAAAAAATAAAATCTCCAGACCCGAATATCCCTCAGAGCTTATAATATCACGAAAAAATAATATGGAAAATACTCAAGTCTCAAGAAATTGCCAAAAAAATCCTCCCAGACCACGAAAAAAAAAAGCCAAAACCGCGGAGGGGAAGGCCAAAACAGCGGGGGAGAAGGCCAAAACCGCAAAAAAAAAAAAAAGACCAAAACCGCGGGGGAAGGCCAAAACCGCGAAAAAACACCGAAATCTTGAATTAACACCAAGCCAGAAAAAAAAAAAAAAAATCCATTGAAATAGTCTCCAAAATCCGAAAAAAAAAAAGTCGGAAATCTCCCTTGCTAGACATAGCTAATAAAATCCGCGTCGAAGCCACAAAATCCAATGCCTAAATCGCCGCAAATCCCTGTATCATTACCAGACAACTTCACAAACCACAAAAATCTATCTATCTATTGCCAGACACCTTAATCCTATAAGGGGTGGCCACAAACAAATCGCCTCCATGTCGCCCCGTCCCCCACGATTTCACTGCCCTGCTCCCAGTTCACATCCCCCTCTCTCATATACCACGAAAATAAAAATAGATTAACTCAATTTCTCCAGACTCCCTGACGCGAAATATCCACAATTCAGATACTTTATAAAAAAAAAATGCACTTCGAAAAAAAAAATATCAAAAAAATCAATATATAGGCTCACTCAAAGGCAGAAAAAATCTCTCTCTTCAAGGAAAATACCCCATATAATAAACACACACACACACACACACACACACACACACACACACACACACACACGCAAATCTTGGCATGTCTGGATTTGCGGATTTCAAGCAAGCTAGAATTCGTCAAAGATTTTCACTCTTAAGATTTCCTTGCTTTCAGTCTTGAGAGAGAGAGAGAGAGAGAGAGAGAGAGAGAGAGAGAAAGAAAGAAAGAGAGAAAGAGAGACTGCAGACGGAGACGTGACGTGATAGATGAGAAGAAAACATAAGACATGGAAAGAATTGGCGAAAACGAAGGAAAACGAACAAAATTATTATTATTATTATTATTATTATTATTATTATTATTAACACTACTACTACTACTACTACTACTACTACTTTTACTACTACTACTACTACTACTACTACTATTACTACTGCTACTACTACTACTACTATTACTACTGCTACTACTACTACTACTACTATTACTACTGCTACTACTACTATTGTTATTATTATTATTATTATTATTATTATTATTATTATTGCTACTACTACTTCTACTACTGCTACTGCAACTACAACTACTACTACTACTACTACTACTACTACTACAACTACTACTGTTGTTATTATTATTATTATTATTATTATTATTATTATTGCAACTACTACTACTACTACTACTTTTTTTTTTTTATAAATCACCTCCATCCATTGGTGAATTATATTGTGAATATCAAAACCAACCTTGTTAATACAGTTCACCATTTGGAGTTGTAATGTGAAGGTTAACACTAACCCTCATATTACAATCCGTTGGCCCCAAGCACGCCAACGGCTGTGGTTACCAACCAACTACCGTACTATTACTATTATTATTTTATTTTATATTTATTGATATTACAGTGTAAATAAAGACTTTAAACTATTGGAGTCGCTGGTCTATGCGACTCTCGACCACTGTAGCTTCGTAATCCATACCCGCCAGAGAGACAGGCCTGAGGGCTGATGATCTTGTGCCCCTGAGACATAGCAGAGCAGACCTCACGAGGGAGAATGACAGTCGACATCTCATCCAGGCCATAACAGAACTCTGCGGTTGACGTTTCTTCTCAGAAAGAACCTCTGCCAGTCTCGAATAGAATCTCACCGCCTCTGGACCCATCCCACCTGATGTCGTGAACACAAGGGGAGTGAATCGACCGTGGTCCACATGTTGGATCCTTTCTTGATAATTTCTATTTTTTTTCTTGTTCATTCCTCTTGTGTGCAGCTTCGAGAGACAGTTCACGATGACATGCTGCCATGGGATCGAATATCCTGATGTCGAAGAACGCCCTCTACCCTTGTGTCCAGAAACCTCGAGCACTGACATCCACTCTTGCATCATTTGATGTGTTTGCTGTTCTGTGGGTGAAGTGCTTGCCGTCCAGGGGTAGCAGAGCTGGCTCAGTCGTGACATCATGGCATATTTCCTGCAGCATTTTGGCAGTGAGGTCGCGTACTTCATCGTGTTGGATGCAAACAAAGCCTCCTTTCCTGCATACCATTGCATGGTCTGCATCAAAGGTAGTGCCACAGGCACAGTGTTGAGGTAGGTTCTCTATTGGCCACCCATATCTCAAGGCTATGGCGTCAATAAATTCTTGTTTGTTGAAGTGGAAGCCTTTTGGCTTGAGAGGCAGGGTTGTGAGCCAGTTCGATGCCCCAACCTCCTGTGCGATTTCAACTCTTCTGCACTGATCTGGTGTCAGATGTTCAATTATGCGCTGCAGCTGTTCTTTTTGTCTTGTTTCACGCTCCTTGCTTATCTGTGTCTTTATGTCTTTCTGCCTTTAGTGGTCGATTTCACTCGTCTCAACCTGGGTGCAGATCTTCTGTGACAAGGATTCGGTGAGCCTGAGTGAATTTCTGTATTCATAGCTTACCACGGCTGCTGGATTTATAATGCCAAGGCCTCCCATGCTGGGTGGTAGTGCTAGAAAGTCCCTCTCTTCTGGAGTGGGGATGTGGCCATTGGTTAGAGATGGGAGTTATGAATCCCTGATTGCATCCTCCAGTGGTTGTAGCAGCAACTCGATGTCTGGTATGGTCCTCATCACGAAGGTCCACTTGTGCTTTACACATAGGTAAATGCACTGTATGCTGCATGGGGTTCTGTTTTTACATGGCTGGATAGTTTATGAATTTCTTCTATCCATGTCTTTACCTTATCGCTCACATATTTGTCTTTGAATTCCTTAGTTCCAATCACAGCCCCTAGATGCCTCTGACCTTCCTTGGTCACTATCACGTTTGTGCCTCTAAATGCTTCATGTGCATCTTGATAGTAAGCTGGTTTCACGATCAAGATGGATTTACTTGCAATAGGGTAGTAACCTATTTCAGGGCCATGAGATATTACAAGGTCCCACCATTTCCTCACATCCTCAGCCTTGCCAGCACCCGTGAGATCATCTGCATAGGCAACCTGTTTTACATTGGTGGCCTCGTATTTGATCTGTTGTTGCAGCACTGTCATCGCCAGGGCGTACATAGCCATGGCAACGGGGTCCCCCTGGGTAGTTCCTTCTGTGGACTGGATTACATCGACATCGTGAGCAGGCGTCTTACCCACAGTGTAGAGGTCTGCTGGTTCTTTGTAGGTGTCATCCACATATTGGGCAAATGCTGGGCATTTAATCTTGATATTGTGCAGCGTTGCCTCCCGGTTGATGGAATTAGATGCATTTGAGGCGTCAACTAATAATACTGCCTGACAGTCCTCTTCCCCAAATATTTTCCTCGTGGAGTGAACTGCTGCCTCACCTCCTGCCTGCTGGCCTGCACACACTTGCAGGTTGCCAACTGCCTGCTTCACATCATCTTTCACCACCTCCATGATGCATTTTCCTATAATCCGTCTTAACCCTTGTGTGGTGTTCATGTTTTTGTTACGCAGCCAATGTTTGCGGGTCTGGTGGACCCACCGCATTATTGGGTTTATAAATCAAAAACAGCCATAACAATTTCTGTAAAAATACCAGATGTTCACTTTATCCCAAATGCAGACAATAAAGACAGCATATATGGTTAATAATAATAATATGCTTAGGAGCTCTTGTCCCAGCTTGAGTGAGGTAAAAAAGTTATTGCATGTGATGTTGTGTCCACTGAGTCATTGTGTCATGTCCAGGACAAGTTTCATCCCTTGGTTCTTCTCAGGGGCTCCTCCATCTGGCCTCCTTGTATACACCTGCAAGTTCCATGCATATGATGATGCAGCATCACAGGCAGCCCAGATCTTTATTCTGTATATTGCGGGTTATGATGGTATGTACTGCCTGAAGGGGCAGCGGCCCCTAAATGACACAGCTGCTCATCAACAGTGACATTAGGGCCAGGGTAGTAAAACAGGGGGAGGCAGTGCACTCACTTGTCCCACACTGTCTTGATGGCAGCTAGTCTGTCTCTCTGCCATCTAGCTAGTCTCTCATCTCGCCGTTATCAAAGCGGATAATCCTGGAAATAATGTGAAAATTTTCCAGAGACATTTTGGCACGGAAAAATTCTCTGCCAGTTTCTGCATCCCACAGGGATTCTGTGGATTCCTTTTTAGATCTGAAAACTCCAGCCAGGATAGGAAGCCCAAAGTATGCTCGTAAATGAGTTTGGTCCATCTCCTTCCACCCCTCTCCAAAAACGCGCCTTCCCTCTATTTTAGTGGAATCCAGAATGATTTTCGGATGTCATAAGGAATGAAAAGCTCAAAAGAGGACTCGATATCCTGCACGTGAGTAAATGCCATCCGTGTTGGCCCTGGATGCATCTTTATCACATAGGCAGCCCTGTAGGGTGGCTCCTTCTTTGGGCAAGGATACCATTCAGTTTCACCATTTTTTGACATCCATATTTCTCCACTTGCTGGCTGCTGGTGGGCTGTCTGCTGACTGGCTGGTCCTCTGGCTGGTCCTGCAGTGGGCTGCTGATGGGCTGATCCTCTGGCTGGCTGCTGACAAGCTGGTCCTGTGGCTGACTGCTGACGAGTTGGTCCTGTGGCTGGCTGCTGATGAGCTGGTCCTGTGGCTGGCTGCTGACAAGCTGGTCCTGTGGCTGGCTGCTGACGAGCTGGTCCTGTGGCTGACTGCTGCGAGGGGCCTGAAGCTGGCTGCTGACGGGCTCATTTTGGAGCTGGCTCATGGTCAATTTCATCCTCTTCATCAAACTCACTGTCAGACTCTGGATTGACAGAATGCGATCTTCAAATTCTGAAAATATCTTCCTATTCTTTATCTTCCCAAGCTTCTATCTCTTCGAAAATCATCTCTAAGGCCCTCTGCACGGAGACCCTTTTCGCCATTTTGATCGACTGCAATGCAGAGCCACACAAGCAAAGCTATTTATTTGTTGTGTTCCACCCCCAGTATGCAGGTGCGAGAGAGTGTACGAAAAAATAGAATGGTTCCAGTACTAACAAGGCATATGGGCCTGATGGGGTCCCTCCTGTTGTTCTCAAGAACTGTGCTTCTGTGCTTACACCTTGCCTAGGCAAACTCTTTCGTCTTTGTCTGTCAACTTGTACCTTTCCTTCTTGCTGGAAGTTTGCTCTCATTCAGCCAGTCCCAAAGAAGGGTGACCACTCCCAACCCTCCAACTATCGTCCAATTGCTTTAACGTCCTGTATTTCAAAAGTTTTCGAGTCAATTCTTAATAGAAAAATTTTAAGGCATCTTTCCTATCACAACCTTCTTTCCGATCGTCAGTATGGGTTCCGTCAGGGACGATCCACTGGCGATCTTCTCACCTACCTTTCAGACTCCTGGTCATCCTCCTTTCGGGACTTTGGCGAAAGCTTTGCCATTGCACTTGACATCTCAAAGGCTTTCGATCGAGTCTGGCATAAATCTTTAATTTCCAAACTGCCCTCCTACGGTTTCTATCCTTCTATCTGTGCCTTCATCGCTAGCTTCCTTTCTGGTCGTTCTATAGCCGCTGTTGTAGACGGCCATCGTTCTTCTCCTAGATCTATCAACAGTGGTGTTCCTCAGGGCTCTGTCCTATCACCAACTCTCTTCCTTTTATTCATCAATGATCTTCTAAGCTGTACATCTAACCATATCCACTCATACGCTGATGACTCCACCCTTCACCTTTCCATTCGGTTCCCGCAACGCCCATCTCAACAGTTACTTCAACAAACAAGGGATGAGGCTATGGCACACCTAATGTCTGACTTGGCTCGTATCTCAGACTGGGGTAAAAATAATATGGTTGTCTTTAATGCATCTAAGACTCAGTTCTTACACCTATCAACCCGACAAAATCTTCCACAGGTATACCCACTAATGTTTAATAATATTCAGCTTAATCCTGCATCATCCTTGAACATGCTTGGGGTTTCATTTACTCGGGACTTATCTTGGAAAGATCATATTACATCTCTTGTAAAATCTGCTTCCAAGAGATTGGGTGTGCTAAGCCAACTCCGCTCTTTCTTTACCCCTGCGCAATTGTTGACTATATACAGGGGTTTTATCCGCCCCTGTGTGGAGTACAACTCTCATGTGTGGGGTGGCTCCCCACATACAGCTCTTCTCAATAGGGTGGAGTCAGAGGCTTTTCGTCTCATTAACTCTCCTCCTCTTACTGACTTCCTTCAACCTCTGTCTCTTCACCGCACTGTTGCATCTTTATCTCTTTTCTATCGCTACTTTAATGGTTACTGCTCCTCTGAACTGTCTGCTTGCATTCCTCCACCTCTACGACGGGCGCGTAGCACCCGTCTGGCAGCAAACTCTCATCCTTTTTCTGTCCAACTCTCTAATGCAAGAGTTAACCGTTACTCCCAGTCTTTCATTTATGCAACAGGTCAGCTCTGGAACTGTCTCCCTTTGTCTGTATTTCCTGCTGCCTATGGTCTCCAGTCTTTCAAACGCAGTGTGTCCAGGCATCTCAAAATGATCGGATCTTGAATTTGGCTCTATATTGTATTTTGTTTTTCTCTTGGAGGGAACTGTTACTGCGGGCTCATGGCCTTTGGTTCCTTCTTCCTCGCATAAAAAAAAAAAAAAAAAAGACAGAGGGTAAAATGTGCGGGAATGTGGGAGCAGACAGGTTTTGGTGCTTCAAATGTAACAATGTTGTAACCGTGTGCGTGATTAGTAGGAGCAGAGAAAACACACACACACACACACACACACACACACACACACACACACACTAACAGCTGGCCATGTAGGAGGAGGACAGAGTGAAGGGACACAGCATCTCTACACTTTTATTACCCTCGGGTCCAGTGGGCCCGAACACCACATGTGTAATATAAACGTGTAGGAGGGGTGTACAGTGTGAAGTCAATGAAAATGTGTTATTTTGTATGTTCTTCACAGAAAATGAGCCAAGGCTAAGGAGTCTGAAGTTGAAATTATAATAAATTGCATCATTTTTCTTTTGGTAAACATTGGAAACGGGTCCCACAGACCCGAACACCACACAAGGGTTAAGACTTCACCCACCCCGATGAGCCTGCATCCAGGATTCTTATCAGGAGGGATTAGTCTGCAAGCCGTCAGTGCTTCGAAGTTACTGCACTGACTTGAAGCCAGCTTCCTTTCCAGTGAGGCAATGGTGTTACACAGGTCTGTTGCTGCCTCCCCAAACTTGATGTTACTGAGGATTACTCGCCAAGATTTTGCATCTAGGCCTGACGGTTCTGCCCCTCCCTGTGTGTGCAATGCCTTCCGCCACACCATATCTCCAGTTATCATGTCATATATGATGGGACTGGGAGGAGTGTAGTTGCCGTCAAGCTTTGACTTGGCACTTGCTTGTCGTGCAGTCGGGTGATTTTCTTTTAGTTGTTGCATTGTTTCATCTGTCAGGTCAAGTACTCCATTTGGTGATTCAGCTGACAACAACAACAACTTAAACAAGTATAATTACTACTACTACTACCACTACTACTACTACTACTACTACTACTACTACTACTACTACTACTACTGTTACTACTACTACTACTACTACTACTACTACTATTATTATTATTATTATTATTATTATTATTATTATTATTATTATTATATCATTATTATTATTATTATTTATTATTATTATTATTATTATTATTATTATTCCTGCCACTACTACCACTACTAATGCTACTACTACTACTACTACTACTAGTACTGCTACTACTACTACTAGTACTACTACTACTACTACTACTACTACTACTACTACTACTACTGCTGCTGCAACTGCAGCTGCAACAACTACAACAAAAACAACAACTGCTACTACTAATACTACTACTACTACCGCAACAACAACAACAACTACTACTACTACAGCTACTACTACTACTACTACTACTGCAACAACAACAACAACAACAACTACTACTACTACTACTGCTACTACTACTACTACTACTACTACTACTACTGCAACAACAACAACAACAACAACAACTACTACTACTACTACTACTACTACTACTACTACTACCACTACTACTCCTACTACTGCTGCTGCTACTACTACTACTACTACTACTGCAACAACAACAACAGCAACTACTACTACTACTACTACTACCACCATTACTACTGCTACTACTACTACTACTACTGCTACTACTACTACTACTACTACTGCTACTACTACTACTACTACTACTACTACTACTATTACTACTACTACTACTGCTACTACTGCTGCTTCTACCACTACTACTACTACCACTGCTACTACAACTACTACAACTACAACTACTACTACTACTACTACCACCACTATTACTGTTACTACTACTACTACTACTACTATTACTAGTGCTACTACCGCTACTTCTACTACTACTATACAAAAACAAAAAAATCACCTCCATCCATTGGTGAATTATATTGTGAAGATCAAAACCAACCTTGCTAATACTGTTCACCATTTGGAGTTGTAATGTGAAGGTTAACACTAACCCTCATATTACAATCCGTTGGCCCCAAGCACGCCAACGGCTGTGGTTACCAACCAACTACCGTACTATTACTATTATTATTTTATTTTTTATTTATCGATATTACAGTGTAAATAAAGACTTTAAACTATTGGAGTCGCTGGTCTATGCGACTCTCGACCACTGTAGCTTCGTAATCCATACCCGCCAGAGAGACAGGCCTGAGGGCTGATGATCTTGTGCCCCTGAGACATAGCAGAGCAGACCTCACGAGGGAGAATGACAGTCGACATCTCATCCAGGCCATAACAGAACTCTGCGGTTGACGTTTCTTCTCAGAAAGAACCTCTGCCAGTCTCGAATAGAATTTCACCGCCTCTGGACCCATCCCGCCTGATGTCGTGAACACAAGGGGAGTGAATCGACCCTGGTCCACATGTTGGATCCTTTCTTGATAATTTCTATTTTTTTCTTGTTCATTCCTCTTGTGTGCAGCTTCGAGAGACAGTTCACGATGACATGCTGCCATGCGATCGAATATCCTGATGTCGAAGAACGCCCTCTGCCCACGTGTCCAGAAACCTCGAGCACTGACATCCACTCTTGCATCATTTGATGTGTTTTCTGTTCTGTGGGTGAAGTGCTTGCCGTCCAGGGGTAGCAGAGCTGGCTCAGTCGTGACATCATGGCATATTTCCTGCAGCATTTTGGCAGTGAGGTCGCGTAATTCATCGTGTTGGATGCAAACAAAGCCTCCCTTCTTC
Source organism: Coenobita brevimanus (assembly GCF_032717465.1). Taxonomy (NCBI): domain Eukaryota; kingdom Metazoa; phylum Arthropoda; class Malacostraca; order Decapoda; family Coenobitidae; genus Coenobita; species Coenobita brevimanus. The sequence goes on from NC_136973.1 coordinate 24,242,045, forward strand.
CATACCATTGCATGGTTTGCATCAAAAGCAGTGCCACAGGCACAGTGTTGAGGTAGGTTCTCTATTGGCCACCAATATCTCGAGGCTATGGCGTCAATAAATTCTTGTTTGTTGAAGTGGAAGCCTTTTGCCTTGAGAGGCAGGGTTGTGAACCAGTTCGATGCCCCAACCTCTTGTGCAATTTCAACTCTTCTGCACTGATCTGGTGTTAGATGTTCGATTATGTGCTGCAGATGGTCTTTTTGTCTTGCTTCACGCTCCTTGCTTATCTGTGTCTTTATGTCTTTCTGCCTTTAGTAGTCGATTTCACTCGTCTCAGCCTGGGCGCAGATCTTCTGTGACAAGGATTCGGTGAGCCTGAGTGAATGTTCATAGCTTACCACGGCTGCTGGATTTATAATGCCAAGGCCTCCCATGCTGGGTGGTAGTGCTAGAAGGTCCCTCTCTTCTGGTGTGGGGATGTGGCCATTGGTTAGAGATGGGAGTTATGAATCCCTGATGGCATCCTCCAGTGGTTGTAGCAGCAACTCGATGTCTGGTATGGTCCTCATCACGAAGGTCCACTTGTGCTTTACACCATAGGTAAATGCACTGTATGCTGCATGAGGTTCTGTTTTTGCATGGCTGGATAGTGTATGAATTTCTTCTATCCATGTCTTTACCTTATCGCTCACATATTTGTCTTTGAATTCCTTAGTTCCAATCACAGCCCCTAGATGCCTCTGACCTTCCTTGGTCACTATCACGGTTGTGCCTCTAAATGCTTCTTGTGCATCTTGATAGTAAGCTGGTTTCACGATCAAGATGGACTTACTGGCATTAGGGTAGTAACCTATTTCAGGGCCATGAGATATTACAAGGTCCCACCATTTCCTCACATCCTCAGCCTTGCCAGCACCCGAGATCATCTGCATAGGCAACCTGTTTTACATTGGTG
>NC_136973.1:24245481-24290481 GCF_032717465.1 Coenobita brevimanus
ATTATCCCTTAACACCCCCTTCTTAGCGATTTATTTTGGCTATGAGAGGTTAATATCCTTTTGTATGTGATTTATGCGAAGAATGGCGATATTAGAAGGATTTATGTCACACAGAAAGGGGCAATATCGTGTAATAAACAAAACAAGTGGCTTAGGAAAATGTGTTAAGGAGTTTCCTGACCTCTGCCTCTGCCTCTACCTCTCCTTCTCCCTCTTCCTCTTCCTCTCCGCCTCTCTCTCTCTCTCTCTCTCTCTCTCTCTCTCTCTCTCTCTCTCTCTCTAATCATGACCTCTAACCATACTTCACTTTTCCCTGACCCTCTACCCCCCCACCAAGTACGGGTCAGATAGGAGGAAACGTGTTAAAATTTACCTTGCCCTCTTTCTTTGGTCCGTATTCTCGTCGAGTAAGAAAGCTCCCTAGCACCTCTTCCTAGGCAATTTATTTTGCTTATTACACCTTGCCGTTCTCTTCTTCGTTACTAAGATCTTTCTATTATCACCGTACTCTGCATAAATAACGTACAAAATTATATCAGCCACTCGTATCTAGAAATAAATCGGTAAAGATTAGGTGTTAGGGAGCTTCCTTAATCGCAGTTCCATTATCCATCCACCAAATTCGGTCCAGGTCAAATAAAAATTGAATTAATTGACCGAATCTTTAACTTTACCTCGTTATTTTTATTTTTATCGTTATCCTAAAAAAGTGAATTCCTCCATCCTCTCCTGATCCCTAACCCTTCCACTGTATTTGGTCTAATTCGGATCAAAATTGGGTTGACCTTTCTCTAATGACTTGCTTTATTAATCTAATTTTCAAGAACCATAGCTAGGTAGAAAAAAATAATTGCAAAAAATCAAAGTAGGCTACAGTAAATGGTTCAGTCGTTTTAGAAGTAACTATTATAAAAACAGCAACAGAGGAGACAAATGTGAATATCGAGAATCACGGCGTTCTTTGTGCTATTACAGGATTCCAGCATCATGTGTTGGCTGGTTTGGGGACGGCTTGGCTGCAAAAAGCCTCCAGATAAAAAAGTTCCTTGTTTACAAAAAAAAAAAAAAAAGTTACATGCGGGAGGCAGTGGCTGAATCGGTAGAGAGGTGGCCTGCAGTCCTAACTGACTCAGGTTTGAATCCCCGCTGGGTCAGGGAACAGTTTAAGGGTTTGAATTTCATAAAATTAGACTTTACTGATCTACCACAAGACCCGCCGACATGTAAAAATACCCCCGCTAATACCAGTACACCAGTCCTGTATGAGACAGCCCAAGCATGTACTCAGTATGGACGGTGGATGTTAGCGCCGAAGTGGTGACATGTGGAGGTGCAGGAGGACTAATGGGCCTTGGAAGCAGGCTGTGAAGCTATATTCTGATGTATATATATATATATATATATATATATATATATATATATACGCAGTGAAGTTTTTCGGAGGGTGAGGAAAACACTATCAAGAAAACCCATAAAATCCAAACTTTATAAAGGAAGCCACGCGAGCAAAGTGGCTTCCCAGCCATATTTCCTGCTGCTGACCTCTGCCTCCTGGACCAGCGTTGTGTTGCCGGGATAACAATGTACCCAGGATTGTATTTATGTTCAGGGTGTGGCAGAAGAGACCTCTGCCTCCTGGACCAGCGTTGTGTTGCCGGGATAACAATGTACCCAGGATTGTATTTATGTTCAGGGTGTGGCAGAGGAGATGGCATTAATCTTCAGGCCAGTTAGTCAGCGTTCAGGGGACACAAAGTCGACCCCTGTGTGGTTATTTTACGACTAAATAACGAGGACAGTTTTGATCTGATTTTCTTCACACTTGGTGGAAGGGTTCAGGGTCAGCTAAACTTAAGAATATTTCATGAGTGATCCTAACCCAAAACCTGATTCCAAAAGCATATTTATTTTATTTTATTTAGAGTGAATCATATACACAAAACATTTTCAAAGTATTTATTAATCTCTCCTTGTGAATCTTTGTGAAAACGAATAAAGGCTCCGGTGATCGTCTTAGGGGATACTAGGATGGCCCTTTTATTTCTCCTCCAGATATTGTTGGAGCTGGAGAGGGCTAATATCAAATAGGTTCTCAGTCTGTAACTCAGTGACATAGGCTTTTCTAGTCCCGCCCCTGGGTAGGTCCAGTACTTATGGTATTCCTGTTAAAGTCTTCTCCCTTCCTCTCTCTCTCTCTCTCTCTCTGGAGTTATGTAGAATAAACGAAATTGCTGTCACATTTGAAAGGGTTGAATAATAATAATAATAATAATAATAATAATAATAATAATAAAATAATAATAATAATAATAATAATAATAATAATAATAATAAAATAATAATTATTATTATTATTAGAAAGGGTCGAGGTTGTAATGATCAGATTCTTATTGTAAGGCATCTAATGCAACAAGCTAATGAGAGGAAAATGCCACTTAGTATGTGTTTTGTGGATTTTGAAAATGCGTTTGATAGTGTTTCACGTGGAGCTGTGTTGAAAATTATGAGATTCTATGGTATACCAGAAAAGTTTGTAAATATTATTAGAAGCCTGCATGAAGGTACTTTTTGTAAGGTAATGGTGGGTGGTTCTTTGAGTGATCCATTTCAAGTTAGGTCAGGAGTGATTCAAGGATGAGTTCTTTCGCCATTGTTGTTTGTTTTGACTATGGATTATGTTATGAAAAAAGGTTGTAAGGAGAACAGGTGCAGGAATTAACTGGAAAGAAAATAAGAAGTTGATGGATTTGGACTATGCTGATGATATTGTACTGATTTGCGGAAGTATTTACGAGATGCAGAGGGTGCTTGATTGTCTGATGGAGGAAGGAGAAAAAGTGGGATTGGTAATAAATTGTGGAAAGACTGAAATTATTAATATGAACGTGGAGAACCAATTCAATTGTGTAATTGGGAATAATGTGGTGAAGAATGTAGAAAACTTTAAATATCTGGGAACGATTGTATCATCTAATGGATCATTAAACAATGAAATTGAGGAGAGGATTAGACAGGCTTGGCGAGCTGTTGGAATGTTGAAATCTGTTTGGAATAATAATATGCTTTCGGCACATACTAAAGTGAAAATTTACAAGTCCATGGTTAGACCAATTTTAATTTATGGGCATGAATCATGGTACAGTACAATTGCAACAGATCAGAAAGTATTAGGATTTGAGAATAAAATACTGAGAAGGATTCTTGGGGTAAAGTGGCAAGACAGAGTTACAAATGAAAGAGTAAGGGATATTACGAGAGTGGAACCAGTTAATGAATATGTGAGACTGTCTCGCTGGAAGTGGCTGGGGCACATGTACAGAAAAGAAGGTAGTTTAATACAGGATGTACCAGAGTGGACTGCTAGAGGAAGAAGAGGTAGAGGTAGGCCGAGGGAAACCTGGTTGAGGACAATGAAAAAAGAAGGAGGAGAGGAGTGTTGGTGGGACCTGAAGGAGATGGCAAGAGACAAATATTGGTGGAGAGAGTTCATTGAGGCGCTATGCATCCCGTGGGGTGCCACAGGAAATGATTGATTGATTGATTGATTGAATAATAATAATAATAATAATAATAATTATACCTTTCCCCCCAAATGAGGACAGATACACGGTAGAAAAATCACACATGAAGCTAAAGAATACCTAAGAGATTTAATTTAAAAATATATCTTCCAGGAACTATAATTTGAAGATTGCTAATTATATCAAGGAGAGAGAGAGAGAGGGTGACTGGGGGAATACGAGTAGATCAAAGTGCGTCCGTGTGTGTGTGTGTGTGTGTGTGTGTGTGTGTGTGTGTGTGTGTGTGTGTGTGTGTGTGTGTGATCCTGGAAAATACGGATACATACATACGTTGAGAAAGAGAGAGAGAGAGAGAGAGAGAGAGAGAGAGAGATTGTGGAAATACGAGTAGATCAAAGTGCGTCCGTGTGTGTGTGTGTGTGTGTGTGTGTGTGTGTGTGTGTGTGTGTGTGTGTGTGTGCTTGCGATCCAGGAAAATCCGAATACATACATAAGTTGAGAGAGAGAGAGAGAGAGAGAGAGAGAGAGAGAGAGAGAGAGAGAGAGAGAGAGAGAGATGTAACAGCAAAAAAAAAAAAACGAAAAAAAAGAAAAAAAATCACCCATGCCCAATTTGACATAAAAATTGAAATAATGGCCCACGGCAATAAATCCCTCTAATGCATTGTTCAGCCAGTAATTGCATACATTTCTCGAATTGCAGTTTTCCGAACCACTCATTGTATGCTGTTGGGTGGAAATGATTTGTGTTATTCGATAGGGAGAGAGAGAGAGAGAGAGAGAGAGAGAGAGAGAGAGAGAGAGAGAATCGGAAACACTGGCTTTCATTCAAGATATCTCCAATTTGATCTCCATGACAACCACGAAATCTATGGACAGTCCGTCATGGTCCTCTCTCTCTCTCTCTCTCTCTCTCTCTCTCTCTCTCTCTCTCTGTTTATGAATTTTTACATGTTTATATTTGTGTATTTGTCTGTTAATATTAATAGTATACTGATTTGTTTATGTAGTTGTGTTGCTGATGATTGTGTGTGTGTGTGTGTGTGTGTGTGTGTGTGTGTGTGTGTGTGTGTTTTGTAATGCTTTTTGTTCGTTCATAAATCAAGCCTTTATAATAATTATATTTACCCACCATACCCCCTGTCAAGATACACGCCTCACTTTAAATAGTCTTTTCCAGCCAATTCTTAGCTTTAATCTCTCTCTCTCTCTCTCTCTCTCTCAAGTAAGATATATTTATTTGCTCATGTTATCTCTGTATAATATTGATTTGGATAGATTTTCAAGTTGGAAGTAGATAATCGCTTTTTTTAATCCCTTCCCTGCAAGATGCCTCACTAAAATGAATTAAAATCCTGTCCATGTCATTTGTTCTCCTGTGATAGAGACCGATAACCCTGTATTCCCGTCTGGTAAGGAGGCTCCCTAACACCTCTTCCTTAGCGATTTATTTTTGGATACGGCTGGTTAATAGCCCCTTAGACGCTATATATGCAAAGTATGGCTATGTTTGAAGGATGTATATTGCACAGAATAGGACACGAAGAATTTTTAACAGAATAGGAGAGGAAGCAAAATAAATCGCATAGGAATAGGAGTTACGGAGCTTCTTTAACCGATAAGAGTAAGGGTCATAAACAGTGGGAAATACAGAGATGATTTCCATAATCTCCCATTTTGTATACAGAACAGAATGGGAGCAACGGTTGGATATAAGTTTAGAAATTTAGCTGAGGTGTTAATGTTTCTAAGTCATATTTATTCTAACTTGGCCTAAAACCACGTCGAGTGCTTAGCTATAGCAATATAGTATCACTAGAATCGGATGCTTGTCACGAAGAAGTGCAATGGAATGGAGAGTCACAGCATTTTCGGTTTCTTTCATTAAGTTACAGGAAAGAAAGCTACAGAGTTTTTCATTTCACATATCTCACTGTTTCTTACCATCTCAGTGTATTTCACCTCATTTCACTGTATTTCACTTCTCTTCATTTCACTTAACCTACTTAATGTCACATCCGATTACATTTGACTTATTTCACCTCTCCTCATAGTATTTCATTGAACCTACTTCTTTATCTCACTGTTTCTCATTTCGTTGTACATCATTGCATCTTACTTTTTTTTTATATATTACTGTTTTGTCCTCACCTCAGTGGGTTTCGTTCACTGTTTATCTTATCTCACTATTATCTCACTACATTTCATATCATCTCGCTTTCTTTCCAATCGTTTCACATTATTTAATCTACTTTCAATGTATTTCACATCATCTTACTGTATTTCATCTCATCTCTCTTTCATGCCATATTTTTAAACCTCGCTTTACTAAACCCCAGCTAATAATCTTGTGCCTCATCTCACAAATCATCTCACGTCGCATATTTCACTTCATTTCACTTCCCTCCTGACTTCACCTCACCTCTTTAAGGCCCGGGCACACTTGCCCCCGAACATGTGATCGTCAAGAGGAAACGATGCTCAGGGGGCCATCCAACGTTCAGACTCGAATATTGAAGCAGCTCTAACCCGGTGCTTCGTTTCGTTTTGTCGATCACATGTTTGGGGTCAAGTGTGTCCGGGCCCTTAGACCTACCTTGCCCCAGCCTAACCTTGCTTTTCCTTACTCTACCAAGCCCAACCTAATCTTCCATCACCTGATCTAACCTTACCTAACCTAACCTACTATAACCGAACCCTCCATCAGCTGATCCAACTCCCTCTAACCTGTACTAACCTAACCTGACCTCACCTAACCTAACCAAACCTTCCATCAGGTGACCTAATTCAGTCTAACCTGTCCTGACCTAACCTAACCTAACCTAATCAGACCAAACCTAACCTAACCTAACCAAACCTAACCTAACCAAACCTAACCTAACCAAACCAAACCAAACCTAACCAAACCAAACCTAACCTAACCAAACCAAACCTAACCAAACCAAACCTAACCAAACCAAACCAAACCAAACCTAACCAAACCAAACCAAACCTAACCTAACCAAACCAAACCAAACCAAACCTAACCTAACCTCACCAATCATGACCTTAATGAATCCTAACGCAACCGAACCAGACCTCTCATTTAACGTGCCCTAAACTTATCTAACCTAATCTAACCTAAGCTAATATTTGTTCCATTTCCTCAACAGCATGTACTAGCAGTGCATCACATAACAGCGTCACATAACATAACATAACATAGCAGTAGCCTTGATTCTCTTCCTCAACAGGGATGGGATAGGGGGTCAGGTGGTGAAATGATCAGTACATAACATAGCATAGCATAACAGCATAATATAACAGCAAAAACATAACATAACATAACCTTGCCTCTCTCCCCTACAGCACGAGTTAGTAGTATGTGGTGAGGCAGGGGGATCACGTGGTACATAACAACGTAACATAACATAGCATAACATAACATTGTCTCTTCTCAACAGCACGAGCTAGTTGTACGTGGTGAGGCAGGGGGTTGAGTGGAACAATGCACGGTACATAAGATGGCATAATATAACATAGCATAGCTTAGCATAACATTGCATAACATAACCTTGCCTCTCTCCCCAACATCACAAGCTAGCGGTGCGTGGAGAGGCAGGGGTCGGGTGGAAGAATGCAAGGTACATACAGTAACATAACATAGCATAACATAACATAGCATAACATACCCTTGCCTCTTTCCTCACCATTTCCAGCTCGTGGTGCGTGGTGAGGGTGGGGGACGGGTGAAACAATGCTTGGTACATAACGTACCATTACAACATATCATAGCATAACATAGCATAGCATAACACAGCATAGCATAACACAGCATAACATAACATAACAGAATAACAACATAACAGAATAACATATCATAACATAACATAGCATAACATAACATAACACATCATAACATAACAGCATAACATAACATAGAATAATAACATAGCATAATCTAACACAGCATATCATAGCATAGCATAACAACACAACATAGCATTACATACCAAACCATAACATAGCATAAGATAACAACATAACATAGCAACATAACATAACATAACATAGCATAACATATCCTTGCCTCTCTCCCCAACAGCAGAAGCTAGTGGTGCGTGGTGACGCAGGAGGTCGGGTGGAAGAATGCACGATACATAACACAGCATAACACAACACAGCGTAACAGTACATAGCATAACATAGCCATGCCTCTCTCGCCAACAGCACGAGCTAGTGGTACGTGGTGAGGCAGGGGGTGGCGTGGTACACTCTATGGTACATAACATGGCATAACGGCATAATATAACATAGCATAACATAACATAGCATAACATAGCCTTGCCTCTCTCGCCAACAGCACGAGCTAGTGGTACGTGGTGAGGCAGGGGGTGGCGTGGTACACTCTATGGTACATAACATAGCATAACATAACATAGCATAACATAGCCTTGCCTCTCTCGCCAACAGCACGAGCTAGTGGTACGTGGTGAGGCAGGGGGTGGCGTGGTACACTCTATGGTACATAACATAGCATAACATAACATAGCATAACATAGCCTTGCCTCTCTCGCCAACAGCACGAGCTAGTGGTACGTGGTGAGGCAGGGGGTGGCGTGGTACACTCTATGGTACAGGTAACAGTGGTCGACGTGAACGACAACCCTCCCGCCTTCACAAACGACCTGGCAGAAGTGGTCGTGCTAGAAGAGGACGACTCCCACCTGCCTGCCACTATATTTAAGGTTAGTGTGTGTGTGTGTGTGTGTGTGTGTGTGTGCGTGTGCGTGTGTGTGCGTGTGCGTGTGCGCGCGGGAGCCTGTTGAAAGTGGTAAGCATTTGACCAACAAGGAAAGCATTATCACCCCTTTTTATTTCACTTCCTTAGACGTCACGGATTCAGGTGAGTCTCCCTTAGTCTAATATATATACACTGAAGAAAACAGGGAAAGGAGGGGACAGGGAGATTAAACATACCATACATAAACTGAGAGAGGGTCCAAGAGGGACAGAAACTGTTGTGACGGGACAGTAAGCAATTGTTTCTGTGTTCATTTTTTTTTTTGCCTGGACAGTGTATGGTGCTGTAAACGAAGCACAGAAATAAAACACACACACACACACACACACACACACACACACACACACACACACACACCTCCAAGAAGCACAATCGCCAAAATTCATTAACAAAGCGACGAGGACAAGGTGAAAATTTGCCCTTCTATCCGCCCTGTTTGTGTGCATTGTAACTTTCCCTAATTCTTCATCTAAGGACAAAATGGAGGGAAACTAAGGCAAACCGACCTCCCCAAAGCCGTGCAGATGAAAGGAAAACAAGAGGAAAGCAAGCAAAAGCCATACCGAGCACGAGGAAGTGATAAAAAGTAGGCGAGTGGAATGAAATCAAAACAGTGTTGGGTGAGACAATAGACAATGAATTATACAAGTGCTTGAGGCCATTGTGAGAGGGAAGGAATTTTTGTGCATAAATGAACTGGACTGAAGGTGGGATATTGGAGAGAGAGAGAGAGAGAGAGAGAGAGAGAGAGAGAGAGAATATCCTTGATTAGAAAAGCTACCGTATTTCACCCAAACAAATTTTACCATAAAGCATATGAAAGTTTATTATATTTTAGCTCCAGCAATTGCTGTTATTCCTTAATTTTCTGTATCCATTCCTTCATATTTTTTGCTAATGGTAGTTCTCTTTGCAAATCAGTGTATCAGCGAGCCTCCTTTGCACCGTCAGCAGAGTACTAGTTCACACATTTAGATTCTTTCGATTATATTATTGTCTACAGTTTTATTTTTGGTTTCGAAGAGTTTCCTGGGAATAAAATATTTAATAAAAGGCTTTTTATCTCTACTTCCTCCAGTTCAAAAAGTCTCTTCTTGTCACGAGTTGGCGCGATTAAGAATTTGAATAGACTCGTGACATTAAACTTTGGTGGGAAACCGCGAATTCTAGTGGAATCCCAGTGTGTATCACTCAGTCAACCGCTACGTATTCACCCGATCGGGAATGTTTTCAGGACATTTTTCACTGTTTCATAAGTGATCGTCCTTATGCGCGATGTTAGCAGCTCCGCTGAGTGATATTACGTGTGTGTATCGCTCACACTCGTTGGCCGTTAGCAAGTGCGGCCCGACACTCGCCTCTCTCTCACGATTTGAATCAGTCAAGATCTGAGCGCCGTGGAAGCAGGTTGGGCCCAGTGTGTAGCAGTGCCGCCGTTGTCCAGTTCCTGAATTCCCACCTAGTGTGATTTGGCGAGAGGCTCAGCGTGTGCAGCGTCCTTCCTCAGCAACGACGCCCAGTCATCCGCTTAGTCCACTTTTCTGACAAGTATTTTCTTTTCGTTTTTCCTAGGTTTAAGAATTTACCTTTTGAGTGAGAGAGTGAGTGCGATCTCCTTATTTTGAATTCATTTTGAAACATGTAACGTAAATTTATTTCATTGTAATCAATAAATTTAACAGTTCTTTTTCTTGAGCTTAATGTAATGTAAACTCGTGTTTTATTTTCCATATTAAGCTTATTCTAGTTGCAGCTCCTAGTTTGCATAAACGTTTTGCATTATTCATAACTGGTACTTAGGCCAGTCCTTTTGTATTAACTTAAATCCGTTGTGCCGACTTGGAGTTAATGCACCAGCAAGAATCTGTTTATCTTTAATAGCATTAGTTATTGATTATCAGGGGTGGAGTCACTTTCTCGTGAGGCTAGCAGTACTAATAAACAGCATTTGTGAGTAATTAGTCTCTGCTGTGTACTGATGAGAAAGTAAATAAATTCTCGTCCTTAGAGAATCGGCGAAGTAAGCCGGCATAAAGTAATCATTGCTTGATTTTCACAAGTCAATTCTTTGTCCTGCTATCAAGTATTATTGAATATTATTCTTTAATATTGTATACTCTTAAAAACCCTGTGACACTCCTAAGCTGAATACATCTCCCGGAGAACGCAGTCGTAAAATACACATTAGGTCATTGTACTGGAAGGGGTAGAGGGAGTGACCAGTCGTTAGTCCTTGAGTAGTGTATATAAGCATCAAATCCCAACAAATCCTCGGATGCATGCCCCTGTAGGTGACATCTTTGAGCTCATTTAGCCACTAGTCCACCGGGTGTTTATTAGGCTGTATGGTTACCACCCAGCGTATTAAACGGATTCCAGGTCTACAAGGAATCATTTAGTTTGTCACTCAGTGTAGAGTCATCTGAAGGTAGCATTACATCAACTGGGTATGCTGGGCGCCCCCCTTCGGATGTAACGAGAAAAATGTAGTAGTAATAGTAGTAGGAGTAGTAACAGTGTTAGTAATGGTAGTAGTAGTAGATGTAGTGATGGCTATAGCAGTGGTTGTAGTTGTTGTTGTTGATGTAGTAGTAGTAGTAGTAGTAACCCCAGGTTCATCTGAAACGTGAACCCGATGGCCTACAGACTAAACTTATCCCTCTTCCTCAGCCCACCATCCTTCGGGGGATAGAGAGAGGATGGAGGGAAGTTTGTCTAACCAGGCAGCTCCACCGCCCAGTCATATAAGTACCACCACGTGAAGGCGTCCAACACCTGACTGGCTATTGAGGAAGTTACATATATCAAGTAACTGTCATGGCCAAGTTACGGAAACAGTCTCATATGTGAAAGAAGACTACCATGATTCCAGAGTTGCACTATTACTACTACTCACAGTCTCACAGTTGGAAATGACCCATCATTCATTTGTACACTGGGGCTAGGAAAATGTAAATTGGAGAATATAATTTATTCACAAAATTATAACAATCCTAACTTAATCCTAAGCATAAGAAAGTAAACTACAAGTGAAGTAACCTTAGGAACACTGCTTCACATTACTGGTGACATAACAACCCTACTGAGAACAGACCATCAAGAGAGTGGTGACTGAGAAGCAGGTAGCATGTCCGCAGGTGTTTCTATGCTAACACCTGCTGTAGACCAAGAGGGCAGTGTGGGCAGAGTTTAGAGCTTCCTCAGTATGCAGGAGTTTCCATCCTCACCATAGGCTCACAAGTGTCACAGCGGGGAGGGAAAGTCGCGAGTCGAGGGCACACTTCACGTGAAGAGCTGCTATGTCCTTTCCATACCAGTGCTGCTGATCAACTGCCCACACCCCAGCTCACAGTCACCACCTCACTTCCCTTGATTCGTACAATGGAGAAATTGAAGCAGTATCATACAATTCATAATAACTAATCACACTCCGAAAATTACAAAATACAAAATAAGTATACATAAACATACTACATTTGAAAGATCCACAATAACGTATAATTTACTTCCGTGCTCCGAACAGCCTCATTACCAGTGAACTACAACTAACCTAAGTTTTAATGAAACAAACCAGAGAAACTAAATTATACCCTTTTAGAACAAAGATCCAATATTGAACCCTTATAGTCATGAATCATTCTGACAGTAACTACTCCGTCTCCGCAGAGTGACGCGTGATATGGAACTGCCCAGAAATTCGCCACACATGTATTTTGCGTTTGATGTGTTCATTTATTTCCGTCCATATCCCGTTGCTGAATACAGGTAAAAGGTTTTTGCTGTCAGTCTTGGAAAATGTTTATAAACGCACGTGGAAAATACACGAAAAAAACAAGCCTTCCGTTCAAAGCAAAAGAAAAAAAGAACGGAAGAGGGAAAGAAAAAATAAAATGTAAATGAAAAGCATCAGAAAGTGCATACCTCCTCCAGCTACAAAAAAAAAAAAAAAAAAAAGATATTTTCCTATAATTCGTGTTTCCTACCAGATGAATATTTTTACGATCTCACATAGTAAATAAATTAATTCTGCGGCCATAGTCTGGTCTGTTACTAAATCTCAGAGCTCACCTACCCCTGCCAACACCAATGAAGTTCATGATATATTCCTATCTCGGAACTGGGATCCATCTCAAACTCTAACCAACGCTTCCTTGACCCACTGCCCACCCATCCACCACATCACATTGAAATACGATAACAACTTTTGGAGATATCGTGTTCGCAGACACACAAACAAATAGACACAGGTAATAAAAAATGGAGGGAGGGGGCATAGGTGTACGAGGGGGTGGGTCTGGCAGCCCCTCAAGACTAGACAAATTTTTATGTGGGTTTTTCAGGACAAATCCTTCTCTTGGTGCACTGATTTTTTTTTTTTAATTATGTTTAGAGTTACTCGAATGGTCACATTATTAAGCAGGTATTCTTAATTTTGAGGGACTGAGGGTAAAATGCTTTGTTATATATATATTTTCTGATACGTGTTCATTGCTATTAGTTTTCTTGGCAATACAGATCTGATATGAAATTACAAGCATGTAACTTACTTAAAATTAAATCCATTTTAACCATGCACTCATATATTCGTGTGCTATCCTTGTCTTGTTGTATTTATTTGGAAATCAGGGCAACAACGAAAATTTTCAAGGCAGGCAACTTCCACCCTCCAAGGAAATGCCGTCTCTCGTGCTTATGGAAGGAGGGGTGGAGGAGAGGAGAAGGGGAGGAGACTGGAGTAATATCTACTGACTAAATCAAGGTCGTTAAGGAGGTCATATTGCTCTTCCAAGTCACAATTTTCCCATAGAATTTTTACATAAGATAGTCAAGTTTATTTTTACATTAAGTCCAAAATAATTCTACTACAGGATGAACAGTGACACAGGGGAAACAAATTTGGAGAAAGATTTTAATAAGTCATAGATTACAAGGGGAGGAGTGAGTTGGGGGGAGGGCAGACAATTGGTGGGTGACAAAGCGACTTGCAGGCTTTTTGTCTGCGGCCATCCTTTGCGGGATTAGGGCGTCGGGCTATAGTTGGATAGATAGATGGATCTGAACTCGGGTTTTACCAATTGCGGGCTTCATGTTCTAACCACTACGGTACAGGACCCCCCACCTCACCTCTGGTTTGCTATATAATGTGAAGGGTTTGGGTACGTGAGTAGAGAGATTGAGTGTATGCCAGTGAAGACTAAGGCGAGTGTTGTTATCTCTCTCTCTCTCTCTCTCTCTCTCTCTCTCTCTCTCATATCAATGTATTCATCCATCCATATATCTATTTACACACACACACACACACACACACAGAACACCGGCATCCAATCATTTAACCACACTTCCATCCATCCTTCCACCCGTCCATCCATCCATCCACCCATCCATCCATCCACCCATCCATCCATCCATCCATCCATCCATCCACCCATCCATCCATTCATCCATCCATCCATCCATCCATCTATCCATCCACCCACCCATCCATCCACCCATCCATCCATCCATCCATCCATCCATCCATCTATCCATCCATCCATCTATCCATCCATCCATCTATCCATCCACCCACCCATCCATCCATCCATCCATCCATCCATTCACCCATCCATCCATCCATCCATCTACCCATCCGCCCGTCCATCCACCCATCAACCTATCCATCCACCCATCTACCTACCCATCCATCCATCCACCCATCCACCCGCCCATCCATCCATCCATCCATCCATCCATCCATCCACCCATCCACCCGCCCATCCATCCATCCATCCATCCATCCATCCACCCATCCTTCCACTAAGAATAACATGGTGGGGCAGGTATGCTTCTGGGAAAGCCAATTTGTATTGACTTTATAATGAAGGCAGAATATACAGTAGCAGAGAATGTGAACAGAAATAGAAAGGAATAGAAATAGAAATGCAGTGAAATAGAAATAGAATGCAATAGAGATAGTGATAGAAATAGAATGGAATAGAAATAGAATGGAATAGAAATAGAATGGAATAGAAATAGAATGGAATAGAAATAGAAATAGAATGGAATAGAAATAGAATGGAATAGAAATAGAAATAGAATGGAATAGAAATAGAAAGGAAGCACAATGGAATAGAAATAGAAAGGAAGCACAGTGGAATAGAAATTGAAATAGGATGGAATAGAAATGGAATGGATTAGAAATAGAAATAGAAATGGAATAGAAATAGTAATAGAATGGAACAGAAATAGAATGGAAATAGAATGAAATAGAAATAGAATGGAATAGAAATAGAATGGAATAGAAATTGAAATAGAATGGAATAGAAATTGAAATAGAATGGAATAGAAATAAAATGGAATAGAAATAGAAATGGATTGTAATACAAATAGAAATAGGATGGAATGGAAATGGAAATAGAATGGAGAATTATTAGAAATAGAATAGAATAGAAATAGAAATGGAATGGAATAGTAGAAATAGAAAAGAAGAGACAAATAGAATGGAATAGATTGAAATGGAATAGAAATAGAAATGGGATGGAAGAGAAATGGAGTGGAATAGAAATAGAAATAGAATGGAACAGAAAAAGAATGGAATAGAAATAGAATGGAACAGAAATAGAAACAGAATGGAACTGAAAAGGAATGAAATAAAAATAGAATGGAATGGAAATAGAATAGAATGAGAAATAGAATAGAAATAAAAATAGAATGGAACAGAAATAGCATGGAATAGAAATAGCATGGAACAGAAATAGCATGGAAATACTGTAGCATGGAACAGAAATAGAATGGAAATCGAATGGAATAGAAATAGAATGGAAATAGAAATAGAATGAAATAGAAATAGAATGGAATAGAAATAGCATGAAAATAGCATGGAACAGAAATAGAATGGAAAGAGACTGGAATAGAAATAGAATGGAACAGAAATAGCATGGAACAGAAATAGAATGGAAAGAGAATGGAATAGAAATAGAATGGAAATAGAAATAGAATGGAACAGAAATAGAATGGAAATAGCATGGAACAGAAATAGAATGGAAAGAGAATGGAATAGAAATAGAATGGAAGTAGAAATAGAATGGAATAGAAACAGAAATAGAATGGAATAGAAATAGAAATAGAATGGAATAGAAATAGAAATAGGATGGAATAGAAACAGAAATAGAATGGAATAGAAATAGAAATAGGATGGAATAGAAACAGAAATAGAATGGAATAGAAAGAGAATGGAAGTAGAAATAGAATGGAATAGAAACAGAAATAGAATGGAATAGAAATAGAAATAGAATGGAATAGAAATAGAAATAGGATGGAATAGAAACAGAAATAGAATGGAATAGAAATAGAAATAGAATGGAATAGAAACAAAAAGAATGGAATGGAAATAGAAATGGAATGGAAATAGAAATAGAAATAGAATGGAATAAAAATAGTAATAGAATGGAGCAGAAATAGAAATAGAATAGAAACAAATAGAGTGGAATAGAAAAAGTTAGAATGGAACAGAAACGGATATGGAATAGAACAGAAATAGAAATAGAACGGAATAGAGATAGGAATGGAATAGAAACAGAAATAGAGTGGAATAGAAAAAAAATAGAATGAAATAGAAACAAATGGAATGGAATAGAAATAGAAATAGAATGGAATAGAAATGCAATTACATATACCATTTAAAACTGGTAGATTACTAGTGGAGAAGGGAGAAAAAGTGAACAGATGGAGAGAACACTTTAAAGAATTGTTGAACATAGAGGATGGAAGTAATGCGAGTATAAGTGGCTGGGGAATGGCTGGGAGAAGGAGGGAGGTGAGAAGACAGGAAGAAATCAGTAGGATAGAAGTTGTGGAAGCAATGAAGAAAGTTAAATCGGGGAATGCCCCAGGAATTGATGGAGTGTGTGGTGAAATGCTGAAGCATGGGGGAGAGATAGTAGTAGAATGGATGTGGAAGATGTGCAGATTGGCCTGGGAGGAAGGTAGAGTCCCAGAGGATTGGAAGTCAGGTATAATTATTCCCTTGTACAAAGGAAAAGGGGAAAAAGAAGTGTGTGGTAATCATAGGGGCATTTGTCTTCTTGGTATAATAGGAAAATTGTATGGTAGGATACTTATTGACAGAGTTAGAGAAAGAACAGAGAAATTAGTTGGAGAAGAATAGGGAGGCTTTAGGAAGGGAAGAGGTTGTGTAGATCAGATATTCATTCTTAGATCTTTAGTGGAAAAGTTTCTAGAGAAGGGAAAGAAGTTGTATGCGGCTTTCATGGATTTGAAGAAAGCATATGACAGGGTGGATAGACAAGGATTGTGAAAAGTGTTAAGAATATATGGAGTAGATGGGAAGTTGTTCAATGCTGTGAAGAGTATGTACGATGGTGCGAAGGCTGCAGTGCGTGTGGATGATGAACTACGTGAATTTTTCTCTTTGAAAGTTGGGTTGAAACAGGGATGTGTCATGTTTCCATGGTTGTTCAATCTGTACATGGATGGGGTAATAAAAGAGGTACAAGGTAGGGTAGTGGATGTTGGAGTGGCCCTGGTGAGAGAGGATAGTGTTTGGAAACTCCCTGTACTGTTGTTTGCAGATGATACTGTGTTGTTGAGTGAAGACGAAGGGGAGCTGCAAGGCTTGGTGGATGAGTTTGGGAGAGTGTGTAAGAAACGGAATCTAAAGGTGAATGTAGGGAAGAGTAAACTGATGGTCTTTGTGAGAGGTGAAGTCAGTGAGTGTACAGCGAGGTTGGATGGTGAGGAATTGGAAAATGTGAGTACGTTTAAGTACTTGGGTAGTGTGATGAGTAAGGATGGAGGTTTGGAGGGTGAAGTGCTTGAAAGGGTACAGCAGGGAAGAAAGGTTGCTGGTTCTTTAAAAGCAGTAATAAGAAACAAGGAAGTGAGCATGGAAGTGAAAAAGTTACTACATGACAGTATTGTGATACCAACTCTAACGTATGGAAGTGAAGATTGGACGTTGTTGGAAGTCACAAGTTAAGAGTGAGAGCAGTGGAAATGAGTTATTTAAGAGGAGCGTGTGGAGTCACATGGAGAGACAGGCTGACGAATGAGGATATAAAACAGCGTTGTGGTGTGGGTGTGGATGTGATAGGAAGCGTTATGAGGAACACACTGAGGTGGTTTGGCCATGTGGAGAGGATGGAGGGTGAAAGACTGACGAAGAGAGTGTATGTGAGTGAGGTTGAGGGGGGAAGAGGGAGGGGGAGGCCGAGGATGAGATGGAGGGATGGGGTGGAGAGGTATATGAAAGAGGGGGGTGTGAGTTGGAAGCAGGGCAGTGAAATGACGGGGGACAGGGCGACTTGGAGGCGATTTGTTTGTGGCCACCCCAAACGGGATTGAGGCGTCTGGCAATAGATAGATAGATAGATAGATTTAAAACTGAAAGGTGAGATTGGCTGCTGTATAGGAATTTATTTTCCAGGCTTAGATTAGGTAGATTTCTTCCCTATGAAAGGTACCTGTACCAGAGAATAATAATAATAATAATAATAATAGAACTAGTAGTAGTAGTAGTAGGAGCAGCAGTAGTAGTAGGATTAGTAATAATAATAATAATAATAATAATAATAATAATAATATCATCATCATCATCATCATTAAGAGATTTCTAATTTATTCCAATAGCAGACTTTTTATATCAGATAAACCCTCCGCTGTCAGAGAATCAAAGGTTTGTATATCGTATTATAAGGAATATTTAATACGTCTCAGTATTTTTGGTCTTATCCCCATTAATTTTGATAGTACGGAAGGTCAGATGGTTTTATGTTATGGGGGAAAAAACTCTCTCTCTCTCTGTCTCTCTCTCTCTCTCTCTCTCTCTCTCTCTCTCTCTCTCTCTCTCTCTCTCTCTCTGTCTCTCTCTCTCTCTCTCTCTCTCTCTCTCTCTCTCTCTCTCTCTCTCTGTCTGTCTGTCTCTCTCTCTCTCTCTCTCTCTCTCTCTCTCAATGGCGTAATCTGTGTGGGTAATCGCGTCATCCATCATGGCCGACCTTCCAGCCCATCTCACCATCGGCCCAGCTTAGCAGTGTGGTAGCACAAACGGCTGCAATATCACCACCACCACCACCACAAGCCCTAACCACCAGCACTACCACCCCTCACCACCACCACCACCACCACCACCACAAGCCCTAACCACCACCATCACCACGACCACCACCACAAACCCTAACCACCACCACTACCACCACCACCACCCCTCACCACCACCAGCACCAAGGCTCACCACCACCACCACCAACCCTCACCACCAACACCACCAGCCCTCACCACCACCACCACCACCAACCCTCACCACCACCACCACCACTACAAGCCCTCACCACCATCACCACCACCACCACAACCAGCCCTCACCACCACCACCACCACTACAAGCCCTCACCACCATCACCACCACCCCTCACCACCACCACCACCACCACCACCACGAACCTCCATCACCATCACCACCACCACCAGCCCCCATCACCATCACCAGCCCTCAGTACCACCACCACCACCACCACCAACCCTCACCAGCCCCGATCACTACCACCACCACCACCACTACCACTACCACCACCACCACAACCACCACCACCACCACCACCACCACCACCACCAACCCCGATCACTACCACCATCACCACCACCATCACCACCACCACCACCACCACCAACCCCGATCACTGCCACCACAACCACCACCACCACCAACCCCGATCACTGCCACCACCACCACCAGTCCCCTCCTCTCATCATCAGCCCTCACCACTACCACAGCCCCACCAACTACCACCATCAACCCTCACCACCACCGCCAACCCCCATCACCACCACCACCAGCAGCTCTCACCAACCCCCACCACCACCTCCACCAACCCTCACCACCACCACCACTACTACCACCACCACCATCACCACCACCAGCCCTCACCACCACCACCACCACCATCACCCCCCATCACCACTACCAACCCTCAACACCACCACCACCACCACCACCAACGTCAGTGTTTGAGGCAAGGGTAGTCAATGGAATTCACACTCCATGCTTCACAGCCACATTTTATCCCTTTCCTTGTGTCGTATTGTTAAGTATTTGTCTCCCTTCCTCCATAACACAAATCCACATCTAATCCTACACACAGATTAGCAGATTTTCCTGTAAGGGTGTCGTGAGTAGTCATGTATTTAGGCACAGACCCCTACTTCCGTCACATACCTAGCACCCTTTCCTTACCGGTTTATTTCTGCATACAGCTCGTTAATGATCCTTCGTGTCTTATTTTTGCCTCTCAGGTTGGCGTTTAGAAAAAAAAAAAAAAACATGCAGTGGAGCAGTAAGGTGAAATATGAAACTAAATCGCTGGGGAAAAGGTATTAGGGAGCGTCCTTAACCGACAGGAATACAGGACATAAGCCAGAATTACTAGTTGCCTTCGTTGCGATGTGGATTACTCATTACCTTCGTTGCTTTTTGAACACCCCTTCGTAACCGATTTATTCTATCTAGTGCACCTGAGTAGCCTCGTGTACGTTACTAGTGCAAACTTTGTTAGAATTTATAAAACGGTATAAACAGAATAAGAGGAACTGTAGGAATAATAAGCAAAATAAATCGCGTCGGATGAGGGGTTACGAACATACCAAAAGCACTTAGATTTTTTTTAAATAACAGAACAGAGGAAGGAAAAACAAATGAATAACAGAAACAATCCATACACCAGATTACTAGTCACAAAGGCATAAATATTGCTACAAGAGGCACTACTAATACATTTTACATTTCCGCTGGTTTCAAAGTTTTCCCATTAATATTCAGGTACGTTTTAGAGTTACCTGTGTCAGAAAGAAAACGGGTTATTTTTATGTCTGCAAAGGCGCATGAGTGGAGAAGGAATGTGGCTGATTTCTGTGTGTATGTGTGTGTGTGTGTGTGTGTGTGTTCTTTTATACCAGGAAGATGGAACCAAAGGCCAGAAGCACGCAAATTGTTTTCTCTAAGAAAAAGAAAAAACAAGATAACAGAGAGTCAAATTCAAGATCCGTCCATTTCGAGATGCCTGGACCCACTGCGTCTAAAAGACTGGGGATCATAGGCAGTAGGAAATACAAATAGAAGAAGACAGTTCCAGAGTTGACTTTTTGCATACTTGAACTGTGAGTGACGGTTAACTCTTGCATTAGAGAAATGGACAGAAATGGGATGAGAGTTAGTTGCTAGACGGGTGCTACGCGCCAGTCATAGAGGTGGAGGGATGCAAGCAGACAGTTCAGAGGAGCAGTGACCATTGAAGTAGCGATAGAAAAGAGATGAAGATGCAACAGTGCAGCAAAGAGACAAAGGTTGAAGGTAGCCAGTAAGAGGAGGAGGGTTAATCTGGCGACAAGCCTTTGACTCTACCTTCATGAGAAGAGCTGTATGTGGAGAGCCTCCCCACACATGAGAGTTGTACCCCACACTAGGGCATCAGACATTAGGTGTACGATAACCTCATCCCTTTTTTGTTGAAGTAATTGCTGAGATGGATGCTGTGAGAAGCGAATGGAAAGGTGAAGCGTGGAGTCATCAGGATATGAGTGGACAGGGTTAGATGTACAGGTGAGACGGTCATTGATATATATGGAAGAGAGTTGGTGATAGGACAGAGCCCTGAGGAACACCACTTTCACTGTCTGAGAACGGATGTTGTCTACAACAGCAGCTACAGAACGACCAGAAAGAAGCTAGAGATGAAAGCACAGATAGAAGGATAGAAACCGCAATAGGGCAATTTGGAAATTAAAGATTTATGCCACACTCGAACGAAAGACTTTCAGATGTCAAGTGCAGTGGCAAAGCTTTCGCCAAAATCCCGAAAGGAGGATAACCAAGAGTCTGAAAGGTAGGTGAGAAGATCGCCAGTGGAGCGTCCCTGACGGAACCCGTACTGATGATCAGAAAGAAGTTTGTGATGGGAAAAGTGCTCTAAATAATTTTTGTTAAGAGTAGACTCAATTGAAATACAGGACGTTAATGCACATGGGCGATGGTTCCAGGACTAGGATTGGTTGCACTTCTTTGGGACTGGCTGAATAAGAGCAAACTTCATGGAAAAAAGAAAGGTACAAGATGACAGACAAAGGTGAAAGTGTTTCCCTAGGCAGGGTGTAAGCACAGAAGATCAGTTCCTGAGGAAAAACAGGAGGGACTCCATCAGGCCCATATGCCTTGTTAATACTGAGGCCAGTGATGGCAGAAAATACATCAGCTGAAGAAATTTAACGTCAGCCGTGAGGAAGTCAGAGGGGGGAAGTGATGGAGTAACAGCACCGGAATCATCTAAGGTGGAATTGGACGAGAGAGTCTGAGCGAGGAGTTCTGCTTTATTAGTAGAAAAAATAGCTACAGAGCCATCAGAGTGGAGAAGAGGAGGGAAGGATGATGAGGTAAAGTTGTTAGAAAATGTTTTTGGCAAGGTGCCAGAAGGAACAGGAAGAGTTTGAGTAGCGGAGCTCAGAGCACTTAGTACGGATGAAATTATTTTTAACAGTCAAGAATACACTTCGCATGATTCTGGGCAGAAACATAAAAGAGATGAGATTCAGGGGTGGGTCGGCTCCGGTACCTTTTGTAGGCCTTCTCCTTGTTGTGGATAGCAATAGAACAAGCATGATTATTATTATTATTTTTTTTTTTTGCATTCGTCACAGAATAAGAGAAAGGAATGTGTGTTTCCACGCCTGAGAGGATAATCACCGTAATGCAAAAGGCACACTCAGTTGGCTCTCGGCCATGGAAGCACTGATCATTCCTGAGAAAATCAAAGAAGTACTGCCTGAGGGCCTCCCAATCAGCAGCACCAAAGTGCCACAGTCACCGATTATTGGGAGGGTCCACAAACCTTACTGGAGCGATAGGACATGTTAAGGTGATAAGGTTTCAATTGGAGGAGCCCAACAGAGAGAAAAGTCAGTGTAAACAAAAGGATTAGCTGTAAGGAAGAGGCCAGGTATGTTGGAGCTCTCCCCATGGCGGTCAGGGATACGGGTAGGGTGCTGTACAAGCTGCTCTAGGTCATTAAGGATAGAAAAGATGTAGGTTTGTTCACCAGGTGGATCAATGAAAGGAGTGGAGAACCAAAGGTGGTGGTAAACATTGAAATCTCCTAGAATGGAGATTTCAAAGTTTGAATAAATTGACAGGATGTGTTCCATCTTAGAATTAAGATGGTCAAAGTATTTTTCATAGCCCGTAGAATTAGGGGATAAGTAAACAGCACAGATATGTTTTGTCAGAGAATGATAGGAAAGCCGAATCCTGGGAGTAGACAACTCAGAAGATTCAAGTTCAGAACACGAGAGCATGTAAGTTGTTTTGTACATATACACAACAGACACCTTTGGCTCTGAAATGAGTATAGAGAAATTAGGATACAGAGAAAGGTTTGTTATCAGTCACCTCAGACAGCTGAGTCTCTTTGAGGATGAGAAGGTGAGGTTTAGAAGGAGAGGTGGTGTTAAGCTTAGAGAAAGTTGGAGGAAAGACCGTGAATGTTGCAGAATTGAAGTCAGACAGTCGTTCCAGGCATCTCGCTTTGTCGTCACCGGAAGAGAGGCGGATGATGGGGGCTTTATGTCCCCCCCCCCTCCCCTGGGGACTCCGAGGCTTGATGCTGAGATCTAATATTTGTTTAAAGAAGTGTAGTGTGTAAGGTTCATGTAGTTTGGTGTTGACAATTTGAGGAACTTGGAGAGCACGCTAGCCTATTCCCTGTGTTACTGAAATACCGAAAAAGTTCAGCAAAGGCGGACGGTTAGGAGCTAGTCCCGAGAGCTGATGATGTGTGTGTGTATTGTGTTTGTGTGTGTGTTTGCGTGAGTGTCTATTTCTAACTGTATGTATATTTGTGTGTGAGTGTGTGTGTGTGTGTGTTTGCGTGAGTGTCTGTATGTATATTTGTGTGTGAGTGTGTGTGTGTTTGCGTGAGTGTCTATTTCTAACTGTATGTGTGTGTGTGTGTGTGTGTGTGTGTGTATCTGCGTATTTGCTTGCGTGTATGTGTTTGTGAGTGTGCCTGTGTCCTTGTATATTGACTCTGTAATGGTTCCCCACTTCCTGCTCTCTCTCATTCTCACTCTTTCCTCTCCTTTATGTGTCCTCTCTCTGCACTCCCTCCCCTTACTCCTTGTCCTCCTCCTTCTCGTCCTCCTGCTCCTTCCCTTTCTCTTGCCACTTCTTCTCTTCTCCTCTCACATTATCTCTTTTTCCACTTTAAACAGAGAGACAGAACGAGGAAGGAAGAGATATGACCGTGGAGGTGGAAGAGAAGGAGTAGAGAGGAAGCAGGAAGGAAAATGACCAACTTTATATCTGAAAATATTTTTTAAAAGGGTAGAAAGAGGAGAAGAAAAAGACTGAAGGAGAAGAGGCTGAAGAGAGATTTTAAAAGGGTAGAAAGAGGAGAAGAAAAAGACTGAAGGAGAAGAGGCTGAAGAGAGAGAGAGAGAGAGAGAGAGAGAGAGAGAGAGAGAGGATGCCTTGTTTGTTTACGAGTACCATTCAGTTCATTTTCAGAAGTCAGATTGATTTAGTTGATATAATGGAAATTGTAATGCTGGGTGAAATAGGCTCGACTTCTCGTTCCTATAACACCTAACGTGTAGCGGGGTCCTCTTTCGAGACCGGAGCTTAGTGCAATAAAGAGAGGCAGGACACAAAAACTCCAGGCAATAACCTTTACACGTATATTACCACAATCAGACACAGGACAAAAACAGCAGATATTACAACACAATATGTAGCAAAGAAATAAAACCTTATCTAGGATATTAGTATCTCGCAGGATACTGGCTTAACTGATACTGATGCCAGCACAATCAAGTCTAGTGTATTAAGTGTACAGTGAATATGGGCGCCCGCGTGGCGCGGGGAATGAGTCTCACAGAGGGGGGAGGGGGGCGAGGGGAGTGATTTGCTGCGGGTCAGAATAAAGTTATGGTAATACTGGGGATGGGCAAGTATTAGTAATTTGAATTAAATATTTTTCGATAGCAAAGGGGCTTTGGCAATTGATTCTATTTCTTGTTCGCGCCCACACTAAATATTGGGAAGGGGAAGTGACATAGAGAATTCACGGGTAATACAAGTGGAGGAATATTATTAACACTTTCTCTATTATTTCCTTAGAGCCGAAGGTATTAGGAGTGTATTATTACAGAGGAATTTTCAGGAGGCACAGTCTTACTAGTTCCCTACGAAGGGCGTCACTCGTGAGTCTGATTCATCAGATCTTGGTTTATACACTCGTCCTTTACTTCTTCACTGTGATCTTACTTGCCCCGATATTCACCATATTAAGTCACTGTGTTTTGTTACACTAGGTTCGGGCAAAGTCACGCTTAATCTAAATCACTTTCACTATTTCTGGGGCATCACCACACTTATCATGAGTCACTCATCATGGGGGGCGGGGGAGAAACACGCCGGCGTCAATTCTGCCGGGGTGGGGACACCGCCAAGGGGAGGCGTGCCGAGAGGGCACGGGACAACTCGTAGGGGCGTCCTCTCGCGTCCAGGGCTACAGGTGGCGAAGGGGCCCGCAGTCTCCGGGCTGGGCTCAGGGGTGTGGCCCTCAGGACTGGGGCCGAACAGCTCCAGAAACCTCTGGTTCAGGTCTCGGCCGGAGGTGGGAGTCTTACGCCGTCTTGGGGGCGTAGGGAGATCACCCCCGGGCGTCCTGGGGAGGGTGTGGAGAGGCTGAGGACTGCGGTCCCCAGAGTCTAGGGGCGCCGACAGGGAAGGACTGCGGCACTGGCCTACACTGGGGTCCGTCAGGTGAGTCTTCTCCAGAGCCAGGCGTAGGGAGTGGAGGCCAGGGGAGGCTGTGAGGCCTGGCTGGGATGCTCTGGTACGGGAGGTCCGGGCTCTTGTCTCCTGCTGGGGCGATGACTCACTCAATGCCTCCTTTTGTCCGTGGGGCCCGGCAATTGGCTGTGGCTGCCCAGGGGCACAACTATCAGGTGCCAGGGCCCGGCAGTTGGCCGTGGCCTGAGTGGGGGAGTCAGCACACCTCTGTACACCTTCGGAGCGGCAGTAGGCCGTCTGGCGAGGGCGGGAGCGGCAGTAGGCCGTCTGCTGAGGGGCGCTGTCTGGAGTTATGAGAGCAACTCCACCCCTAGCTGATTCAGCAATCCCACTCCCTGAAGGTAGTGTCCTTCTCCTGCGATGGTGATGGCGCGACGGCTGAGTGACATAGGGGCGCACGGCCAGGGCTGACATATGTCGTTGTTGCACTGTATCCCGTCGTCTGGTGGTGGCTACTCCGTGGGGTCCGGGTGGGGGTGTCGGTAAGTTCCCGGGGACACAGGGCTGTATACCACTCGCCTCGTTGTCGGGGGCACTATGGTATTCCTCACCTGTTTCCTTCTCGGGGGCACTACGTTGTAAGTCACGCATTTTAGAAATGAAGGTAGCAATGACTGCAGGCGAAAAGAAAAAAGAAAAAAATCTATCTTTCTCTTTATTGCCTCTAGATCAGTAACAAAGCACACACACACACACACAAACACACACACACACACACACACACACAGCCAAAAGAAGGGTAATGATGGTAATAATTCGTCAGTCATTATTTACAAACTGAGGGTAATTACGAGCCAGTAGGAGGCTAATTAAGAGGTGCTGGTCCTGTGAGTCATTAGTGGAAGCCTCATTAGTCTTATGCAGGCAATTGGCCACATCTTCCATCTGTTTATATCACCTCAACACCTGCCTGTGTGTGTGTGTGTGTGTGTGTGAGAGAGAGAGAGAGAGAGAGAATGCAACTTCCTTTAAGCTCTCGCAGATGACTTTTGTGCAGAGAGAGAGAGAGAGAGAGAGAGTACAAAGGAGTACAAAGGAAAGCAAACAGCAACAGACTTTATGGTCCTTTCGAGGGTGTTTATTGCAGAGTAGACTATGACTACGAGATCTAACTCTACATGCTGAAGGATAAGGATAGTAAAGCAAGAAGGCTCCCTCCACCTCCAAACCCTCCAGTTAAAACTGGTAAGAAAAAGTGAGGAAAACTACCATGCAGCATGGAAAAACTGACATGGAAATTTCATAGGAAAGACTGAAAAGGAAAAGCTAGATTCAATAATACTTTATCTATAAGCTACCATTAGGAATAACCTGAAAGAGAAAGTAGTAGGGTAAAATGAGTAATCGAATAAATTAATAACGCATGATACTATGTACGGATACGTTGAGTTAACAGGGCGTCTGCAGACACAGCGTGGAAATTGCACAGTGTGGATGTTCAGAGGTGGTGTGGCAGCCTTGCCTGGTGCTATAAAGGTAGGCAGCAGTCAGTCAGGCCCCAGCTCCGTTCATTCCACTGAAACTAGGAACTTTCCCACACAGGACAAGCACACAAGTTATCTCATGAAGCAGTGACCCCTGGTACATGAAAAAAATCCCGATGGTGGTCACTTAACAGGAACCCTCAGTGAGCCACAGCCCATCACAGGTCGAAAGTATGAGTAGTGACCGTTAACTCAGGGCTATTTGTGCATATCCTAGTCTATGCATATACTGTATTTGCATTTAATAAATTGATCCAGGCTCTAAAAAAATTAAAGTGAAATAAAAAAATATACATACACAAGTGTTTTATTCAGGAGTAAACATATTAAGCTGGGGGTTAGACGACAAATACTTATCCAGGTGACCTTTAAAGGTCAGTACTGTATTAGAATTTACTACATTGGAAGGCAATTTATTCCATGTACTTACAACTTTATTAAAGAAGAAATGCTTAGCTTCATGCGACTGGAATCTTTTGCCAATTATATTATGTCCATTGCCTCTAGTGTAATTCGAGTGATCAACTGTGAAGTATTTATCAACAGCCATTTTATCGTGTCCTTTGACTATTTTGAATACTTGAATTAGATTTCCTCGTAACCTCCTTTTAGTTAGGGTAAATAGATTCAGGGCTTCTAAACCTTTCTCATATGGTTTATTTCTCAATCTAGGTATCATCTTTGTCATCCGTTGCTGCACTCTTTCAAGCTTTTCCATATCCCTTTTATTATATGGTGACCAAAACTGAATGCAATACTCCAAGTGCGGGCATACTAAGGAATTATACAAAGTGAGGATGATATTATTGGATTTATATTCAGATGCTCTACCTATGAATCCAATCACTTCACTGGCTTTTTCACAGCTTCTGTACATTGTTTGCTTTGTTTCAGATCGTTTGTTATTATAATTCCTAAGTCTTCTTCATGGTTTACCCTATCAAGTTGGACATTATCCATGCTATAACTAGCTCTTACATATTTACTGCCAGTGTTTAGCACTTTGCATTAATATTAAAATCCATTTGGCAGACTTGGGCCCAGTTAAACAGTCGATCAAGATCTCTCTAAACTGTCTGCTTTTGCAGTGCTGTATCTCCTCTGTTACCTATATTAGTATCATCAGCAAATTTTGAAATTTTACAACATAATCCTTCATCAGTATCATTTATATATATCAAGAATAGAATAGGACCGAACACTGAACCCTGCGGCACTCCACTTGTAACGTTTATGACTCTTTTCCATTTATTACAACTCTTTGCTTTTGTCCGGTGAGCCAGTCTTCTACCCACCCGAGAACACTGCTGCTGAAACCATGTGCCTATAGTTTCTGAAGGAGTCTTTTTGTGTGGAACTTTGTCAAATGCCTTTAGAAAATCAGGGTAAACAACAACAACAGATTTAATATCATCACACATGCTCAGTATATCATTGAAAAAGTCCAGCAGATTCGTGAGGCAAGAGCAGTTATTACAAAAACCATGTTGCGAATCTTTGATGAGATTGTGTGATTCTAAATGTTTCACAAACGTGTCTGTGATAATAGTTTCAAGCAGTTTGCGAATCACCTATGTTAAACTAATTGGGCGGTAGTTTTCTGGCTGTGCTCTGTTGCCTTTTTTGAATATTGGGGTTATGTTAGCAAGTTTCCATTCATGTGGCACCTTACTGCTCTTAAGTGATAAGTTAAAAAGTTCAGATAAAGGCTTTGATATTTAGTTCTGTAGTTCCATCAAAACGTGTGGAGATATTTTGTCCGGTCCCAGTGTTTTATTCTCTTTTAGTTTGCTAATTGCATGTAGTACATCGCGATCAGTAACTGTAATGTTAGTGATTATGTTGTCCTCTTCTATAGGAATGGGGGAAACAGTAGGAATCGTTTGTATATTTTCTGTTGTAAATACTGACAAGAAGAAAGTATTAAGAATTTTCGCCATCATAGTTTCATCATCAGTGTGCTCTCCATTATCTGTCATTAAGGGACTGATTGTCGGAGTTAGTACCTTTTTGCTCCTTATGTAACTGAAAAATTCTTTCGGATTTGATTTACTGATACTTGCAATATGTGCCTCAAGGTTTTTCTTACTGCATTTAATTAATTTTTTGGCTTTTTGTTGAAGGGCATCATATTTATATTTATCACTTTGACCCTTTGCGGTATTATAATTTCTATATGCAAGATTTTTTTGCTTCCAGACAATTTTTAATATCAGAGTTCCACCATTTGAGTTTAGAATTTTTGGCAGGTCTTCTGTTGTGCATTGGAATACATAACCTGACAGCACTGTTGAAAGTTTCTGTAAAATAATTCCATGCATCATTGATATCTCAAGTTTTGTCAATAGGATGCCAGTTACTTGCACCTACAATTGACTTTAGTTTTTTCTTAAAATTTGCGCTCTTAAAGTCAGGCACTTTCTCGCAACTGTCCATTGTCTTCACTGATTTTAATGTTAAATGTAACTGTGCGATGATCACTTGTACTTAAGTCTTCTCCTACAATAACATTATTAATTACGTTCTCTGATGTGGGTAAGGCAGAATCTAGGATGTTAGCTCCACGTGTCGTATAATTTACAAACTGATACAATGAACTTTCCCGCAAGTTTGCGTATAGGCCAAACCCCGTGTGTGTGGATAGCGCTTCTCCCCAATTTGGAACTGGTAAATTAAAATCACCAATTACCACAATGCTTTGCATACAAGATATTTTGGCAGATTGATTGTAGATTTCTTTATCGATGTTGTGTGGCTGACCGAGTGGATGATAAATTAACCCAAGTGTGATTTTATGATAGGATTCATTTCTAAGCTGAATATACATAGTGTCAATATTTTCAATACATGGCTTGGTAATTACGACTGGATGGAATCCTGATTTAATATATAACAACACACTGCCCCCTGCTCGATTCTTCCTTTCACTACTGAAAATGTGATAGCCTGGTAAATTAAACTCTGCTAGAAAATCTCTTTGCTCAGTATTTAGCCACGATTCTGTTATACCAAATATGTCATAATTTACAGTAAAGAAAAGAGCCTCTAAATCAGGAAATATATTTCGTAGACTATGTGCATTTACAAGAAGAGCTTTAATGCATTTTCCTTTATGAAGTGGGGAGCTTCCATTACTTACTGGTTCATCAGATTGTATGACATCTTCATTTCCCTCCCTTGATGCTGTTTTTTTCTTCAGAAAAAAATTACTGCATCACTAAGCAAACGACCGAGATGGGCAGAACCAATGGCATTCAAGTGTATTCCATTATTCGCAAATAGTTTATGCTGCTCTTAAAACTGGTTCCATGTGTCAATGAACTTAACTCCTTCCTGCAGGCAAAATGACCTGACCTTATTATTTATACTAAATGCTTTACTGAAGAAGGTATTCCCTGTACCAATCCTTGGGAGTGAAATTAAGATGTTGTTAGTTTTCTCCTTGTAGCGTCGAATCCTCCTCCTGTACTTCTCTATCAGCTCCTCTGATCGGGTCCGTACGACATCATTTGTACCTGTATGAATGATAACTAGGCTGTCATTTTCCGCATTCTCAAAAATGTGGTCCACAGTCTCCATTATGTCATCTACTCCTGCCCCTTGGATACAAAAATGCAAAATTCAAGCAACTGACCACGGATGATGGAGTCCCCCACAACCCGACACCCGTGCCTCACGGGGCTCTTCCTCTACTTCTGCAAGAATGTGAAACTTGTTTTATTTGGCTAGTGGAATGATGCTCCTTTTCCTTGCAAGCCTTGCATCATTTCGCACTGGCAGGAACTCATTCTGTACAGTGGGGGAAAAGTAACTACAGCGGGAGGAGGATGGTCAGCTTGGACTGCAGTTGGCCGAGCAATGACATTATCCTCTGCAACGTGTCCTACATTACTCGCAATGAATACCCACAGCACATCAACTTTTCGGGTTAGACTGTTAATTTTGTTTGTAGCCTCGGTCGGCTTGTCTTCCAGACTCTGAGGTAGTTTGCACATCCTGCAAACAAAGGTGCGGTCCATATAGAAGGATTCAGTGAAACTACCGGAGCAGGTTACGCAAATAATGTTCCGTGGCATTCTGAAATCCAAGGTTACTGCGAAGATTTATCAGAGAAAAAGAATCCGATAATACTAATTAGTACCTGGAAGAGATATTGGAACAAGAATAAGTTACATATACAAAACCTGCTAGAACAGTGACAATTTATGCAATGGTTACAGGTTTTGCTGGTGGGGGTCTTGTTGCTGTTTAGAACTGTAGAGGAATGGCTGCCTTAATGGTTAGTATGCTAATATACCTGTTACAAAGAATGGAAAGCTAACCGTTACCTGGAATGAAGAACTAAAATTATACAAACTGAAATACAACAACAGTGATGTCACAACAGTCTTACAATACACAAACAAGTTTGTTATCACCTGAAAAGTTACAACATATGAAAATACAATTATATCTTACCTGTAAGGATAACTGTAAACATGGGATATAAACTGTTTTCACTGGTGGGAAAAAAAAAAAAAAAACTAAGGGAATAGTACTCACTCACAACACTGTGCACAGGGGAATGCTTAACACTAAATACACCAAGTATACTGTACCAAACTGCAGTTGCTTACATCTACCAACACAACGGTGCCAACCACAGTCACAGATGATTGCCACAAACTGCTTAAATCTAGTCACAAAAATCGTTCCCACACTACTGTTCATACCACAGCAATTACACTGAACTGCTGTATCACTCCAAAATAAGGCTCAGTTCGAACAAAGACAAGTCAAAACATTCCAAAATTCCACTCAGCCTACAGTACATCAGTTCGAACAAAGAAATCAAAACAAAACAAAGTTCCACCCAGTTCCGAATGGTTATACTGGGCATAAACTGTTCTTACTGGGGAAACAACATACAGTTAATACTCAGCCAGTCGTAGCTCTAAATTTACACAGGGTAATACTGTTCGCTTCCACGAGAACAATAACCTCCCACCCTACTTGCTGCCAAACGTGGATAAACAAACACACAACCAGAGCTTTTCACACCTAAAACACAGTAAAACTCTAGCATACTCTGGACTTTCACACCTTTCACTGGAATAATACTTCCAAGACACTTGTTAACACAGATGCACTATCTGTACACGGAATAATCACTCAAATTCACTCAAATTGTGTAAAAACTGATGGGTGAGAGCGGATACGACCTTCAGCAGCGGGGAAGGAGGCAGGGAGAGAGTCAGACAGAGAATGCAAATTAACATATATATCTTTTCCATATAAAGTAGATGCTAATTCAGATATTCCTACAGGCGCCCCCCTTCTCTCTCTCTCTCTCTTTCTCTCTGTCTCTCTCTATATCTATCTATCTACCTATCTATCTATCTATCTATCTACAGGTGAAGGCCAGGGACCCTGATGAGGTGGACGGGAATGGCTTGGTGTACAGTATAGGTGGGAATGGTGTGGACGACCTGCCGTCCTATCAGGTCTTCTGTCTATCTGTATCTATCTATCTATCTATCTACAGGTGAAGGCCAGGGACCCTGATGAGGTGGACAGGAATGGCTTGGTGTACAGTATAGGTGGGAATGGTGTGGACGACCTGCCCTCTGATCAGGCCTTCTTCTCCATCAACCCACATACGGGTGATCTGATGCAGCTCAGGGTAAGGCACACACACACACACACACACACACACACACACACACACACACACACGAGGCACCGCGGGGAGCAGACGCACGTCGCCACCACTCCATACCTGGCCAACTTGGCCAGTGGCATTACCTAAATTAGTATATTTATATGAGTCAAGCTCTGTACCATGTTAGACTAAATGGTGTACTAATATTAAAAAAAAAAAAAAGAAGTTTTAAGTAAGACTTATTCAAACAGTAAAGAAAACAAAGTAGCGCAAGAATGCGCTAAATCAGATGATCGTTTGTTTAGTCTACGACTGTACCAGGGAATGGAAGTAGTGCTTTTAGTACTGCATAATGGCCACATACTTTAGTAAAGCAAATTTGGAAAAGAAAAGGGATAAAGGTAGAAAGCAGGATGATGATTTCTACCAAGAACTGGTTGAAATGGAGACTCACAATAAACTGGTGGAACGAGTACACAGACTAGAGATGGTTTTTCAGAATGAGATTGATGAAATTAAGAAACAGATGCACTTCCAAAAGGAAGAAATAGAAAAATTAGGAAAGGAAGTCAACAAGAAAGACACAATCATAAATGAGCTGACAGTAGAAGTGGGTTCACTTAGGAGAAAAAATAGTGAAATGGCAAGTACAGTAGTCAACCACGAGAGTATTGTGGAAGAGTTCAAAAATGATACAGAGACAATTAGGCAAGTAAGCAGTCTGATAGATCAGAGCAGTGATATCGAGGAGAAGATAACACAGGTGAATGAAGCTGTGCAAAGGTATAACAATGATGTGGAAACCACATATGCTGAGATGGTGAAAGTAAAGAAAGACTTAGAAACAAGGGTGGAAGAAAAAAGCATTATAAAGGAAGTGAAAAGAATAATCCAGAACAATCCAAAGTTAGTCAGAGATTCAGTAGATATCAACAAATCTATAGTAATCACTGGTATAGAAGAGGAAGAAGTAAGAAACAAGATCTCAAGAGACAAAAAGGAGATGGCAAATGTAATGAGCATATTGCAAGAGGTATCAGAGGAAATCTGTAGTAAAGACATAGAGGAACACAAAAGGTTAGGGAAATACGAGAGAAACAAGTCAAGACCCTCTAAAGGTAACCTTCCAGAGTGTAAACACTGTGGAGGAGATACTAAAAAATGCAAAGAATCTTATGGAAAAAGAGGAGTTCAAAAATGTATGGATAAAAAGATGGCTAACACAAGAGGAACTGGAATTACTGCAAGAGAAGAGGGAGGAAGCAAAAACAAAAAATGAGGGAAGATCAGAGGAGGAGAAGAATACATTTGTTTTTAACAAAGTAATTGGATTGCAGGTACGAAAGTGGTACATAAACAGGAGGGAATAAAAAGGAGGAAGGTAGTAGAACCAAGTCATGACAAATATATAAACAAGATGATTAAGTTGATGTACTCAAATGTGGATGGAATGGTATCTAAATTATTAGAGATGAATGATTATATCAGAGAAAATGAACCACATATAACATGCCTAACTGAAACAAAATTAACACCAAGGATATCAAATGACATCCTAAACTTAGAGGAATATAATATATGGAGAAGAGATACGAACTTAAAAAAAGGAGGTGGAATTATAGTATTAACTAAGAAAAGCTAAAAGTCAAAGAAATAGAACTAGATATACCCTCACAAGTAGAACTGATTGCAGTAGAGATCAGTACATCTGAAGGGAAAGTAATTGTAGCCAATTTGTACATGCCACCCAGATCAAACACATGGGAAAGAGGCGAATATGAGGACCTGGCAGAGAGTACAATTCAGAGTTTAAGAGCATTACTACATAGATTGGAAGAGAAATCGGAAAGAATTATACTAACTGGAGATTTTAATACAAATATAAATTGGAAAACTCTAGATATAATTAGCCAAGAAAGCTGTTGGGACCAAAAGCTCCTGGATCTCGTGCAGGAGTTTTTCCTAACGCAACATGTAAGGGAAAGCACCGGAAAAAGAGGACTCGATATACTCTCAGTACTAGATCTAATATTTACTAGGCAAGAAAATGATATTGACGACAACTTAATATATCACCCTCCATTCGGCAAAAGCGACCATGCAGTACTAAATTGCAACTTCAGGATTGCTTATGACATAGTTAACAGCATTGAAAGTTACAAAAAGAGCCTAAACTATAAAAAGGGAAACTATCATGACCTAAAGAAGTACTTCTTAGAAATTGATTGGGAAAAGAAGCTTAAAGGACAAGGTTTGAATGCTATATATAAAAAATTCTATGAACTTTATGAAATAGGAGTCCAGAAGTACATCCCACAGCACAAAGAAGCAGAAAAGAAAGTAAAGAAATGGTTCAATACAGAATGTAAAAAATCAAAAGAAAAAAGATATTTGTTGTGGAATAGATACAGAAGACACAATAGTGAAAGGGCATATAACAACTATAAACAGGCAAGAAACGACTATACATGAATAAGGAGGGAAGCCCAAAAACAGTTTGAGGAGGATATCATAAATAAAAGCAGTGATCAGCCAAAGCTATTTTACAGCTACATCAGAAGCAAAACCAAAGTAAAAGATAAAATACAATCCATTACAGAGGAGGGAATCACCTATATACAAGAGAAGGATATTTGTGAAGCACTAAATAAGAATTTCCAATCAGTTTTTACAGAAGAAAAATTTTTGAGAGGGATGATGTGGAACATGCATGCCCACACATACTACCAGATATACAAATATCAGAAAAAGTAATACAGGAGGAGTTAAGTAAATTAGACAAAGGAAAGGCAAATAGTCCTGATGAAATTTCACGTTGGGTGCTACGTGAATGTGCAAAGGAGTTAAGTAAACCATTATTTTTAATTTTCAAGAAATCCTTGAGACAAGTAAACTACCTGATATTTGATAGAAAGCAAACATTGTTCCCTTGTTCAAGAATGGGACTAGACAAAATCCACTCAGCTACCGACCAGTATCACTAACCAGTGTTGTAAGCAAGGTATTAGAAAAGATTATAAGAAAAGCTTGGGTAAATCACCTAGAAGAACACAGTATGATAACAGAAAGACAGTTTGGTTTCAGAAAAGGAAAATCATGTTACTAATCTGTTGAGCTACTATGACAGAGTAACAGACACATTACAGGAAAGAGAAGGATGGGTAGACAGTATCTATTTAGATTTCAAGAAAGCATTTGACACAGTACCACACCAAACACTTTTATGGAAACTGTACCATCAAGGAGGAATTCGAGGCAAACTGTATTGTTGGATGCAAGATTTTCACATAAAAAGAGAAATGAGAACAGTACTAAGGGGAAATTACTCATCATGGAAAGAAGTGACTAGTGGAGTACCACAGGGCTCAGTGCTGGCACCAATCATGTTTTTAGTGTATATAAATGATATAGACAGTAACACTGGAAATAAAAGCTATCTAAATATGTTTGCAGATGATGCAATAATACAAAGGAGAATTACTAACACAGACTCTTGAAAAGAGCTACAAGAAGAATTAAATAAACTTCATGAATGGAGTAATACATGGCAAATGGAATTCAATGTGGACAAGTGTCATGTAATCAAGTTTGGTAAAAGTGGAAAAGACCTGATTGGGATTATACATTAGGAAATAAAACCCTACACACATCAGAAAGAGAGAAGGACCAAGTTGTGATTATCAATAACAGACTATCTCCGGCTGACCACATCAGTGAGAAGGTACGGAACATGTATACACTGCTTGCAAATATGAGAATAGCATTCACGTACATAAATGAAGACATGCTAAGAAAGATAACATCATTCATCAGACCAACCCTGGAGTATGCATCAGTAGTCTGGAGTCCTCATCTCAAAAATCACATAAACAAGATTGAAAAAGTTCAAAGGGCCGCTACAAGATGGATACCAAGCTTAAGGGATCTAAGCTACGAAGAAAGACTAAAAAAAAAAAAACTGAATCTACCAACACTGCAGGAGAGAAGGAAAAATGGTGACATGATTATGCTATATAAATGCATATCAGGGAAGGAGAAAGTAGACATAAATGATTACTTAACCTATGGGGATGCATCAGCAAGAGGACACTGCAAAAATCTGCATAAAAAGAGAGGTGATAAAGACGTAAGGAAATTCAGTTTCCCAAATAGAGCAATTGATCAGTGTAATGCACTACCAAATGAATTATGTGCCAAAACAATTCACAAATTTAAGGATATGTACGATAAATATGGTTTAAGACACGGGACAGTACGAGCTTGACTCATTCCTGTAAAGATACAATTAGGTAAGAACAATTAAGTAAGAACACACACACACACACACACACACACACACACACACACACACACACACACACACACACACACACACACACACACACACACACACACACACACACAGATAGATAGATAGATGAATAGTTTATTGGTCGCAGATTTACATGATGCGTTTACATAAATAAGTAAATACAGAAGATTAAATTTACACACACACACACACACACACACACACACACACACACACACACACACACACACACACACACACACACACGCACACAAGACTTTACGCATGCACACACACAAACACAAAACGTAAATGTATACGCTGCGTACATGCATATTCTCTCTCTCTCTCTCTCTCTCTCTCTCTCTCTCTCTCTCTCTCTCTCTCTCTCTCTCTCTCTCTCTCTCATACACTATTCCCAGTTCACTAATATTCACAACTAAATCCATTGAGCTATGTGTAAAATTAGAGACATTTATTACATACATATTTCCAGGGGGACAGGACGACATGGAGGCGATTTGTTTGTGGCCCCCCTTACGGTATTAAGGCGTCTGGCAAAAGATAGATATTTCCAGTCAGCGTCATTTAGAATCTCTTCCAGTCCCTGTCATTTATATGCCCAATCACTGAGATTCACAGTTATTTATATTTTCTATCTATCTCTTGTCAGACGTCTTAATCCCGTAAGGGGTGGCCACAAACAAATCGTCTCCATGTCGACCTCTCCCCCGCCATTTCACTGCCCTGCTCCCAGCCCAACCCCTCTCTCATATACCTCTCCACTCCATCCCTCCATCTCATCATTAACAGCTCAAATTACTTACATTTCCAGTCAGTCACATTCACAATCAGATGCATTCACAATCAGATTTTTTCCCAAATCACTCACATTACGATCAATTACGTTCACTGAAATAATAAAATGAATGACGTTAATTGCCATATATGTTTATAAGGAATATCAAAGCAGTTCCCTTCTATCCCAGTTGTTTACAATTTACAAGCAAAGAACATTTCGATTTACATGGAGAACAGACAGACAAATGGAGACGTAAAGGAGCGTTGTGTTAGTGATGTGGGTGTGAGTGAGAGCTTTGAGAGAAGAATTTTGAGATGGTTGGGTCATGTGGAGAGGATGGAGAATGAGAGACTGGCTAGGAGTGTGAGTGAGGTGAAGGGGAAGAGGGGGAGGGGGAGACCAAGATTGAGATGAAGGGATGGGTTGGTGAGAGAGAGAGAGAGAGAGAGAGAGAGATGAAAGTGAAGAAGGAAAAGGAGAAACAGGTGGTAGAAGGGAGAGGAGAAGGAAGAACAGAGAACGATAAGAGGAAGAGGAGAAGATGAAAAGGAAGAAACGAAAAAGAAGACATATACGAAGTAGATAAAGCAAATGGAGGAGTGATGTTAATATAAAGCCAATATGAGTAGTAAAAGAGAGGGGGAGAGGCAGGAAGAGGAGAAAAGAGGAAACAGAAGTAAAGAACAGGAGAATAAATGCGAGAGAACAAATAACAAAAGTAGAGAACAGTAAGAGGAGAGAAACAGAAGGCCATAAGAAACAAAAGATAGATGATATGAAGAAAAATAAATAAAGCTAAAAGGAAATATGTGAGAAGGAT
Source organism: Coenobita brevimanus (assembly GCF_032717465.1). Lineage (NCBI taxonomy): Eukaryota > Metazoa > Arthropoda > Malacostraca > Decapoda > Coenobitidae > Coenobita > Coenobita brevimanus. Next base: position 24,283,661 of record NC_136973.1, read on the forward strand.
AATAGTCAAGCAAATCTCATCTTAAATGTCAGGACCAACATGCCTAGCCCCGGGCTTCTACGTACCTCATGGAACAACTTAGGATTGGATGATGGATGGATGGATGAAAATCAGAAACAGGGCAAATTCTGGTGGGGGGAATTATCGAAAAATTAGACAATAAAATTTGAATTAAAAAATGAAGAGACAAATCCATGGGCTGAAGAACAGAAAAAAAAAAAATGGGGAAAATTTTGATACAGAAGGGAAAAACCGGAAAATTTTGGAGGAAAAGGATGAAGAAAAACTGTAAAAATAATGGGAAGGAAAGGCTAGGAACTGAGGACCAAGGGATGAGGGCGTGGGTCGACTAGCCAATACTAAGTCCATCCACCACCATGAATACACAATTAGCTCAATTTATGGGTGGAGGAAGGGTAGGAGGGAGAGGGAGGAGGGAGAGAGGAAGAAGGAAGGGAGACAGGGAAAAGAGGGAGAGGAAGAAGGAAGGGAGACAGGGAAAAGAGGGAGAGGAAGAAGGAAGGGAGACAGGGAAAAGAGGGGGAGAGGAAGAAGGAAGGGAGACAGGGAAAAGAGGGGGAGAGGAAGAAGGAAGGGAGACAGGGAAAAGAGGAGGAGAGGAAGAAGGAAGGGAGACAGGGAAAAGAGGGGGAGGGGAATGAAGGAAGGGAGACAGGGAAAAGAGGGGGAGAGGAATGAAGGGGAGATGGAAAAGGTAAAATGAGGAGGAGGAGGAAAATGAGAGGAAGAAGAATGGCGGGGAAGAGGGAGAAGGAGGAGGAGAGGGAAATGAGAGGGAAAGAAGTGCAAGGGACGGGGAGGAAGAGGAGGGGGAGGGGAAGTGAGAGGGAAAGGAATTAAGGGGGAGAGGGAGACGAAAGAAAGAGGAGGAGGAGAAAGGGAAGAAGGGAGGAGTGAGGATAAGACGAGGAAGGAAAGAAGCAGGGGAGAGAGGGGAAGAGAGAGAGAGATTAAGGAATGAATACAAAGGAGTACAAAGGAAAGCAATCAGTAATAGACAGTTTGATTCTTCCATGGCTGTATGGTATAGGGAAGGCAATAACTGATTAAATTTTTCTATCAGCTAAGGACAAGGAAAGAAAAGTAGGAAGGCTCCCCTCCCACCCACCTAACCCTACAGCCAAAGTCGGCAGGAAATAGTGAGAAGGACCATCATGCACCATAGAAAAGCTGAGTGAGGGGAACGAAGAGAGGATGATGAATGACGGGGGAGAGGAAGAAGGGGGACTGGAGAATGAGGGGAAGAAATAAAAAGAGGAGGAAACGGAAGGTGGAGTTGGGGGGGAGGGAAGAAGGGGGTTATGGAGGAAAGACGAATGATGGAAGAGAGAGGAGGAAGAGAGGGAAAACGAGAGAGGCTGAGGAAGGGAGGTGAAGGGGAAGAGAAGGGCATGAGAAAGGGGAAAGGAAGTATTGAAGGAAAAAGAGGAAGGGAAGAAGAGGGAAGAAAGAGGTAAAAAAGAAGAGGAGAGAAGAGGAGTGATGTTAAGGCTCTGCTCTCCACCTTATTCTTCACGTCCATCCACATCACGTCACAAACATCACATTTCTTCTCGGTACGTACTCCCTTGGCCAAACTCTGGTTACCATCTCATTCTGTCAAGTTTTTCTGGTTCTTTGGACTCCACCTCACTCAGTCTTGGTGTGGGAAAGGTCTGGATGATGATGATGGTGATGATGATGATGATGATGATGATGATGATGATGATGATGATGGTGGTAATGATGATGATGATGACGGTGGTGGTGGTGGTGATGGTGATGATGATGATGATGATGATGATGATGATGGTGGTGGTGGAGGTGGTGGTGGTGGTGGTGATAGTAGTGATGATGATGATGATGCACCACTCAGTCCAGTCACTCTTATCAGTGCTTTACTCTCTTTTCATCAGTTTATCATAACATTTTCTATTCATTCCTTATTTCTTTTCTTATGTTAGTATTCTCTCACTGCCATCCCTCACATTACTACACTTTCTCCCACACTCACTCCTAAGATTTATTACCTCTTTCCAAAATAGTTTCATAGATTTTGTTATAATTCGTCTTTCATCTTAAGCCATCATTTTATCTTTACTCCATTTTTTTGTCTCTTTTTTTTATTTTCTATACACATTTCATACTGTCAATAAACTCTTGCCTCCTTTCATCACCTGTTTCTTGCATCAACTCTAATCACATCCTTCTTCTTTCTTCAACTGCTTTTTCAATCTTCACATTCCACCGAACCCTAATTTAGTTGCAAGGCCGTTTTTACTCTAACTTGGCCCAGATTTTCGTCCTTACCAGCTTCTTACCCCTATCTTAGTGACAAAGATAATGCTACGGCTTTACATCCATAGCACTTCTTCGTGACTAGCATCATACTCTAGCATTAACCTGCATTCAAGATGGGGAGGTTTCAATTTTAGGCCAAGTTAGAGCAAAAGGAGTATAGCAGATTTCTTTGCAACTTCATATACAGCTTTAGCAATCCTACCCAAACACTACATGCAGTTTTTTAATGCAAGAAAGAAGGAACCAAAGGCCAGGAGCGCGCAAAATTGTTCCCTCCGAGAAAAAACAAAAGCAAGATAACAGAGCCAAACAAATATCGTAAAACCTCAATAAAATAGACTTTGATGGATACCTTTTTGTATTTAGAAGTGTGTGTGTGTGTGTGTGTGTGTGTGTGTGTGTGTGTGTGTGTGTGTGTGTGTGTGTGTGTGTGTGTGTGTGTGTGTGTGTGTGTGTGTGTGTGTGTGTGTGTGTGTGTGTGTGTGTATGTGTGTGTGTGTGTGTGTGTGTGTGTGTTTGTGTGTGTGTGTGTGTGTGTGTGTGGGGTGGTAGTGGTGGTAGCATAGTCAATTACACCCCATCCCTCCCTCCTCGCTACACCGCTGCATTTGTTACAGTTGTTGTGTTTGTTGTGTTTTCAGGCAGTGGACCGTGACCCCCCCTCTGGCCGCAGTGTGTGGAAGGTGAAGGTGCAGGTGAGGGACGGCCAGCGAGTGTCCCCCTCCCTTGCCGCAGCCGCAACCAGGGCCAACCGCCGCCCACGCGTACCCCAAACACCCCCAACCCACACCCCAACACGCCCAAACCCCGCCACAGCACGCCCAAGCCACGCCCAAGACCCTCCATACACCTTCGATGATTCGGAGTCGGGTGTGAATCATGGATGGGCTAACAATGAATCTAATATGGAGTACGTGGGTGATTCTGGCTTCGTTCCTCCACCACGTCTGGATCACGCCCAAGATTCCGATTCCAATACCAGATTTTCCCCCCTAGCCAGTCTTCTCCAGGCCCAGGACCCTCCTAATATCGCCTACGTCCAAATGTCTGATGCTGCTTATTCTCAAGATTCAGGTAAATCCCCACCCGAAATCTCCTACACCCAAATTCCCGTCTCCACCCCACATCGAGCCGCCCACTTCCATAATTCCAACCCACCCCGACCCATCACCACCCCGCCCAAACACAGGCACGCCCAGGAAACCAAGTCACCCATGTCCCTGCCTTGTCGGACTCCCAGTCACCCCGGATCCCTTGCCACCAATCAAACACACAATCAAAGCCAATCATGTCCCGAGAATGGCACTCCCAGGCAAGCCAGTCCTCAGAGCTCCAATCAGACTGTGAATCCAGGAGGGTCTGAACATCCAGCCCCCTGTCCGAGTAGGAAGGTGATAAAATGCCAGAGTGTCAGTGAGAGTAAACCCAGCGAGATGCCTGATCAGAATTTCCAGTCTCTTAATCCGTCTCCTAAATCGTCCATCTCTGTTCACAGCCACATGCATAATTCTGACCCCGAAACGACTGCTGATAGAGAACTTGCAAATCCCGAAGCGCCTGTGATGGGCTGGTACTTCCGGGCCGATAATCCCAATCAACATGCAGAAGATCTCGACCAAACGATCAAGGCTTTAGAGACGGGGTCAGGGGGGTTCAAACGCCTCCCCCAGAACCCCGGAGACCGATTGACTTTGTCCGTGAAACCCCAGAGGGTAGAGGAAGGCAACACTCCGGCTGGGGAAGACCACAAACAGAAAGACCAATATCTATCCCAGACGTTTGATCAGAGCTCAGTAAAAAGGCCGAACTTTCTTGGTCCAGTTTCTGCCTCTTCTTTTTCCTCCTCCTCCTCCGCTTTGATAAGGAACACAGGGAAGGGAGGAGGGAAGGAGGGGAGGTCGACTGCAGAGGGAGCTCAAGGAATCTCAAAAATTAAAGCCGGAGGAGAAGCACAAGAAGAGAGGGCGATTCATGAGGAAGCAGGAACGAGAGAAGGAGAGGGAGGCATCAACCGCAGAAAATATCCCCGGCACGATAAAAGTGAAGGCAAGAGTTTAAGCCAATGGCGAATGCTAAGAACGAGGGGAGAATTTACGGCGAGAAACAGAAAAGCGTCCGAGAGGAAGAAGTTACGAGACAAGAATCAACGTCTTAAAGGGGAGGCTGCCTCAGAGAGAAGACGTGAAGCCCCCAATGGTAAGTCGGTGGAAGGGAGGCAGAGAGATGTGGTCATACAGCCTCTCACAGATGGACACTTGAAACCCAAAACTTATACAAGCCGGAGTTGGTTTGGGGAAGAGGAGAGAAGGAACCATGAAACTGCCCTCGCCAACTCTGATCCACACCCACTCCATCCATCCAGACAGTCAGACAGCCACCCACACACCCTGCACACAGAAAACCACTCGAATCTTCCTCAAACAGATACATACTCAAACCAAGGTCACCCACCAAGTCCTCCACATCTGCCCCACCCAAATCCCCACACCCGTCCATCCCACCCATCCCACCCACACTCACCTCGCCTGCACATCAGCCTGGGTAAAGCATGGACTAAAACCAGACAACACTTACCGACTCGCAAGGCCCGTCAGTCAGTTGGCTTCAAACGCAAACTTTTGTTCGTTGGCAAGAAAATGAGATTAACCCAATCCAAACTTAGACAACTGAATTTAGGGATCAAAACAAGCGAGCAGGATTATACCTCACCATGTCCAGTGGATTTAGAAGTCAAAACAAGCGAGAGATTGAGTTCGGGTTGGCGTTCCCCGACAGTGAACGAAGGTAAACAAACATGGAGGATATTAGACGTGAAGCCGACGTTTGGGGGAGCGTTGTATTTTGAGAGAGGAGGAAGTGGAGGAAGGAAATTGAAAGAGGTTGGACGAGGAGGAGCAGGAGAAGAAAAAGAAAAAGTGCAAGACATTAGAGCAGAATTGGTGAAAGTTAAACCCGGAGTAAAGAAAAGGGACAGGAAAAGAGAAGAAGTAATAGAAGGAAAACTAAACGAGGCAGAAAGATCAGAGCGAGAAGGAATGACGCAAGGAGGAAAATCTGATAAAACAGCTGGCAAAGAGAAATTGGTGAAGCTGAAAGACAAGGAAGGAAGTAAACCAAAAGGTAAAGTAAAAGAAGAATCAAGTGAACTGACAGATAGAGCTGAAAAAACCGTATCAGGTAACACCATAGCGAAACGTGAAGTACACCAGCCAGCACGTGACCAACAAAATATAAACAAGAGACCACGTGACAGCCCAGACATAAACAAGAGACCACGTGACAGCCCAGACATAAACAACAGGCCACGTGACAGCCTGAACATAAATTACGGACCACGTGACAGCGAAAATATAAACAATAGACCACGTGACAGTCATAATATAAACAGCAGACCACGTGGCCGCCAAAACATGAACTACAGACCACGTGTAAGCGAAAACATAAACAACGGACCACGTAACAGCAAAAATATAAGTAATAGAACACGTGGCAGCCAAAAAATAAACAGCATGGCACGTGACGACCCCTACGTGAACCGTCTCTCACGTGGCCAGTCGTACGTGAATTTGCTTGAAGAAGAACGCGTCTATGTCAGAAGATTCTCAGTGGAAGGAGGCGGGTGTCCAGCCCTAACCAATCTTCCCCTAAACACAAAAGAGGATAGGAACGAGGACGAGAAGGACAGACAGGATGGTAAGCGCACGAAGGAGGAGGCCAGGAAGAGGAAAGAGGAGGCCAAGAGGAGGGAAGAGGAGATCAAGAGGAGGCAGGAGACGCTGGAGAGACTGCTGGAGGAGATGAGGAGGGGGCAGGTGCATGTGGCGGAGATGGTGGTGACTGTGGTGGTGAAGGATGTCAACGATAATCCCCCTGTCTTCCCCAACACCACCATCTATGGGGAGGTGCAGGAGAATGGGCCCATAGGTGAGGATCTCTCTCTCTCTCTCTCTCTCTCTCTCTCTCTCTCTCTCTCTCTCTCTCTGATGTTATTGTTTTATAGTTTTATTAGGTATTTCCCCCGTTCTCCAGTGTGTGGTTTTCCTTTACAGCACACACACACACACACACACACACACACACACACACACACACACACACACAACTAATTAATATGCGTAAATGAATCACTGTTATAATTACCTATTATAAATGTTGCGTCTCTCGCTAATGACCACTAATAACTCATTATATTTCAAGCCAACTCTGACCACTTCATTGACCTGACCTAATTAACGTGGCGTTGATTAGGCTTTATTCTTACTATTTCCTGCCGGTTTTATGGGAATTTGGAATGAAGAAATTAGATATCGCCTCTGCCCCTCCACTGCCATACACACGAGTGTCTCTCAAACAGGAAAAAAGAAAAAATAACTCTGGCAATAAGAAAATAAACAAGACATCCATTGCCTGAAGGGATAGCCAGCTGGTGATTACTAGGACCCTGCTTCTGGTCTGGTAAGGAAGCTCCCTAACACCTCTTCCCTACCGATTTATTTTTGGAAATGGTTAATATCCTTTTC
>NC_136973.1:24295481-24307981 GCF_032717465.1 Coenobita brevimanus
AGTTCTCGTTATTAATCAATGGTCTGACAGTCGTCAGCATCACTACAACCTGGCAATAAACAACACCAAGTTAGTTATAGCCTGTAGACTCAAAATATTTGTCTAGCCGACCTCTAAGCGTATCAATAGTTTCTGTACTAATTGCTGTTCCTGGCAGCCAATTCCGTTGTTCCACTACGCGAATATTAAATTAGTTTTTCCCTATATTAGTGTTGTATTTCTTGCGTTTGAGTTTCATTCCATTATTTCTAGGCACAATATCATTCTGTATTTCAAACAAATTATCAAGTCTAGCTTCGTCAGAGTTGTTAAGTATTTTAAATACTTGGATTAGATTTCTTCTGAGTCGTTGCTTTTTCGGATAAAACATATTCAGTTTCTTTAGTGGCTCTTCGTAGGGTAAATTTCGTAGCGATGGGATCATTTTTGTGGCGCTGCGCTGCACACTTTTAATTCTGTTTTCGTCCATAATAAAATTCAGGGGCCACTGCTGTACTCTGTGCTCTAGGTGTGGGCTAACTAATGATATATAAAGCTTAGAAATTACATCGGGCATTATATGATCAAAGTTCCTTGCTATGAAGCCGAGAATTTTGTTGCCTTGTTACTGGCTGCTGTACACTGGTGGAGTTTTGGAGGTCGTTACTCCTAAATCCTTCACGTCCATTACTTCCGTCAATGGGGTATTGAATATGAGGTATTCATATTTAATGGTTTTTATTGCCAAAGTGTATTACCTTACACTTATCTATGTTAAATTTCATCTGCCATTTTTCATTACGGTTTAGTAAGCTATCCAGTTTGTTTTGTATACATTCACAGTCTGCTTTCGTAACTACTTTGCCTCCAGTTTTCGCGTCATCTACAAATTTCGCTACCTTAGTAGTGAATCCATGTTCTAGATCATTGATATAAATAGTGAAAAAGAACTGGTCCTAGAACTGCCCCTTGAGGAACCCTGCTTGTTGCTTCTAGCCAGTCTAATGATTCGCCATTTATCACTACACTCTGCGTACGATTCGTTAACCAGTCACCAATCCATGAACATAATTTGATAGAGAGGCCCTGGGCTTTTAGTTTGTCTTGTAGTCTTAGATGGGAACCTTATCAAACGCTTTATGGAAATGTAGGTAGATTACATCCGACGGTATTTTTGCGTCCCAGTTATCGTATATGTTTGTAAAAATATCAAACAAATTTGAGGCGTGATCTGCTGTTACGATACCCGCGCTGGTTGTCTGTTATACGATTATGATTATTGAGAAACATGGTAATTTTATCTCTAATAATATTTTTTTTCCAAAATTTTGCTTAGTTCTCACATTAGGCATAGTGGACGGTAATCTGTGGCCCTTTTTTTTTTTTTTTTATCTCGCTGTTGAAAGATCGGTGATGTATTAGCGGGCTTCCATTGATTAGGTACTCTACTTTCAGTTTATGTTTTATTGAATGTTTTAGTAATAGGAAAGACTGACTGTCTGTAACATTCATGCAGTATGCGAGGAGATATCTGATCTGAGCCAGTTGATTTATTTGGGTTGATTTTCTTAAAATAACATTTCGTGTCTTGTCACTTCGTTGATTGATGACTTAACATCTTGTGGTCCTGTGCAAGCTGATTGTGGGATGGGAATGTTTACACTCTTCTTTTGTGAAAACCCTGTGAAATAAATCGTTCAGTAATGTTGCTATGGCTTGGTTATTATGGATGAGACCACCTTCAGAGCTTATTAGAGGGCTTAGCCTATCGTTAACATTTTTCTTACTCATCACATAATGAAAATAAAAATAATGTTGGGTTTGGTTTTGCTTCACGAGAAATTTTCGCCTCGTAGTCTCGTTTAGTTTTCCTAATAATTTGCGTACGTTGCCGCTGTAGTGTAAAATATTGGGTACTTTCATCGTTTTTTCCTGTATGTTTATATTTTTTTATATGCTCCTCTCTTGCCACCAATGGTTTTTTGGGTATTCTTCGACATCCAGACCAGATTATTAATGTGATTATTTTTTCAGGAAATTCTCGGTATATTTTTTTCGTTAGACATCAATCGATTAGTGAATATTTTCCACATTTCTTCAATCTTATCCACCTGTAGTAACTTGATCCAATTAGTATTAGAAATTTCCTTTCTCATGGTACTGAAATTAGTTTTCTTTTTAAGTTGGGAACTAAAAGGCTATTTATACTGGTCTTACAGTTGATGTTTCCTTCAAGACTAATGATGTTATCATCGCTGTTACTAAAAAATTGTCACCAACATCACATAAATGTATTAGATCACAGTCCGCTGCTGGGTGAAGGTCGAGAATATTATTACCGCGCGTTGGTGTATTCACTGCCTGACTTAGAACTGCATCGTCCATCAGTTCTAACCACCTGTTCCCTTCTTCAGCTGAACACGAATTTTTCCAGTCAATATTCAGATTATTAAAGCCTCCCAGAATACCGAAATCTTTGTCTTTTACGACTAATTCATTTCGTCATACAGAATTACACCATTTTCATCATCTAACTTGGGTGGTCTGTATATTACACCGAAAAGAATAGCTTTACTACTCTGTGGAACTTTCGATATACACAGAATAGCATGTTTCAACACCCATTTTTTTTTTTATCTGTACTGCATTTACATGATTCTAACTATACATTAGTGCTCCCCCGCCGGTTTTGTGCAGTCTTGATCTTTCATATATTTTGTAGTTTTGTAGTGATGCTTCTCCAACAACGTGCTTGTCACGAGGGTTTAACTGTGATTCTGTAATCATAATTATGTCAAGATTTTCTGTAGTTGCATAACTAATTTTTGTGCTGCGCTCTGAAATAATACTTGCCGCATATATATATATATATATATATATATATGGTATGGCTGGATCAAGTAGGGCTGTGAGACACTAAACTTCGCCTGTTTAATTGTTTTAACGCTTCTTTAAGCCATTGATGACTGGCAGTCCCTCTCTTCTCACTAATCTCCTGATTTTCTATGTGCACCCAAGGTGAGCTCAGGTGCACCTCATTATCCTGGTGATCTGGTCTCACCTCACTTACCCAACCCACATTGGCTTCAGGATTGGATTGTTAACAGCTATGCTATTAACTGTCCCTCTTTCCACCTCGCTGTCACTACCTATAGCATGCCTGACACTGTCATCCAGTACCCCACCTAACTTAGCCTCTCTTACCCTGTTGAGGTGAAGGCCGCCTCTACCATACAAACCCCTATCATGACTATAATTATCCTAAACATCAACAAACATCACCCCCTCCTTTCATCACAGACCTTCTGGCCTGCTACTGACTCCTATCATGCTACTCAGGATCACAGGAGCAACGTCAAATCTTGGTAACAAACCACAGACAGCTAACTTCCTATGGCATTCCTTGAACTTCTTAATAAGTCCTTATACTTCCTAAGAACCTCCTCTGACCTGCCTGAAGCTACATCAATAGTCCCTGCACAGTAACAGAGACCAAATCCCCTGAGGTGTTGCTAAGTCATCAACTCTCTCAGTCACGACCTGTATCCTACACCCAGGAAAGCAAAACTGTTTCCTCCTAGAACCCTTAGCACAAAACTCCTTCTCCTGGTGCCTAATCAACGAATCCTCAACAAGGATGAGGTGAGACTCATCCTGCACTTCATCCTCCAGCACCTGAAACCTGTCCCTAAAGCCACAGTCCTGTCACTGCTACTTACCTTAGCCTTGCATCCTCCCTTGACTGGCTGGAAACCATCACAATCATCTAGTATGGTCTCAACCGTAACTAGTCTAGTTTCTAAGTTATCTACCTTTGCTATCACTTCTGCTTCCACTTCCTGTCCATTCACTGCCTTAGAATCACCATTCCAGCTTAATTCTCCCAGCCTTTCAACTTGTCACTTGACACTTCAATTGCCTCACTATTTTCCCTAATTTCTAAACTAAACCTACCTGCTAACTAACATAAAAGACAACACGTACACGTGCACTCACCTTCCTCTTTTGCCATGACGTCCCTTATAAACTCCATGGTACACACACAGCAGGCGAATCGTTGGGCAGGCGCCATTTTAGCGGGCTTAGGAGAGCTCCGACCACATCTTTATCTGAGCAGGTCAGAGGTCAGGCTGAGGAAACAGGTCAGAGGTCAGACTGAGAAGCAGGTCAGTCACTCCCACAGACCTCTCTGCGGGCGTGGTGTGGGCGTGGGATGCAGACGACCAGGAAAACGGCACCAACGGCCGCCTCACCTACTCCATCGAGAAGAACATCATCGAAGAACGCTCGGGCCAGGCCATGTTCGCCATCAACCCGGACACCGGCCTTGTGACCACCGCCATCTGTTGCCTGGATCGGGAAACAACGCCAGAGTATCACATACAAGTGGTTGCCGTGGATGGAGGTGGACTAAAAGGTAAGTGGATGGGTGTGTGGATGAATGTGTATGTGTGTAGGTATGGATATGGTGGCCAACATAAGAACAGAAGCAACGGAATGAACATCACTAACGCCATCTCTTGTTTGGATTGGGAAACAACGCTGGAATATCATATACAAATGGTTGCCGTGGATGTAGGCGAAGTAAAAGGTAAGTAGATGGATGGGTTGAAAATTGTATATGCGTGTTGGTATAGTAATCGAGGCTAGTGTGAGGATGGAAACAAAGAAATGAGCTTCATCACTACCGCCATCTCGTGTCTGGATCAGGAAACAGCGCCGTGCATGAAGGCAGACTGGGAGGTAAATGAATTGATGGTTGGGTGAGTGTGTATCGATTGAGACTTTAAGGGCAATGGTAAGCCATCATAAAGAGTGATCTGATTGTTCCGATGGTAAACCCAGTTACTGATTTATATATTAGTTCTGATTCGAGGAAGAGAAACATTATCATATTATTTGCATCAAAAGTTCAGATACTCTTTGCTTAATCCCACCACAGTTTTGTTTATATTTTAACAGGCCACAAGTCAGTCCTTCACTGTCTTGCAGCATCATTGGCGTTTCTTTCGAGATGTGTCACTAAAGGGTCACATTCCTTTTCTTTTAAAATCTGCTCCCCAGATATAGGGTGTGCTGAACCGATTCTGTACTTAAATCAACCCAGCACAGTTGCTGATTTTTTCTAGGAGCTTTTTTTTTTTTTTTTTTTTTTTTTTTTTAATGCCTCGCTGTGGAGTACAGCTCATTTGTCAGTGAACTGGATTGGGGATTCACCATATACAACTTTTCTGAAGAGGACAGAGTCAAATGCTTTTCAACTCCCCTCCATTTGTTGCCTTTCAACATCCTTTCTCTCTCCTTACTACAGTGTCATAATCTCTCTTTGTACTGACGCTGTTTCAGTGGTCACTGCCTTCCTAAACCGTCTGCATGTATCCTTCACCGTTTCAGTGGCACGTAAAATCCGTCAGACAATGCGCTCTCACCTCTTTTCTGTCAAACTCTCTAATACCAGAATAAAGATCGTGTATACAGCTGGTCAACTCTTGATCTGATTTCTTCCCTCTGTATTTTCCTGTGCCTATAACATCCAATCTTTTAAATACGGTTGTTTTTACATTTCAGAATAAACAGATCAGTATTGTAGCCTTCCTTGTTTAATTTTCTCTGGAAATGACAAATGTGCAGACTTCCAGCCTTTAGTTTCTCTTCTAACAACAAATATTTGTCCTGGATGTTGAAGTGGAGGCATTTTTCTGCGCTCCACCATGCAAGTGGTAAATATTTTAGTGTGGATCAACGCACATTCCGACCCACCTCAGTAATGCAACACTGGGGGCACCGCATGTAAATAAAAAACTCTCCCATTGTAGACGACTTTGTTGACAGGATGAAAATGTCAGAAAAAGTGAAACGTTGTAAAATAAAGAGGGGCCATTGCCGTCAGTAGTGCAGTGACCACAAATAAATAAACGAGGAGGGAAAACATGTATTGCCAAGTGGAGCCCCTTCAGCCCCGTGCCATATCATCTAGTCTGGCTGTTGCAAAGGTTTTTAATAATTTTCAGAGACTTTCAGACTGGAGGAGTGAACTAAAAATGTGATTCACGCCTATTCTGCTGTAAGTGGTGTTCCTTTTGAATAAAACCTCTTGTTGGCGGGAAAAAATATGGATAGATATATAGACAGATAGATAGGTGGATGGATGGATGGCTGTTATAGACAGATAGATAGATGGATGGAAGGGTGTATGAGAGATAGATGGGTTGATAGATATAGATAGATAGGTACGTAGGCAGATAGAAAGATAGATAGGTGGATGGATGGATGGAAGGATGTTACAGGTAGATAGATAGATAGACAGATAGATAAACAGATAGATCGAATTAATACATCAACTTAAACAAGAGTTTTACACGTATGACTGCAAACGTAACATCAGTAGGTAGAGCAACAAAATATTCCACTCAAAATAATTGTCGTTTATGGCTGGCAAATTATCTTATTTCATATATTGTACTTTTTTGCATTTGGTCCGACGGTGAGAATATTAATTGTAGTACGGTTGACACTTATTCCCAGTTACAGCTGCTGAGAGAGAGAGAGAGAGAGAGAGAGAGAGAGAGAGAGAGACTGTGTGTGTGTGTGTGTGTGTGTGTGTGTGTGTGTGTGTGTGTGTGTGTGTGTGAGAGAGAGAGAGAGAGAGAGAGAGAGAGAGAGAGAATTCATCCGATTTATACGAAACTTCTTGGAAGGGTTAAGGGTCAGGGGAGAATAAAATAAATTGATTATGATGGTATGTGAAGGTCAAGGTCACAGGACAAGGTCAGGTGGGCGCCCCTTAGATCAAACTGGTGGACGAGGGTACAGTATATACTCTCTTAATACCCCTTCTTGTTTATCTCTAGTCCAGCTCATAAAATAGAGGCTGATCTTTATTTTTTTTATTGGAAGAAAGAAGGAACCAAAGGCCAGAAACCCGGAAGACTGTTCCCTCCAAGAAAAGAATATAAACAAGATAACAGATAGCCAGTTCAAGATCCGTTCAATTCGAGATGCCTGGACACACTGCGTTTAGAAGACTGGAGGTCATAGGCAGAACGAAATACAATAGAAGACAGTTCCAGAGTTGACCTGTTCAATATATGATGACTAGGAGTAACGGTATACCTGCCTACATACTTACCTGCCTGCTTACCTACCTACTTATTTACCTACCTACTTACCTGCCTACCCACACTTGAGATCATAGGAAGCAGGAAATACAGTCAGAAGAAGACAGTTCCAGAGTTGACCTGTTGCATACATGAAGGACTAGAAGTAACTGTTAACTTACCTACTCTCTGTACCTACCTACACTGGAGGTCATAGGCAGTAGGAAATGCAGACAGAAGACAGTTCCAGAGTTGACCTGTTGCATACATGAAGGAGTAGGAGGAAAGGTTAATTCTTGCATTAGAGAGTTGGACAGAAATTGCCCTCCTCCTGCAGTCCACCATCCTCCTTACGGGGGATAGAGGGAGGGATGAGGGACGTTTGTAGAGCCAGGCAGTAAAGTGTAGAGGAAGCTCCCCAACACCTCTTCCTAAGCGATTTATTTTTCTTATTACACCTTGCCGTCCTCATCTGTGTTACTTAAATCATTCTGATATCACCATACTCTGCATAAATGACGTACAAAACAATATTAGCCAGCCGTATCCAAAAATAAACTGCTAAGGAAAAGGTGTTAGGGAGCGTCCTTAATCGCCGAGAATACAGGGCTTGGTTATATCAGTGCCACCACGTGAAGGCCTCTCTCTCTCTCTCTCTCTCTCTCTCTCTCTCTCTCTCTCTCTCTCTCTCTCTCTCTCTCTCTCTCTCTCTCTCTCTCCAGCATCATGAGAAGAATATAAACAGTTTCGAGTTTTGGTATGTATGGGGTAAATGAAGGCTATGGCTCCCTAACACCTTTTCCTTAGCGATTTATATTGCTTTATACACCTGGCTACTCTTTTGTATACTGTTTACAGCTTTTTATTTCCGAGTTAAACACAAAATTGATTATTAACTAGCTTTATGCAGAAATAAATCGCTAAGGGAGAGGTGTTAAGGAGCTTCCTTTACCGACGAGAATCTTTGCCGGGGTGTAAGGACTGAGGTTCATAAGGAAGCTCCCTAATACCTCTTCCTTAGCGATTTATTCTTTTATATGGTTAGTTAATATCCTTCTGTACGTTATACACGCAGAGTATGGCGATGTTAGAAGGATTTATATAACAAAATTGGACAGTAAGGTGTAAAAAAGAAAATAAATCGCTTCTGAGAAAGTGTTAAGTGGCTCATTGTGTACGTTATGTATGTATGGCATGGCCATGTTAGAAGGATTTATCTAAAAGAATTGGAGAGCAAGGTGTAATAATCAAAATAAGTTGCTTAACCCCTAGGCCGCTGAGAGCTCTGAGCTAAGTCATGCCCTGGTGCTGCAATTTTCTTATAACATTCGTTAAGAGTCTTCTGAGAGGTTTGTAGCAATTTGTTGACCGGTACTTTTCAGATGCTTGCAGCAAACAAAGGGTTAAAAAAAAAAAAAAGTGTTAGGGAGCTCCTCTTGTACCTTATATATGCAGGGTATGGCGGCCTTAGAAGGATATATATCAAAGAATATGCCAGTAAAGTGTAATAAGCAACATAAATCGCTTAGGAAAAGGTGTCAGGGAGCTTCCTTAACCGAGGAGAATCGGCCTCATAAAATCATTATGTTGTCAGGACTCTAAAATATCATAAATAATAGCTAGTAGCATAGATGTAATCTAGAAGGTTAAGTCAGTCATGGCTAGGGCCGGCAGGAAATATTATCGTCTGCACATTCCCTCTGAGGAATGTGTAGTCTGCACCTCGTGACGCCTGATAGGAATACACACATACACACACACAGGCTTCTAGAACATTTGACAACCGTATAATCCACGTGACAGTAGCTCTCATATACGAGAGAGAAGCGAGAAGACAGAAGGCGTTAGGAGGCTGGAGAAGAGAGAAAGGGGGTCTAGCAAGAGAGGCTGCGAGAGAGCAAACATAAAACCACTCTCACATCAATACCTCTTGTGAGACAAACTTAGTATAAAATTTTGAGATATTCCCTCTGAAGAAATAAACTACAATCAAACCCCAGTATTCATCTCTATCTTCTCATGTCACCGGCTACAAGTGAACTGAGGTTATCTCCCCACATATCCACTCACTATTACCTACATCTCGGCTACGACTACTATATAATCAATTACAGGACTGACAGTGTGAATGGAAATATTTTGGGGGCTGCCAGGAAAGTCGGCATTTTTTTCCTCATATGGGATTCCCAGGCTTATATATACCCTGGGGAGAGAGGCAACGAGGTGATATGATCAGGGAGATAGGGTGGAGGGTGAGGGAGGAGGAGGAGGGGAGAGAAAAGAAGTGGGAAGGAAAGGGGTAGAGGAATACGAAAGGAGAGACCAGGGAAGGTCACAGAAGATAGATAGATACACAGATAGGTAGGTAAGTAGGTAGGTAGATAGAGAGGAGGAGGAGGAATACAAAGGAGAGCAAACAGTAACAGGATGCATTTTACAGATAGACTATGACTACGAGGTCTACTTTTACATGTTGAAGGATAAGGGCAGTAAAGCAAGGAGCCCCCCCCCCCTCTGAAGTTAATACTGGCAGGAAAAAGTGAGAAGGACCACTATGAGGCATGGAAAAACTTACATGGAAATTTCATAGGAAAGACTGAAAAGGAAAAGTTACATTCTACAATACTTTATCTATAAGCTACCAGTTTGAATAACCTGAAAGAGAAAGTAATAAAGTAAAATGAATAATAAATAAATAACTAAGGCATGACATTATGTATGGGTACGTTGAGGTAACAGGGCGTCTGTAGACGCAGTGTGGAAAATGCACAGTGTGGATGTTCGGGGGTGGTGCGACAGCCTTGCCTGGCGCTTTTAAGGTAGGCAGCAGTCAATCAGGCCCCAGCCCCGTTCACTGAGACAGGGTGGAGAAGAAGAAGAAAAAAAAGCAGGAGCAGCAGAATGAGTTGGAGATTCAGAAAGAAAAGGGAATGAGGAGGAGGAGGAGGTGGTGGTGGAAAGGGAGAAAGAAATGGAAAAGGAGAAGGGAAGGGAGAGGGAGAAGGAAAATGAGAAGGAAGGCAGAAAAAGGAGGAGAGGGAGAAGGCGATGGAGGAGAAAGAGATGGAGAAGGAGAGAGAGAGAGGGAGAAGGGAGAAAAGGAGAGAAAAACAGAAGAAGGAAGGAAGGCAGCGGTAAGGGAAAGATGAAGAGCAACTCAGGGAGTCTCGAGGCCTTGCCAGTGAATGGAAAATGACAGAAAATATTCCCTTTGAAACTCATTTTTTGGGGCGAGGGAAAAATGCGAGAAATTTAAGGCTTTTTTAGGGGAGCAGCGACTCATGGGAGTTAATGTAAGGGGGATGGAGGGAGGGGGGGATGGATGGATGGAGAGGGGGGAGTTGTATGGGGAGAGATGGAAGTAGTGAGAGCTGGTGGAGGAGAGATGGAGAAAGGGAGAGTTGAAAGAGGAGGATTGGAGGAGAAAGGGGGGTTGTAAGAGGAGGGATGGAGGAAGGGAAAGTTGAGAAAGGAGGGATGAAGGGAGGGAGAGTTGTAAGGGGTGAGATGGAGGTAGGGAGAGAATATTAAGAGGGATGGAAGGAGGGGGATCTGTAAGAGCAGGGGTGAATGGGGGAGGGGGGAGGCGCCTTTTCGAAGTTGGATAAAAACATAATTGACGAAGACAAGGCAGTTTCCATTTTACAGATACTTTGCTATGGGAAGAATTTTAATGCCTAAAATTCACGAATCTGGTGACGTCGTACACAGGTTATTATGCACCTTGCATTCGATTTTTTTGCAACTCTGAAAACTATTGACATGATGGCAGCGAGAGAACGAAGGGTTATATCTCATCATAGGACTGTGGTATGCAAGGTAAAACTGAGAGGAGCATTGAAGATAAAGGGATAGAAGTATTATGGAAGACTGGAAGAGAAGCTGGAAAACAGAGCCATGGTAAATCAGTAGCAGGTAAAGGTAGCAAGGTAGAGTCAGTGAAATGGGGCTGGAATGTTGCGTAGAGTACATACGAGTGTAGGAAGTGTTTGGTTGGCAATGCTAAGACAGTGTGAAGAGGGAGAGGTAACTATTTTCCCAAAGTCTGACGAAAATATAGAGGAAAAATCGAACCATCTGTAACACGCACTGATAGAGATAGGATTTTCATTGTGTTTAGCCAGTTGTAAATTTTCTTTGTACAGAACTTGGAAGGTAGTTGTTTCTTTCACTGTACAGCTTGCTGGAATCCAGGGGTTCAAAGGACAAAGGAGGAAGGAGAGAAAGACCTGGCTAGAGTGGACACAAGAAAGGGGATCAAATAAATGAAGAAGGGAATGTGTTGAGAGTAATAAAAAAAATGTGTGTGTGTGTGTGTGTGTGTGTGTGAGAGAGAGAGAGAGAGAGAGAGAGAGAGCGAGAGAGAGAGAGAGAGAGAGAGAGAGAGAGAGAGTTCAAATTCAAATAACTTTATTTCCACTAAGCAGTGGTTATTAATAAAGATACATGTTCCGATATATAGTAAGTACAGTACAATGAAAACATGAAAAATCAGTAAAAATGAAGACAAATTTAGAGCAAAATAAAATCTCAATTGGGATTTTTATCTTGCAAATGCATCCAAGGTATTTCAAGTCATAAAACTTTTTTCTCTCCCATAAGAAAACACAGCAGCCTAAATTTGAATACTGGTAGGCTATTGGCGCTGCATATTAAAGCAGGCAATTCATTCCAGAGCTTCGGGCCCTGTACAGCGAGTGACCTGGCACCAGTGCTGGTGTGGACTCTTGGTACATATAGGCTATTTTGTTGTCTGGTTACACTTCCAGTCACGTTATGCACAGTAGCAAAGGACATAAACCATTCAGGGTACACACCACGCAGTATCTTATACATAGTACAGTACGTATGAAATGCATGCTTTTGTTTAATATTTAGCCATCGTAACTCTTTCAGGACTGGAGAAACATGATCGTATTTCCTCATTCCCCCTACAGCAACTTTAGCAGCAAAGTTCAATAGTTTCTGGGCACTGTGTGTAAGAGTTCCGTTGGTTGTACCCCATATCCTAATACAATAATTAATCAAGCTCAACACAAGAGCTTGAATTATGATTATACGAGTCTGTTTCTGGAAACTGTCACTTAAACGATTTATATACATCAATGTCCCCATGACTTTTTTATTTAACTCATTAATATGCACATCAAAACTCATATACTTATCTATATAAAGACCTAAATTTTTAACATGACTTCTAGGAGTGATGTTATTGCCATCAAACTTTACAGTTGTATTAGCAGGTATACGTGATAAGAGTTGTCGATTTCCAATAAAAATACACTGAGTTTTATTTGGGTTAATCATGAGACCATTCCTAAGAAAATACTGATTAGCTTTGACAAGGGTTTCTTCAGCCTTAGTGATAAGATCCTCCAGTTTATTTATAGTACCTGTATGAAGGAATTGTGTATCATCAGCATA
>NC_136973.1:24312981-24380481 GCF_032717465.1 Coenobita brevimanus
GCAGTTGTGGCAGTAAAAATACATAAGGATATGATGCTAGGCGGGGAAGAGTGCCATGGATGGGATGTAGAGCCGTAGCATTGCCTTTCTCTGCCACTGAGCTGTGTGAAGTAAGCTGCAAAAGGAACTAAAATCTGGGTCAAGTTAAGAAGAAAGAACTCTAGTAAATCTTCCTTACAGATTTATTCTTTTTGCTTTTCACAGACGCTTTCTGTTATTTTAATTAGGATATCAGAACACGATTTTGTTCAGTTGAAGAGTTAATATTTGTTCCCGTTATTGTACAGACTTGCTCACTATCAGTGCTCTGGTCAAGATCACCATGATTCTCTTTCTCTCTCTCTCTCTCTCTCTCTCTCTCTCTCTCTCTCTCTCTCTCTGCCTGCCTATCTACCTATCTACTTACCCACCCACCCACCGACCCATCCATCTATCAATATATCATTCTGTCTGTCTATCTGTCTCTCTGTCTATCATGCTGCATACTAACCCACCCACCCAGCTATCTATCTACCTATCTATCTGTCAGGTGGTAGAGGGCAGCGGGTGGGGGTGGCAGTACTTCGCAGTGCGCACACAGGGGGCGGTGGGCCAACTCCACGCGCGCACCACCCTGGACTATGAGGACGAGGCGCAGCGCAGGGGCTTCCGCTTCATGGTGCAGGTCACCGACAGGGTAAGGCAGGGCTGGCAGGGTAGGCAGGGGGAAGGCAGGGGTGGCAGGGTAGGCAGGGGTGGCAGGGTAGGTAAGTGAAGATTGAGGGGAAATGAGGCAGGAAAAATACCGCCCATTGGGTTTTTGTTTAAGATGCTGGTCATTGGCAGGAGGGCGGCAGAGTAGGCAGGGAGGCGGCAGAGTAGGCAGGGAGGCGGCAGAGGGGAGGTATGGCAGGATCAGGCACAGTGTAGGGAGGTTCGGTTTACTTATGATGCAGGTCACTGGTAGAGTAAGGCAGGGGTGGCAGGGTAGGCAGGAGGGAAGGCAGAGGGGAAGTATGGCAGGATGAGGACAGTACATGGGATTTGGTATAAGAGGCAGGTCATTGGCAGGGTAGGCGGGGGTGGCAGGGTAGGCAGGGGGAAGGCAGAGGGTAAATAAGGGAAGATGGACGAGGCACAGTGCAGAGAAGTCTTTTTCTTGGTGTAGGACACAGGCAGGGTAAGGCAGGGGAGGGGGGGGAGACGAGAGGCAGAAGGGGTTAAAAGACAGGACGAGGAGCAGCGCAATGAGTTAAGATTTAGCACCCGTGTGACAGCAAACTCTCATCCCTTTTCTTTCCAACCCTCAAATGCAAGAGTTAACTATTACTCCCAGTCCTTCATGTATGCAACAGGTCAACTCTGGAACTGTCTTCCTCTATCTATATTTCCCACTGCTTATGACCTCCAGTCTTTTAAATGCAGTGTGTCCAGGCATCTTGAAATTAATGGATCTTGAATTTGGCTCTCCGTTATTTTATTTCTTTTTTGGAATGAACAGTCTTGTAGGCATCTGGCCTTTGCTTCCTTCTTCCTTGCATAAAAAAATAGTGTTAGTGACAAATAGGACATGGCAGGGGATGGGGATAGGGAGACGAGAGGAGGGGAAGGGTAGTAGGGGGTAGGGAAGGCGCAAAGCACGGGAGTGTGATTCACGGTAGAGAGGCAGGGTAGGGCAGTGCAGAGAGGTGAGGGGGATAGGTAGGCAGGGTAAGGCAGAGAGGCAGCTTGGTGAGGTAGGCAGGTCGGGCAGAGGAGAGAGAGAGAGAGAGAGAGAGAGAGAGCAAAATTCCTCAGTATCCCTACTTCATTATGTGCTCTCTCTCTCTCTCTCTCTCTCTCTCTCTCTCTCTCTCTCTCTCCAACCAAATCATCGTTCATACAGCCAACTTTCCCCCAAATATTTGCATTAGAAAAAATCATTAAATTTTAACACAGACCGTTTCATAGCTGGTGACAATTTAATATGGGGGAAATGTACACAAAACTGGTGTTGTGAAATTGTTTATGGCCAGAGAGAGAGAGAGAGAGAGAGAGAGAGAGAGAGAATTCTAAAAAAGTAAGCAAGAGAAAGTGAGAGAGGCAGAACCAGATCAGACAAGGAGTTATTTTAGCGATTTGCCTTCCTAAACGTGATCTGAACTTGTATGTATTTTTAGGATTATATTGTCTTTGTTCCACCATGTAAATCCTCTGTGTCTGGTGGTGGTGGTGGTGGTGGTGGTAGTTAGTGGTGGTGGTGGTGTTGATTGTGGTAGTGGCGGTGGTGGTGATTGTGGTAGTGGTGGTGGTGGTGGTGGTGATGTTTTCTGTCATTTTGGTGGTGGTTGCTGTGGTAGTTGTGGTAGTTGCCCTTGTGGTAGTTGCAGTGGTTGTAGTAGTTGTGGTGGTAATAGTTATAGTTGTACATTTGGATAGTTTGATAGTACTAGGGTATAGTTGCGGTAGTGATGGTGGTAATTATGTGTTTTTGTGGTGTAGTTGTGATAGTTGTGGTGGTGGATGTGGTAATTGTGCCGTTTGTGGTGATGGTGGTTGTAATGAGTGCGTTTGTGGTAGTAGCAGTTGTGGTGGTGGTTGTGGTGGATGTGGTTGTCGTACTGAGAGTGGTAGTGATTTTCTTGGTGATTTTTCTTGTGTGATGGTTGTGGTGATGGTGGTAGTCGCAGAGGTGGTGGTGGTGGTGGTAGTTGTAGAGGTGATGGTGGTAGTTGTGGAGGTGGTGGTGGTAGTTGTAAAAGTGATGATGGTAGTTGTGGTGGTTATGTTGATGGTGATGGAGATTGTGGTAGTGGTGGTGGTGGTAATGGTGGTGATAGTTGCGGTGGTGGTGTGGTGGTGGTAGTTGTAGAGGTGGTGGTGATTGTTGTGTTAGTGGTTTTGTTGTTGGTGGTGGTGGTTTAAGTATGGTGATGGTGATGATGGTGGTGATAGTTATGATGGTAATAGATTTGGTGATAGTGGGGTTGGTGGTGGTAGTCGTGGTGATGGTGATGATAGTGATAGGTGTGGAGGTCGTGGTGATAGTCTGTGGTGGTGGTGGTGGGGGGTGGTGATAGTCTGTGGTGGTGGTGGTGGTGGGTGGTGATAGTCTGTGGTGGTGGTGGGGGGGGTGATAGTCTGTGGTGGTGGTGGTGGTGGGTGGTGATAGTCTGTGGTGGTGGTGGTGGTAGTAGTCGTGATAATGGTGACAACTGTAGAGGTGATGATGATAGTCCTTGACTGTGTTGCAGGTGGTGGGAGTTATGGTGGTGATTTTTTTTTTTTTTTAATGAGAGGAAGAAGGAACCAAAGACCAGGAGCTCGCAAACCGTTTCTTCGAAGAAAAAACAAAAACAATACAAAAGAGAGCCAAATTCAAGATCCGTTCATTTCGTGATGCCTGGACGCACTGCGTTTGAAAGACTGAAGAACATTGAAAGCAGGAACTACAGACAGAGGGAGACAGTCATAGTTGACCTGTTGCATAAATGAAGGACTGGGAGTAACGGTTATCTCTTGCATTAGAGAGCTGGACAGAAAAAGGATGAGAGTTTGTTACTAGATGGGTGCTACGCGCCCGTCGTAGAGGTGGAGGGATGCTAGCAGACAGTTCAGAGGAGCAATGACCATGGAAGTAGCGATAGAAATGAGATAAAGAGGCAACAGTGCGACAAAGAGACAGAGGTTGAAGGGAGCCAGTAAGAGGAGGAGAGTTACTGAGATGAAAAGCCTTTGACTCCACCCAATTGAGAAGAGCTGCATGTGGGGAGCCTCCACACACATGAGAGTTGTACTCTACACATGGGCAAATAAAACCGGTGTATAAAGTCAATACCACTGCAGGGGTAAAGAAGGTACGGAGTTTGCTTAGCACAACCAATCTCTTGGAAGCAGATTTTACAAGCGATGCAATATGATCTTTCCAAGATAAGTCCCGTGTGAATGAAACCCCAAGCATGTTCAAGGATGACGCAGGATTGAGCTGGATATTATTAACCCATTGGTGCCCAGCATCCAGTATAATGGACAGAACTGGGCATTTTCAAAATTTAATAAAGAAGGGAACCCCGGGGTAGGGACTTATGAGCTTCGCGTCTGTAAGCCGACAGGTGGAGGGCGGTACGCAGTGCCCTTCCAACAAAGTCCTCTCACAGGAAGTCTGGTCACTAATGGGTAAACATTAGTGGGTACTCCTGTGGCAGATTATGTCGGGTTGATAGGTGTAAAAACTGAGTTTTTGATGCATTAAAAACAAGATTATTTTTACCCCAGTCAAAGATACGAGCCATGTCAGACATTTGGTGTGCCATAGCCTCATCCCTTGTTTGTTGAAGTAACTGCTGAGATGGACGTTGCAAGTACTAAATGGAAAGGTGAAGGGTGGAGTCAGCAGCATACGAGTGGATAGGGTTAGATGTACAGCTTAGAAGGTCACTGATGAATAAAAGGAAGAGAGTTGGTGATAGGACAGAGCCATGAGGAATGCCACTGTTGATAGATCTAGGTGAACAACGATGGCCGTCTACAACAGCGGCTATAGAATGACCAGAAAGGAAGCTATTGATGAAGGCACAGACAGAAGGATAGAAACCGTAAGAGGGCAGTTTGAAAATTAAAGATTTAAGACACACTCGATCGAAAGCCTTTGAGATGTCAAGTGCAATGGCAAAGCTTTCGCCAAAGTCCCGAAAGGAGGATGACCAGGAGTCTGAAAGGTAGGTGAGAAGATCGCCAGTGGCGTGTCCCTGACGGAACCCATACTGACGATCAGAAAGATTGTAATAGGAAAGATGCTTTAAGAATTTTCTGTTAAGAATTGACTCGAAAACTTTTGAGACACAGGATGTTAAAGCAATTTGACGATAGTTAGAGGGTTGAGAATGGTCACCTTTCTTTGAGACTGGCAGAATGAGAGCAAACTTCCAGCAAGAAGGAAAGGTACAAGTTGAACGACAAAGGCGAAAGAGTTTACCTAGGCAGGGTGTAAGCACAGAAGCACAGTTCTTGAGGACAACAGGAGGGACTCCATCAGGCCCATATGCCTTGTTAGTATTAAGGCCAGTGATGGCAGAAAATACATCAGCTGAAGAAATTTTAATGTCAGTCATGAGGAAGTCAGAGGGGAGAAGTGATGGAGGAACAGCACCAGAATCGTCTAAGGAGGAATTGGAGGAGAAAGTCTGAGCGATGAGATCTGCTTTATCAGTAGAAGAAATAGCTACAGAGCCATCAGAATAGAAAAGAGGAGGGAAGTATGATGAGGTATAGTTGTTAGAAAGGTTTTTGGCAAGGTCCCAGGAGGAGCAGGATGAATACAAGTTGGAGAGTTGAGACCGTTTAGTACGGATGAAATTATTTTTAGCAGAGCGAAGAACAGACTTAGCAAGATTCCGGACAGAAACATAAACAAAATGTGATTCAGGGGTGGGTTGGCTCTGGTACCTTTTATAGGCCCTCTCCTTGTTGCAGACAGCATTAGAACAAGCGTGATTAAACCAAGGCTTTCTTGCATTAGTCAAAGGATATGAGAAGGGAATGTACTGTATGCTGCCATGCCCTAGAGAATAACCTCCCTAATGTGCAAAGCACACTCAGATGGCTCACGGCCAATGGAAGCAATAATCATTCCAGGGAAAATCAAAGAAGTACTGCCTGAGGGCCTCCCAATCGGCAGCTCCAAAGTGCCTCAGTCGACGTTTCTTTGGGGGGTCCACAGGCCGTACCGGAGCGATAGGACATGTCAAGGTAATAAGATTGTGATCGGAGGAGCCCACCGGAGAAGAAAAATTAAAAGTGTAAGCAGAAGGATTAGTTGTAAGAAAGAGGTCAAGTATGTTTGAGCTCTCTCCAAGGCGGTCAGGGAGATGGGTAGGGTGCTGTACAAGCTGCTCTAGGTCATTAAGGATAGAAAAGATGTAGGCTTGTTCACCAGGTGGATCAGTAAGAGGAGAGGAGAGCCAAAGGTGGTGGTGAACATTGAAATCTCCTAGAATGGAGATTTCAGAGAAAGGAGGAATGGATAAAATATGTTCCATTGTAGAAGTATAATAATCGAAGAATTTTTGGTAGTCAGTAAAATTAGGAGATAAGTAAACAGCGCAGATATATTTAGTCAGAGAATGACAGGAAAGCCGAAGCCAGAGTGTAGAGAATTCAGAAGAATCGAGTTCAGGAACACGAGAGCAAGATAAGTCGTTAAGTACATATACACAACAGCCACCTTTGGCTTTGAAATGAGTATAGGGAAAGTAGGAGGAAACAGAAATGGGTTTGCTGTCAGTTGATGGTGGTGACAGCTGTAGGAGTGGTGGTGGCGATAGTCTATAGTGGTGGCGATAGTCTATAGTGGTGACGATGGTAATAGTATGTGATGGTGATGGTGGCGTTAGTCTGTGGAGCTGGTGGTGGTGATAGTCTGTGGTGCTGGTAGACTGTGGTGATGATGGTGGTGATAGTCTGTGGTGGTGATGGTGATGATAGTCTGTGGTGGTGATGGTGGTGGCAGTCGTGGCGGTGGTGATGATGGTGCTAGATCTAGTGGTAATGATAGTTGATGGTGATGGTGGTAGTAGTCGTGGTGGTGATTGTGGTGATAGCTGCAGATGTGGTGGTGGTGGTGATAGTTTGTGGTGGTGGAAATCGTGGTGGTGGTGGTGATGGTGATAATAGTTCTAGAGGTGGTGATAGTTGGTTGTTACGTTGCTGTGGTGGTAATGGTGTGGGTGGTTGGGTGGTAGTTATGATAGTGGTTGTTGTAGCCCTTATGGTGCTGGTGTGGGAAATATTAAAATGCAAGGGGGAGCAGAATTGTTAATATTCTATCAAAGAAGAAGTATGAAAATAAGCTCTACATCCCCCCCCAAAAAAAAAAAAAAATGTGTAAGTAATGTACCATTGGCTTATATAACATCAAAAACCATACCCGTAAGTCATTTACAATAAATTCAACATTGATAATTGTCTGGTGGGTAGAAATAAACTGTACATGGTTCACGGTCTGGTGTACTCGAAACACCGAAGGACATAAGAGCATAAGAAGAGCGGCAAACTGCGGTAAGAGCACCTTCACACTTTCTGGTTTCTAGCCCTGATCCTGTCTAGCCACGGCGCAGGTGGTGTCAAGGCTCTCTGCCATGAAGGCAGCGGGTGGCACCGTGCCTTGACACGGTTCAGCCTACTCTAGTTCTTTGTGTACTCAGCAACGGAAGACGATGGGTGGCAGGCAGAGTCTGAAAGCCCTTTACAAGTATGTCCTATATTTACGGAAAAAGGAAAAGGCGACAGTGCAGAGTGCACTGGATACACCCGGCCAACGAACACATAGACACAGTGGCAGCATTTACAACACTGTTTGAAGAACCAAGAAGTGAAGGCATGATTTTTTTTTTTTTAACTTTCGAATCATGTCCCATAACACTGGCTTCTGCTCAGCGAGAGATTTAAATGATTTAAGTCTGTTTCACCACTTGTTAAGCAGTTGTAAAATAAGTCACTTCAGTGCAGTTTTTCACATATGTGCCACCAAGGGTCAAGTGCAGGGCTGAGTAGCAGCCGTGCATACACGCGGCAAACTGCTGTGTAGTGTGCAGACAGACGTAAACAAGTTCAGTCGCCTAGGTGTGTTATGTGGCATGGCTAGCCACGGGACTGGCCAGACCCAGTGGGACGCCGTACGTGCATCGGGCGTCGTGGCGGCAGATTCGCTGTGACCGTGCCGTGTGAAGGCCTACATATGAATCTCAGTTGACTGCAGGTCACGGCGCCGAGTCGTGAACGACTACGGCGAGAAATTAGATAGTGAGAAAGCGGCCTAAGCCAGCTGGCCCATGCTAGGCAGCCTCTACAAGAGTGACTAAATCACTAGAATAAGACAAGGATAGCAAAGACGGCTTGGTATATGTTTACAGAACCATAACACCAGATTCGTAAGAAATAAAACGTGAATCATTTCGTTGCACTGTTGTGAGTTAACTTTCTTCAATGACGTTTCTTCCGCAAGTTAAAAATTAGCGAGATATTGTGGAGTAATTAATGTGGTGCTAAGGCTTTGTAAACATTAACCCCAACCTTCCATTTGCTTTCATAATCGTAAAAATAAACAGGAAAGAATGAATTTCAGGCCATTTTAGGCATAAACCTACCCAAACGCCACTTAGCCTAACCTACATCTGTGTTATTTAAGCCTAACCAAGACGAATTCCCAGCCAATCCTAAGTCGTCGGCAGAGTCCATCTTGACTGATTTCAGTTGTCAAAACACGCGACAGACCCACGTCCAGCCCTCTAATTGGCTGAATCAGAACCATTATGCATCAGTGAAAACAAAAACACACCCCTTATAACCATAATACATCACCAAGAAACAAAAACGCATCACTTTTAAAGAACGAAGCAAGAAAATCGCCAGAACAGGCTCACATTAGAGACGCAACAACATTTCACTCATTTTTAGTTTGCGGAAGAAATGTCACAGCAGAAAGTTGACGCAGTACTGTGCAGCGAATTGGCTCACGTTATTATTTCGTACGAGTCTGGTGTCATGGTTTTGTAAACATTATCCAAAGGCTTTCCCCCGCCCTCCAAACTCTCCAGCAGAAACCGGCAGGAATAAGTGAGAAAGAACGGCAGGAAAAAGTGGAAAAAAAAGTCAGAAGAAAGCGAAGTAGTGAGCTGAATTGCGGAGAGGGACCTGGGAAATGTTTAGAAAGAGTTTACAGGATCTCGTGTGACGTGCATTTCAGACGTGCTTTAAGGGATAATTGTGGTAAGAGTGGTGGCAGTGCTCAAAACAGTGGTTGTGCTATACTCTTTTTGCCCTAACTTGGGCAAAAATTGCCATCTCTCCATCATGAATGCATAGTGGCAACGATAGATTAACAATTGAATATGACGCTAGTCACGAAAAAGTGCTATGGAATGGATGTAGGACAGTAGCATTGTCCTCTATTGCCGCTGAGCTTCGTGAAATGAGCTGGAAAAGGACGAAAATATGGGCCAAGTTAAGGTCGAAGGATTAATTATGGTTGTTATTGCTCTAATTGTTCATTGACTGTGGTAGTGGTGATTACAGTATTGGTGGTAAAGGTGACAGTGGTTGTGGTTGTAACACTATTGTGATGGTGGTAATAAAAGTAGTGAAGGTGGGATGGTTGTGGTTCTCGTGGTGGTGGTGGTGGTGGAGGCGGTAGAGGGTTGTGGTAATTGTGGTAGAGGTGTTTACAGTGCTGGTGATGAAGGTGAGGTGACTGACCAGATGGTTGTTGTGGAGGCTGTGGTAGTGGTGGTGATTATAACAGTAGAGGTGGTTGTCATGAGAGAGAGAGAGAGAGAGAGAGAGAGAGAGATGGTGATTATAACAGTAGAGGTGGTTGTCATGAGAGAGAGAGAGAGAGAGAGAGAGAGAGAGGCAGGCGACATAGATAAATGGCTGTTGACTAAATAAATCCTTTCTCTTGCAGTCACTGGACCTAATCTCTCACACAAGACAATACACACACTAACACCACCCTCTCTCCCCCTCCCTCCCCACCCCCCTCCACCCCAGGGCCGCGGTGGGTGGAGTGACGCCAGGCACACAGACACGGGGTGGGTGGAGGTGATGCTGCGAGATGTGAACGACAACCCGCCCACCTTCACCACCCCGCACACCCACATCACCGTCGCCGAGGACACCCCACCAGGCACTCTCATCGCCTCACTGCCCGCCCGTGACCCCGATATGGTAGGTCATAGGTCAGATTAGGTCAGGTTAGGTTGCATCAGAGCACTGGTAATTCTCTCAGCTAACGGTTGAGGAGTTATTGAAGAAAATGTTGCTTCAAGTCTGTCGTAGATCTGAAATTTACCAAGTGTTTTGAAAAGTTTGTTTGGCTCGAAAGATCACATTCATGCGTATCCAAAGTCACTGTTTAGTCTGTCTACTGTATTTATTGTAATGGGGTGTATCGATATTTTTGTCCCCGATTAAACTCTACATTCTTCGTGTTGCATACGAACGATTTTATTCAGATGAGAGAACCTTTGCACTGGAAGTTAGATATTGCCTTTATTTACCACTTCATGGCAAGAACGCTCTCCTAAGCTGAACTGAATCGTCTGGAGGTAGCAAACTAAGCTTTAACATTCATCACTTGACTGAGAAGAGGAATGCAAAGAACTGTCAATACCATGTTACTTCCCATCAAGATGCTTAACCCCTTCATTTCAGTGATGTATTTTGGGTTTTATCCTCTTATTCCTCCCCTTAAATAATCCACTTGAGGCGTAGATTTAAGGGGATGCACAAATATGTCCCTACATGTGTTCTAAAGTGTTTACATACTGGAAAGGTTCCTTCTTTGGACCCACCTTATGAATCATTTGTTGCTTTCATGACTCCAAAATGAATAGTTTGAATGTGTGGAGATAGACAGATAGGCATTCTATTTCCACAAAATTTTCGTGTAAATATTCAGTCATATTACCATGTTGTTCCAATAGGTTAGGATTACTCCGAATTTGCCCGAACATGTATTATCCCAATTACATCATTAATCTTGCAGCTTTGTGTAATTGTGACTCCTGCAGATGGGACAGCAGAAGGTGACCTACCATGTGGTGGGCGGGTGGGGCGCCCTGAAAGTGGAAGCTGGAGGAAATGTACGTCTGTGGCGGACCTTAGACAGAGAGGCGGAAGGAGGGGAGGTGGGAGTGGCTAGGATAATCGCCGTTGATGATGGTCGCCCCCCCTTGTCCTCCACGGCCACCCTCACCATAACAGTGAGTGATGTGAACGACTGCCCACCCCGCCTACGCCCGCCCACCCTCCTACACGTCACTGAAGGAGAGTCTGCAAAGTTACTGGGCGTACTGACAGCCACGGACGATGACCTGTGGCAGCTGGGACACGGACCGCCCTTTTCATTCACCTTGGCTGCCACCAACCCAGCCCTCGTCACCCACACCCTCTCACTCAACTACCATCATGGTTAGTGTTGTACCTGTATTGTTCCTATATATCCTTATTGCCCACAGTATATTTGATGTTGTAGTGCTCTAACAACCAAAAATACAAACTCCTAACCGAATGTAACTTAATCTAGGCTAAGCTTAACAAACCCAAGCCTGACCTAACCTTACCTACCCTGATTTCACCTAATTTGTACCTTTGCAGCGGAGAGAGAGAGAGAGAGAGAGAGAGAGAGAGAGAGAGAGAGAGATTGACAGAAAGGCTAAGATGATAATAAATGTTGAGGGGTGGAGTATTTGACACCTGATATTTACGAATGATGTTATGTTGGTTGCTAATTGTGTGCAATAGGTACCATGAAGTGTACTGTGCAACGTAGACAGCAGACATTATTTCCAATCTTTTTTCTATGTCAGGTGTAGACAGTGGTCGTGTGGAGGTGTGGTCATAGGCAGCTGACGGAGTGGAAGACGCAGTTGTGTCTTAGGCAGCTGACGGAGTGGAAGACGCAGCAGACGGCAGAGGACAGTGGTCGTGATTTTGAGAAGAAGTAGTCTATTGAAGTCATTGGCAGAGAGGATCCTAGGCAGCTGACGAGAGACGTGGTGGTGAAGGGAGACAGACATTAATCCTAAGTGTTGTTCTTCCCTGGCAGGCCTGGACAGGGGTCGAGGTGGGGCAGATTGTGGTGGCCGGGAGGAGCAGTGGAAAAATGAAACAGTGGAAGCTGATGGTGGATGTAGTGAAGGTGGACAAAGATTAATCCTACGTGTTGCTCTTCCCATATAGGTCTGGATAGTGGTCGTGGTGGGGCAGAGGTGTGGTCAGTGAAGGCAGTCGACCGAGAGGAACACAGACAACTGACAGTAGAGGTGGTGGTGGGTGATGCCGGGGGACTGGCTGCCACACACACCATCACTGTTATCATTGACGATGTAAATGACAACCCCATGAAGCCAGGCGCAAAGACGGTGCATCTCTGGAAGACTCAGGTGCACCACACGTGACATTTGTTGTTGTAATTTATATTTTCGTTAGAGCCTTCATTATGACTGATTACTGTGCTTGCTTTCATCATCATCGTCACTGTCATCATCATCAACATCCTCCTCCTCCTCCTCCTCATCCTCCTCCTCATCATCATCATCATCATCATCATCATCATCATCATCATCCATCATCAAATAGCTTCTGTCACAAAATTATGCAAGTGTGAATCATGGTTTATCTGGCATTAGCTCTCACATTGTCATAATCTGTAGCAACTTCAAGATTAATCCTTCGCAGCAATATCATCTCTCAGACTTTTATTCTTCTATCAGCCTTTCCCATACATATTTTCACAGACTTCTTTTTCCCTCAGTTTTTCCATCATATCCTTTAGATCTAACTAATACTGCATCAATCCTACCTCTTGTTTTTGAACTGGGCGCCTTTTAGGGATATACCAGATAATTATTTCTCTTTTAGTGTTTATTTTCATACCTTGCTCTCTGACTGATCTTCGAAAACTAGAATTAGAATTCAGTATCCTTACTTCTGAGAGTTGTATTTAATATTCCTAGCTCAGAGTGGTGGAGTAGAGGTGGCACCAGAATGTATGTGAAGTACCATTTTCTGCTACATATGTTCACTAATTGTTCTAATGTTTTGGTTGTTATGATAATCTTCGGAAAACAGAATTAGTCCTTAATATCCTTGTGTTGTACCGTTTGTGTTATGATAATTTACGAAAAATACTTAGTACTTCATACTTTTGTCTCAGGATGGCGGCGTGGAGGTGGCGCTCGGGAGGGTGTATGTGGAGGACCCTGACGACTGGAACCTTGACGATAAGACATTTGAGTGGGCTGGCTCTCCCCATCCCCATTTCTCCCTTAACACAGCCACTGGGGAGATTTATGCATCCACACAGCTGAGAGAGAGGAGGTAAGACACGAAAAATGAGAATCAAAGAGAATACTATACTCTTTTTACTTTAACTTGGCCTAAAATCATCTTTTCTTTTAATGTACAGTTGTAGCAATCGATTAACACTAGAATATGATGCTAGTAACGAACACACTAGAAATGGGAATCTAGGAGAATACTGTACTCCTTCCATCTTAACTTGACCTAAAATGATCATCTCTCTATCATGAGTCCACAATTGTAGCAAAAGACTAACTACAATATGGTGCTAGTAACGAAGAAGTGCTATGGAAGGGAAGTAGAGCCATAGCACTGTCTTTACCTGCCATTGGTCGAAGGTAAAAAAGCTGCAAAAGGACAAAAATTTAGGCCAAGTTAAGGATAAGGAAAAACTATAGGAAAGATACTGATTGTAAGAAGAAGGTAAAAGAATATGAAGAGTTGAACCTGAGTCGGAAACTGAGAGATGGCTGTAAATAAATGATTAAGCCCAAGTTCAGGAATACAAGACTCTCTTCTGTACAATACTGATACAGTACACACACACACACACACACACACACACACACACACACACACTGTATAAGGAGATCGAGATACATGTTTGCATATTACGAAAACAGATCCTTTACGTTGAGATATATAACTCCAAACAAGGATCTTATATGAGAGGCATATAATTCATTGCTTCAGCTGGACCCATCCCACGCCTGTAGCTTCATGCTGCATCACCCTCTCCGCGAGAAACAACAAACAAACAACAGCCGAACTTAACCCTTCTCTTCTACTCAATATTACACTTCACAAACGCGTAGGCACATGCCAACAACACACTTCACAAACACACAGATACACACCAACACACTTCACAAACACAGACACACACCAACACACTTCACAAACACACAGACACACACCAACACACTTCACAGACACAGAAACACATACCAACACACCACAAACATGTCAACACATACCAACAGCACCTTCACAAACACATACAAGCAGCACACTTTACAAACATACATACATACACGTACCAACAGCGCACTTCACAAACATACATACATACACGTACCAGCAGCACACTTCACAAACATATAAAGTCATACCAACACACATCACAAACATAAACACATACCATTTTCACAAACACATACATAAACAGTTACCATCAGTACACTTCATAAGCACAAACACATACCAACAGTACACTTAACAAAAACATACACACACACACATACGAACAGTACACTTAACACATACCAGCAGCACACCTCTCAAACACATAAACACATACTAACAGCACACATACATAAACACATAGCCACTACAGCCATCCAAAGCCTTCAAACAGCATCCTTCTTGAATCACCACTGGACATCCGTCCCTCAGAAACTATCCACCCTAGAGAGACACAAGTACGCCAGACTGCGATGCGGTCACCAGCCTTCCCTGTACAATACCAATACAAAATACAATACCAATACAATACCAGTACACAATAACAGTGCAAAATACAACTCGCAAATAAACCCATTCTCACGCTTCTTTGCAGCCCCGCATAACAAAACACACATCATGCAACGCACAATCAAAGCACAAATAATCCTTTAGCATAACCTCAGTAGAAGATGTCCAGGAGTGACTGGTTGAAACAGAACCTGCACTCCACTGGGTTCACGTGAAGGTGAGATAAGTATTGCAACAACAACAAGAATAACAACAGGATTTGCGAAAGAGGTTCTGTGACTTCCGTTTCCTCGTCCTGCATTTCCTCATGTCTTCTTCCTCTCCTCTTCTCTCCTCTCTTTTCCTCTCCTCTCCTCTCCTCATTTCCATAGATAAGACCTTCATATCTATAGCCCTCCTCCTCTCCTCTCCTCACTTCCCAAGATGCGACCTTCATTTCCTGGTGTCTGATCGAGCGTGGGGTCAGAGGGTCATTTCAGCTGATATTGTTTCTCATCTCCCCTCATTTCCCCAGACACACCCTTCATTTCCTGTAGTCTGATTAAGCTTAACACCAAATGGAAAAAGTTACTAATATTGTTCATCATCTCTGTTCATTTCCCCAGAGTCGGATCATATAGGTATACCTACTGACGTTGCTCATCTCCCCTCATTTGCCCGGTGCGACGTTCATGTCACAAGTCCTCTTCCTTTCTCCTCATTTTCCAGATACGACCTCCACTCTTTGATGTCTTCTTCTTCATCTCTCCTCATTTCCCCAGGTACGACCTCCATTTCTAAAGGCCCCCTCCTCTCCTCTCCTTATTTTCTTAGATAAGACCCTCATTTCCTGTCGTCTGATCTACCTTTGGGGCCAAATGGAAGTACCTACTAATATAATGCCTCATCTCCCCTCATTTCCCCAGATACGACCTTCATTTCCTGGTGTCGGATCGGGCGTGGGGTCAGGTGGGCGTGTCAGCCAACGTGACGGTGGAGGTGCGCTATCTCTGCCCCGAGGCCCTTACCCACGCTGTGCCCATCACCCTCTCCCCCACCACACCCACCGCACTAGCAGCACACTGGACGCCTGGTGTACGTGTGTGTGTATGTGTGTGTGTGTGTGTGTGTGTGTGTGTGTGTGTGTAGGGTTGTGCTTTTGTGTGTGTGTGTGTGTGTGTGTGTGTGTGTGTGTGTGTGTGTGTGTGTGTGTGTGGGTGGGTGGGTGTCTGTGTGTGTGTGTGTGTGTGTGTGTGTGTGTGTGTGTGTGTGTGTGTGGTTTTGTGTGTGGGTGTGTGTGGGTGTGGGTGTGTGTGTGTGTAGGGATGTGGTTTTGTGTATGTGTGTGTGTGGGGGGGTTGTAGTTTTGTGTGTGTGTGTGTGTGTGTGTGTGTGTGTGTGTGTGTGTGTGTGTGGTTGTGGTTTTGTGTGTATGTGCTGGGTTGTGGTTTTGTGTGTGTGTGTGTGTGTGTGTGTGTGTGTGTGTGTGTGTGTAGGTTGTGATTTTGTGTGTATGTGCTGAGTTGTGTGTGTGTGGGGGGGGGGTGAAACAGAAATTGCTAAAATGGCATAAATATTCCCAATCAACCCCATTTCGAAATATTGATAAAATTCATCCAATACCCATTAAATCTCAACAGGAGGGTGGCGGCGGTCTGGGCACCCTGACGGAGGCGGTGAGGGAGGTGGTGGGGAGAGTGGGCGACAAAGTTGAGATCGTCAGCGTGTATGGTCTCCCCACCCTGTCTCCCCACCCACTCCCCACCTTCCCTGATGCCTCTCCAGTTAACTCAGATTCCCCCATCGTCTTCCCTTCCTCAACACCCCCTCCATCCACTCACCATACGTGCGTTTGGGTGAGTGTGAGACAGGCAGGAGGCAAGTTCCTGGACCCTGTAAAGCTCCATGGTCTTCTTTCTCTCAATATTCAGAAGGTGAGTTACTTTATGTTTGCCACCTATACGAATGCTTAATTTCTTTTCAATAGCCAGTCTCATACTACCTCTCTATCCTTACGTAGCTAACAAAGGGAACGACACCTGTAGGCTAAATATATAGGCACAGAAAACCCCACAATGCCCCGACAAGCATAATATAACTTAAAGGTTTTCAATCATTTCTTGATATCTGAACATTTGTATAGAATAAAAAACCCTTATTTATATTTGTGTATTCTACCAGTTAATCACCAGATGTAATATTTCTGCTCATTATTGCTAAAATACACGTCAGCTGTCATAACAATAATCTCGTGCAGGCAAGTAAAATATATAACT
The DNA here is from genome assembly GCF_032717465.1 of Coenobita brevimanus. NCBI lineage: Eukaryota > Metazoa > Arthropoda > Malacostraca > Decapoda > Coenobitidae > Coenobita > Coenobita brevimanus. Next base: position 24,329,529 of record NC_136973.1, read on the forward strand.
TATTGTTCTCCAATCCAAGTAACTTCATTCCTGCCTTATCCTCAGCCCTTCCATAAAATTTGGGCTAAACCGGATCACAATTGTTCATTTTAACCTTGCCATGTGAACTTGACCTTTGGCCTCTTGTTAAAAAAAAAAAAAAAAGTAGGTCAGTTCCTCGGGTGACCTTTAATACGCCAAGCTTGAGCCAAGTCAGATAAAAACTGTTTGTTATTTTGTTCATACACACAAATACCAATACACCCGTCCTGTATGAGTCAGTCCTAGCATTTATTCAGTATGGACGGTGGGTGTCAAGGCCGAAGTGGTGACATGTGGAGGCGTGTAGTATGTAGGAAGACTAGTGGACCTTGGGAACGGGATGTGAAGCGTATGTCCAGAGTCAGACACATAAAAGAATGTTAAAAATGTCGAAAACGGACTTAGCCTTGTGACTCTGAATTTATATTATTTTCAGCATCACGTGTTCTTTTTAGAGGCAGGAGCCTCTATTGGAACGGCTCTGTCCGTCTCTCTCTCACTAACAATTTTCGGACGCTGGGTGCTTCACTCTTGGAGGCTTAAGCGACTTTAGTGAAACCACATCCTATCACACTACACCTCTCACCACACTACACCACACCACACCATACCATACCGAACAACGCCACACCTCACCATACCATACCGAACAACGCCACACCACACCACACACCATACCGAACAACGCCACACCTCACCACACCACACCACACCCACAACCATACCGAACAACACCACATCTCACCACATCATACCACACCACACCACACAACACCATACCATACTGAACAACACCACACCTGACGTCACTACACCAGACCACACCACACCACACCACACCCACAACCATACCGAACTACACCACACCACACCACACCACACCCACAACCATACCAAACAACACCACACCACACCACACCACACCACAACACACCACACCACACCAAACCATACCGAACAGCGCCACACCTCACCAAACAACCACACCACACCCACAACCATACCTAACAAATCACACCACACCACACCACACCACACCACACCAAACAACCACACCACACCCACAACCATACCTAACAAATCACACCACACCACACCACACCACACCACACCACACCATACTGAACAACACCACATCTGACGTCACTACACCACACCACATCACACCACACCACACCCACAACCATACCGAACAACACCACACCACACCACACCACACCACACCATACCGAACAACGCCACACCTCACCACACAACCACACCACATCCACAACCATACCGAACAACACCACACCCACAACCATACCGAACAACACCACACCACACCACACCACACCACACCACACCATACCGAACAACACACCTCACTACACCACACCACACCACACCACACCACACCACACCAAGGGCAAGAACACAAGAGCCCTGAAGTTTCCGCATTTAGTACTTGTGTGTTTTCTGTAACTTGTGATATGCCGTGTTCAGGAGGAGAGAACATGTACAGCTGGCAACATATGAACCTGGTACAGCATCAGTGTGCATCAGTGGTCTAGGATTTGGTACACTTGAGAACCATGTGGAGAGGATGGAGAATGAGAGACTGACGAGGAGAGTGTATGTGAGTGAGGTGGAGGGGGGAAGAGGGAGGGGGAGGCCTAGGCTGAGATAGAGGGATGGAGTGGAGAGGTACAGTATATGAGAGAGGGGGGTGTGAGCTGCGAGAAGGGCAGTGAAATGGCGGGGGACATTGTGACATGTAGGCGAATTGTTTGTGGCCACCCCTTACGGGATTAAGGCGTCCGGCAATAGACAGTTAGATACATTGTTGGTGGCACTGACATGAATGAACGCAGGTGTCAGAATAGATGAAATGACCAGGTAACTGTGATACATGAACGTCCGAAATTGTAGCTAGACTTCCACCTCACAAGAACACCGTACCAGGTGTATGTGTGGCCAACTGTACATGTATACGGTTGTGTATAATGCTCCGATGGTTCAATATGCTCTTATTTCTGAACATAAATTTAATGTTTTTCATTCCCCTGTATCGCCATGTCTGTGTTCAGCTGGAGAAAGCGATGTACCTGCGTGTGGTTGTGGATGACGCACAGATGGTCCAGTCTGAGGGTGGTGGTGGTGGTGGTGGTGACAGTGGCCAGCTGTCCCCCTCCCCTGCCCCTCACTCCCCCTCGCCCCACCATCCATCATCCATGGCATCCCTTGCTTCAGTTGTACTTCCTCTTCAGGTAACATTATAGTAAAAAAAATTTTACCCCTCCAGTCAGAGACCAAAGACTATGTTATTCTCTGTTCACTTTAACTTGGCCTAAAATTCTCATCCTTCCATCTTGAATGCTGAACTATAACAAGAGATATGCAATGAAATATGACTCTAGTCACGAAGAAGTGCTACAGAATGGGTGTAGAGCCGTAGTATTGTCTTTTCTGCCACTGAGCTACGTGAAATAAGCTGCAAAAGAAGAAAAAATTGGGCCAAGTTAAAGTGAATGTACTATAGCAAAGACAGAGATAGAAAGATATAGATGTATATAGATGTACAGATAGATGGATAGATAGACAGACAGATATAAATGTATATAGATATAAAAATAAATGTACCTAGTTAAAGATAGATATAGATGTATACTCGTATAAACAGATATAGAGATAGATATACAGTTGATGTATACTTGTATAGATATAATTAGATATTGAGATTGATGTATATAGGTACAGATGGATAGACTGAGAAGTAGATAGAGAGATAGATAGATAGATAGATAGGTGTTTTCATTTGTTAGCAACTCTGTGTTTCACGATCTTAAACTGTTGCACTGATCTGTCACCTACCCTGGAGGTCTCCATGCAACACCTCACCTCATGTCTTGCCCAGTTTGCCTCTGTGCACTCTTCCCTCCACCCTCTCTCCTGTGACATTTCTCAGCCAACTTCCCTGCCCCAACTCTCGACACATCCATACCCTCTCAGTTACCCAAATCTCGTCATTTCTGTAATATTTCTTATGACAAACTGCCCGCACAGCACACTCTTAGTTTTGTCACTCAGCAAGACTATTCATCCACTTCATTCTTATATATTTGCGTCCTTGTCTGCATGTGTCTCCTTCTCACTGTCGTGTCATACAACATAGCACTTCCTCACACATGTTTTTGTAGAGAGTGACCTTCGTAAGAAAGGAGAGTCCTGTCATAATAGGAACGACAACAGTTCCCTAAATTTCTTCCATATGCCCCTCATTATAGCAATTAGGCTAGGTAACAGTCCCTCTCCCTCGATTAACAGTACTCCTCAACGCTTTCCAAGTGGCTGTCTCCCTAATCGTCAGTTTCCATTCTTTCATCCACAGCCCGATTAGCACTGCATACTACACACTGAAAATTGTCACGTCCTTCATTATACCTCTAACACTCATAATAAGTTGAAGACATGACAGGATTCCTTCTAACTCTACTTACAACAGAGGACCACATACGTTGCCTTGACATTACTCTACTCACACCTTCGTGCCTTGACCTGCGTTTCATCATCATAAACTTTCACTCCCTTTGCTTCGATCCCTGTCCCTCAACCTCTCAAGCTTCTTTCTAGTCTCATGCACCCTTTAAGCAGTCAAAACTAAATCAGCTGCTGGTTTGTTCTTCTAAAATTTCTCGACGGTGTTTCAAGTTCCAGGGTGAAGAGCAGTCGACTTTCCGACATCGACACTGGCTGAGAATTCCTCTTTTAACTCTCTACATATTCTTACAGACGTATTTGCCCCTCACCATTATATCCTTCTAATTTTTGGAGGGGGAAATCACAAAACTTCCCTTTCTCTTTATGAATAATCCTTTGGTGTCAGTATCATAAATTTACAGTAGTTAACAAAAAGACTCTGAACTAACCCTGCAATCAGTGGCAGGGCTACAGGGTGAACAAAAACTCTAGGTCACGAATGTACAGATAGAGGCAGCTGGTAACTGACCCGTCTTCTTTCTTACTTTCGTCACTTACAAGCTTAGAGGTGGCACCGTATCCTCGTTAGTTAAGAAAGCTCCTTGACACCTTTTCCTTAGCGATTTCTGTTTGGATATGGCTTATTAATATTCTTTTGCATTTTATTTATGCAAAGTATGGCGATATTAGAATGATTTGTGTAACACAGAGGAGGACAGTAAGGTGTAATAAGCAAAATAGATGCCCACAGCCTGACCCACATTACGAAGCACTGAACAACACGACCCAGTAAGACCTGTATTTTCATCAGTTTAGGAAGCTCCTTAAGATCTCTTCCTTAGCGATTTATTTTTGGATTTGGCTGGCCAATATCAGTTTGTGTGATTTTTTTTTTTTTTTGCTATAACTTGTGGTACTGGCATGATTTTAATGACACAGAAGAGGATAGGAAGGAGTAATAAGGAAATTAATTTGCTTAGGAAGAGGTGTTAGGAACATCCTTAACCTACGAGATTACGGACCAGACACAGACACATCATCAACAGTGTCAGGGACTTGTGAGAAGACCCCCTTAAGTTTAGTTACTTACCTGTGGTCGATGGGTCTGGTGGGTCGAGCATAATTGATGATAAGCACCAACAAATGTTCCTATGGTGCTAAGATACGAATAAATGTGTGTGTGTGTGTGTGTGGATGAGTAAATTGGGAGTGTGTCGTCCTGTCTCGGCTACCTCCCTTTCTATGGGGGAAGCAGCCTAGGTATATAGATAGATAGACAGATGGTGTGCTAGCCTTGTACGATTATTTCAGGTGGTGGACACGAATGTAACTTCCCTGGTGACCCCTCGGTTGAGCCGCGGCCACACCTGCCACCCACACCCCCGCTACCACCACGCCTGCACACCTGCCTCCTGCCTCAACGCTGGCCAGTGTGTTAGCACCGATGACGGGGCCAGGTAAATAACTCTCTCTCTCTCTCTCTCTCTCTCTCTCTCTCTCTCTCTGAATAACAAAATAGTCGCCTAGTAAATTTATCACTGGCAAGACTCACTGTAATTGTGTCTGCGGTGCACTGAATTATAATATCAGCGTTTTGTAATGTAATATTGATCATTCTGTACATGTAAATGATTTATTAAACATTTCGACATTGGCTGTGAAAAGACTGCAGCTACAGTATATTAAAATGAACTTCAAGTAATACTTTTCTAAAACACTGGACTTATAAACTTGTGTGCAGTGAGATGGTAAAGGTACTAAAGTCATCTCTCTCTCTCTCTCTCTCTCTCTCTCTCTCTCTCTCTCTCTCTCTCTCTCTCTCTCTCTCTCTCAACTTTATATACATATACATATATATAGAGAGAGGGAGAGAGAGATTGATTCCTTATGCATTTCTGTAGTGACACTCATATAGCCGGTCAGCTACGTTATCTGGTTATACACACATTTCTCAACTCCTTCCCTGTCCCCTGAAAGGAAGATGGTGGTGTGCAGGGCAAGAGGTGCTTCAGCCTGCAGTCCACTGGGTTCACGTTGAGATGAGCCTGGGGTCAGAGCAACAACCCTTAGCATAGATGTGTAATTCAAAACACGTTCAGTCTATTTTAAGTATTTTCCTTGTCCTTCCCTCAGATGCGTGTGCCCTGGCGGGTCCTGGGGTCCTCAGTGCAAGGTTCTGTCACGCACCTTCATGGGTTCCGGGTTCGCGTGGGTGCGCTCCCTCCCGCCCTGCCTCCCCACCACCATCTCACTCAGGCTCCTTCCTCTCGCATCCAGCGGCATTGTGCTGTACTCTGGCCCACTCTCACCCAACCCCACCCGCCCCGCCCACACACCCACGCCCCTCCTGGCCCTTCAGGTGGTCAAGGGACGGGCGCAGGTGGTGATTGAGGGAGCCGGGGGACCTATACAGCTGCAGGTGAAGTCTACCCTTGAGCGTGGCACCTGGCATACCCTGCACCTTCATCTAAATGCTCAGGTATTTGAGCTGGGCGTTAGGCATACACTGCACCTTCACCTAAATGCTCAGGCTTTTCAACAGGGAGTAACGCTGATGCTTTACATAAGTGGCCGAGGGTGGGAAATTAAGATGGCTAATGCATTAAACTCAGTAGGTTAGGATGCTTGTGATTTTTATTTATATTTGTTGGCAGGATCTGTCCCTTCTTCCTTTGGGGCTAAGATGCAAATGAATGTGTGCGTGTGGATGAGTAAACTGGGAGTGTGTCGTCCTGTCTCGGCTACCTCCCTTTCTCTGGGGGAAGCAGCCTACGTATATAGATGGATAGATAGAGATTTTTTGGCAGGGGGTAACGCTAATGTTGGACCTGTGTGGACGAGGTTGGGAAGGTGAGGAGCGGGACAGCGAGACGCACTGCCTGGCAAGGGCTCCCTGGATCACCCCCAGCACCCCTACGAGATGGGGAGGGTCTGGCCCCGTACAGCTGGGGGGCCTGGCACATCCCCCACCCAGCCCAGAAGACCACGGCTGGACCACTGTTTTAGAGACCCAAGCACTGACTGGCTGTCTCTCTCATCTGACCGTTAATGGTGAGGTGAGTTTCAGTCCCTTCCATCAAAGAACGTTGTGTTTGATATTATTCCTGGTACTGTATGTAGATCATCCATTACAAGTGGAAATGTTGGGTGGGGCAGAGACATGTTAGAGCTTCAGTTCTTTATATTCCCTAACGTTCCGGGCAACACAAACTCTGAGGTTGGGTTTTGTGTCGCCCGAAACGTTAGAGGTAATAAAAATTCAGACTCTAACCTCTCTCTCTCCCACCCAAATATACCTGACGTGCTGGTAATTTTATGTGGCGCGAGAGAGATTTGCCTGCTGGGTGTCTCCCTCACTTTATTGTTATTGGGAAGGTGAGTTAACCCTTTCCATCACAATATTTCCTTCCGGCGTGTTCTTGCAATATACAGGAGAAATTTTAACTTAAGAACTTTCAGGGTTTTCGTCAGCAAATCACTGTTTGCTTCTCTCACCTTATCATTGATGGAAGTCGTGTTACCAGCCAGCGAGCGGCATCAAGTACTGTTCTTTCAGCCGCTGCTCTGACCGTCTCTTTTTATTAGTTTATTGAATTTTGGAAAGATTTTTCGAATTGGAGGAAGTATATATTGCATTCATTTACCTCTTGAACACTAGAGGTCTATTGATAGTTGCTAAAAATTTGTCCATAAGTAACAAGTATAAAGGAGAAAAATAAGACATTGAATTGGGAGAGTCGAGTGGATTACAGCCATAAGGGAAGCACTGACTCCCTGCCCCTCTCACCTGGTGTTAATGAGGAGGTGAGAGTTAATTACAGGTGAGTGAGGTAAAACACGTTTTCCAAGGCTCGTATTATTGTCGGTTAATGAAACTCCCTAACACCTTTTCCTTAGCGATTTATTTTTGGATATGGATGCCTAATATCCTTTTTGTACGTTATTCATACATAGTTAGGCGATACTGGAAGGTTTTATATAATGCAAAAGATGGGAGTAAGATGTGACAAGCCAAATAAATCGCTTAGGAAGAGGTGTTAGGAAGCTTCCTTAACAGACGGGAATACGGACCTAACTGCAGTTCGATGGCATATTCTTTCCACCAACTGGCAATTTTATCCAGGCAAGGAGTGACATTATTATTATTATTATTATTATTATTATTATTATTATTATTATTATATTGCCCACCTTTAGCAGAACGATGTGATATAGTTTTTGTCAGTGTGTGTGTGTGTGTGTGTGTGTGTGTGTGTGTGTGTGTGTGTGTGTGTGTGTGTGTGTGTGTTCCCAATATATCTCAAAAAGTTGTGGACGAATTTTCACCAAACCTTCAAAACAGCAACTGTTTGGATGTGTGGACGTCCATTACTTTTGGTGAAGATTTAATCAAAGACGACCGAATGCCTTCCACTATATAGTCTTTAATATGGATTTCCCTTTTGCAAAACGCGATGGCCGAATTCCGTAGAGTTTTGCGAATTGTCTTCAAATTTGGTTTGTAGGCAGCTTGTACCTTAGCCAGCAACATATTTTGGCGGGCGATTAGCATTCGCCTCCTAAATGCTTTTTCTTCATTGTTATTTCGATTTGGGGAACTTACACTTAGACTTCATTAATCCCATCAACATGAGAGACTAGTCCAGGGATGAATGAAATAGTCTGAAGGTAACAAAACACACACACACACACACACACACACACACACAGAAATTACTCTTTGGACTGAACTACTTAACCCCTCAGTGGCGGCCAGCGATGAGCGACGCTTGACTGTAAACGTGCCGCTGACGTCGAATTAGTGCCAGCTGTAGAAAACTACCAACAATTATGGGAGGGGAACGAAGGTCACATATATTGGCCCAGCCTACTCTGTCATCCCAAGCACTTTTTCTCCTGTGTTTTTTTTCCATATGTTTACATGTTAAAGCCACATGCACAGTGAAGTTTGTGAATTTCTTATCTTCCGCAAATCATAGGGAATCACAGGATAGGTTTAGGAAGCCAAAAAATACACTGTCAGGTGCCAGACAATTCTCTTGACATTTGTGATAATAGAAATCGATTTTAGAACTTTGAGAAAATGGTGTCGGGTCGGCCAGGGGAGTGTACAAGTTCCTGAACCCACGGCCATTGAGGGGTTAATGTGGTGCTGTCTACTTCCTCCTTTAGCATTATTATTCTCTGTCTCCCTTCTCTCTTCCTACTTCTCTCTTTCTTTCCTGTAACTTTTTGTTTCTCTTCTTTCCACTTCAGTTGACTCTACACAGAGTAACAAGTCTAATGGTTTCCTGTAACCCAGGAAACCATATGCAAAGCTGGGTGGTAACCATATAACGGGATCACGGGGTGAAGTGGAGACTGCTACTCATATGGTGCTCCTGTTAGCTGGGTGGAAACGCAAATGCCGCATCCACCCAGGAACCAAACCACCATACTTTTCCCCACGCCTCGACCCTCAAAGGAACATCAGTTCACTGTACAGGATGGCCCTGCAGTGTGGTTGATGGGTTTGCCCAGCCTGACACTGGGTTTCATCAACAACCAACTGGGTAAAGGACTGTTCTATAACTATTTACACCTGAGAATATATTTATTGGTTTACCACAGTCAGACGATTTGCACAATTTATGAAGCGCCTCTCGTCATGGTGTAGGCAACAGCTACATTCCCCAAAGAATATGCTAAGCTGAATTACAGCGTTTGAGGATACCAAAGTCGTATTCTTGTTGGTTAAGGATGTTTCCTAACACCTCTTCCTTTGCAACTTATTTTTGGATATGACTGGTTAATATCCTTGTATGTGTCATTGAATGTAGAGTATGGCGATATTGGAAGAGTTTGTGTGACACACAGTAATAAACAAAATAAATAGCTAAGGAAAAGGTGTTAGGAAGCTTCCGCAACCGACGAGAATACGGGCCCAAAAACTAAATCAAAACAACGTCCCATGGCTGACCTGGATCTGTTTATGTATAACCTTGTATACTGCTCTTTGGCTGCCCTCCCTCGAACTCATGCCCTCCTCTCTTATATATCTCTCCACTCCATCCTTCCATCTCATTCTCGGTCTCCCTCTCCCCCTCGTCTCATAACCCTTCTCCCCCATATCTTTCCCCACTCCATCCCTCCATCTCATCCTTAGTTTCCTCCTTCCTCTCCCCTTCATGCCTCTCTCTCTCTCATTTCTCTCTCCACTCCATCCATCCATCTCATTCTGTCTCCCCCTCCTCCTTCCCCTCATAACCCTCCCCCTCATACCTCTATCTACTCCATCCCTCTATCTCAACTTTAGTCACCCCCTCCTCCTCGTCTCAAGACCCCTTTCTCTCATATCTTTCCCCATTTCATCCCTCCATCTCCTCCTCATTTTCCCCCTGTCCCTCCAACTCTCTCCCATACACTCTTCTAGCCAGTCTCTCATTCTCCATCCTACTCCACCTGGCCAAACTATCATGACGCCTTCAGTCACATCCACATCAACAGCACAATGCTCTTTCACATCCTTATTTGTCTGTCTGTCTTTCCGTTTAACTCCACATGGTCCCATCAAGTAACTCCTTCCCAGTGCTCTCACCCATGACTTGTGTCCTTCCAACTTGGTCCATGTTTCACCTCTGTACGTTAGAGTGGGGATCACAATACCGTCATGCAGCGACTTCATTTATCTTATTTCCCTGCTTACCTCCCTGTTCCTTGTCACTACCTTCAATGCAACAGCAACAAGGATAATTACTGCACTTCAGTCTGTCTTTGAAAATGAATAGTTCTCTTGACCGTTGATCAATATTTATGTTTTCATCACAAATATAGAACACAGGAGAGTAATAGCAGCTCCCTCTCTTCAATTTCCCGTAGTAGCAGTAGCAGCTCCATGCCTTTAATTTACCATAGACGGGCATGATAATTCCACCACTGGCCATTCTGCTAAGTGCCTGGCATTACGTTCTTATCTTCAGCTGGTAGATTTGGGTGAACCAGCGTACGGTAGTGGCAGTGAAGCTGGGTGTCTGCCACAGGACACAGCATGCGGTGGAGGCAGCCTGTCCTGTGGTGTGCGTGGCTCGTGTGTGGGAGGCCTGACAGAGCCCCGGTGTGAATGCCAGCCAGGGTATACAGGCCCTGAATGCACCACACCCACCACTCCGACCTCCCTGGGACCCTCTTCGTTTGCCAGGATAGCCCTTGACCAGCCGCCGAACCCCTATGAGTTGTGGCTGCAGCTGCGTGTCAGGTCCAGAGGCCAGCCAAGCGGTCTGTTGGTCCAGCTGTCATCTCGTCAACTGTCTTCAATTCTCCAGCTGCATGTAAGCTAATACGGTCTGGAATCTTTGTACCTGCAGTATTTTCTGGATCACCACCACTGATTTTCATGAGAATCTGTTCGGCAGTTACGTTACAATATTTGATTTTTAATAGCTAAACAATCAGGTGTGTATGATTATTTTAGTTTTGACGCAGTATATTTGAATCCATTATATACGATACTCACTTATACATTCTTGTCTTTATCACCATTTTTATTTTTTTTTTTCAGCTTAGGAGAGACTTCACACAGGGAAGGTTGGATGTAGCTTTCATTAACCTCTTCTCTGGAAATCACTTCCTTTAAACTGAATGGATTCGTTGAGTGTTGGCCTGATTATAAAGAAAAGATTAATTAGGTTGATATATTTAAAGGAGTTTTATACAGTACATTGTGGGCTGTTTACTCGAAAAAAAAGAACCCAAGCTTTACGCTAGAGGGGCACTCAGTGGAGCGCATCTCTCCGACAAGGGCAATGTAATTTCCAAACCACTTATTTTAATGGGTTAGGTTTTCTCGTCATTGATTAGGGTTTCACAAAAAGTGTTTTCCTGATCCAGAATCTGTAATACGATCCGGATCGGTGCCAAAAGTTAATCGATTGTTCCCCGGGACATGGGCTATCTATCTACCTAGTTTGGTCGAAATCTCTCTTTTAGTTTTTTAATAACCCTGCTAACAGACAAACAAACTAACAAACAAATAAACAAACGGGTGAAAACATACTTTCCTTGTCGGACAGAAATATCAAATACGTTTTCACTATTTCATTACTGTTTACACTAACCTACAAGAGGCACAGAAAAAAAATGTTGAATCCACACTGTCATTTTTAATATCAAGGTGGGCTACCTAAACGCTCAACGTTCTTGTAAATTAAAGACTTTTTGCAGCGGAGCTTGTGGCGGGAAAGAGGAGACGTTTTGGAGAGTTTTGTCTCGTGGACTCGTGTTACACACGTGATTCGAATCTTCAAACAGATTTTTAAAATTTATTTCTTATCATCCATCGCCAAAAGGACGTTAGGTGGACACTATACCCTTAACCCTTTCAGATCAGCGACTTATTCTTAGTACCAACAAATAGCATCAGTGGGGAGGCGTCAGGGAGTGAAGGGGAAGGAATACTATAGCAAACATCTGTATTTGTAAGGCCTTTAATTTCACTGGTTAGGCATGCTCCCTAGCTCCTTTTCCTAAGCGATTTGTTTTCCATATTAAAGCTTACTGTCCTCTTGTGTGTTAAGTAAATCCTTCCCCCATCGCCACACCCTGCATAGATAACGTACAAATGGCTGTTAACCAACTGTATCCAAAAATAATCGCGAAGGAAGAGGTGTTAGGGAGCCTCCTTAACCGACGACAATAGGAGCCCAAGGTCTGTGTGCCTGTCGGTTAAGGATGCTCTCTAGCACCTTTGCCCAAGCGATTTGTTTTATAATAAAGCTAGATGCATATAAGTTTGTGTTATTTTTGCAGAGTATGGTGTTATCTGGATTTAACACAGAAGAGGATAGTAAGGAGTAATAAGCAAAATAAATCGCTTAGGAAGAGGTGTTAGGGAGCTTCCTTAACGACGAGAAATCAGAGGGGAGCGATAATGTATATTTTATGAGGTATGAACATTCACGTACGGGCCATTAGGAAATAAAGGAGTTGGTTTGATAATGAATGATGAATGGTTGATGAGTGAATAGGCGACTAATCCCTCTGCCAGGCCACTCTAAGTAAACCACTTCGTACATTCTACCCACCCTGTTTTTTAGTGGGAAGTAAGGTTGTGATGTTGATTTATATTATGTTTTATTAATAGTTGTATTGTCTGTAAAGACTCCAACATGTTTGCATGCATCGGTCTTGGTCACCCAATGGCAGGTCTTCATTCTGCTCGATCTCTGGCAGTCTCAATATTCAGTCCCTGATCCCTGAGGTTTCACTTTATGACCTCGTCCAAGGTCTTTTCTCGGTCTGCTTCTTGCAACCCTACCCCCGACGTTCACACTTCGCACTTTCCACACCCAGTTGTCATCCTTCATCCTCTCAGCATCCCCAGATCATCTCAGTCTATTTGTATGTTATTCAGTAGCGCAAATATTTCATCACAATACAGTAATCTCTGTTCTTCCTGGCAGCTAAGAGGAGGTGTTGCCTGTGCTACCCTGACCCACAGCGAATCATCAGGGACTGAAGTGTGTCTGGACGGGTTCCCACTGGCTGATGGGCTCTGGCATACCCTCTATCTCAGGCGCCATGGACACAACCTTATCATATCCGCCGACGATGGAGATGGGTGGCGACGGAACGAGAGTCTCCCATCCGTTTTGTCTGTTCCAAGTCTCGGTGGCCTCCTTCCTAAAGTAAAAGGCCCACCAGCCCGACTAGAGGTGGACAGGGAGGACGGGGTGGTGGTGGGAGGAGTGGCAGAGTTCGTGAGGCAGAGTCTGGTGGCTGTTCATCAGGACCTAAAGGATGGTAAGGGTGGTGAGTTGTACTTTGGTCCACATGCAATTGATTCACATGTTGAGAAATATTTTAGAACTGTACTGCAGTTAACACCAGGTAATTTTATATAGTAAGAGTGAGTCCTAAGTGACTGCAAGTACTCATTAACTCCTTCATGTTAAGGACAACTTTACTACTTGTACCCTAACATGGCCTAAAATTGCCATCTCCCCATTTAATTGCTGGGTTGTCAGAACAGATTAACACAAGGGTATGAAATAAGCCCCAAAAGGACGAAAATCTGGACCAGGTTAAGGTGAAAGAACTGTTTTATAATTACTAACTCTGACATAACTCCCTCATCTGCTGCACTGATTATGTCCACCAAAGAGAGTCCTACGAATTTGTGTTAATATTAAACCTATGTTCATATAAATACTGTGGTATTAGTGCAGTGTATATTAGTTGCTAGACAGTTGATATTGTTAGATCATCATACCGAAAAAAAAAAAAATCAAGCCTCTCTCAGTTTAAGAATGTTAGCTAGAAAAGTGAGCGGTACAAGAGGTGGAATATTAAGTAAACTGTAGATCTGGAATTTAAAACAAAGGTAAATGCTGACACCTGTTCCCGTATTCTCGTCAGGTAAGGAAGCTCCTTAACACCTCTTCCTCACCGATTTATTTTTTCATACGGTTGGTTGATATCCAAGTGAACGTTATTTATGCAGGGTATGGTGATATTAGAATAGTTTAAGTAACACAGAAGAGGATGGAAAGGTGTAATAAGCAAAATAAATAGCTTAGGAAGAGATGTTAGGGAACTTCCTTCACCAACGATAATACAGGCCCTAAAGGAAATAAATAAGTTGATGATGTGAAACATTAGACGAATTTTTGTTGCAAGTTTACAACAGTTATTGCTGGTATCGTCCGTTAAGGAAGCTCCCTAAAACCTTTTTCTTAGCGATGTATCTTGTTTATTACACCTTAATGTCCTCTTGTGTGATGCATAAATCCTTCCAGCATCATCATACTTTGCACAGATAACGTGCAAAAGGATAGTAACTAGCCATATCCAGAAATAAACCGAAAGGAAGAGGTTGTAGGGAGCTTACATACCTGACAAGACTAAGGACCCCTGTCTTCTCCCCTGCCAGCATGCATCGACGACCTACGCGTGTCGGGAAGGCCCCTGCCCCTGTCCCCTGCCGCCAACAGCAGTAGGTGGGGGCGGCTGACAACAGTACAAGGCTTGGACACCGGCTGCCCTTCACTCCACCCTTGTTCCAACACCACCTGCCGCCCACCCCTCACCTGCCGCAACACCTGGAGGCAGGCCACTTGCAGGTGAGACTAATTCTCTCTCTCTCTCTCTCTCTCTCTCTCTCTCTCACTCGGCGTGTCAGTATGCTTTTTCAAGTTGACTTAGGTGTACTCGCGAGGGATAGTTTTTGCTCACCTTCTCCCCCATCACTAAGCACGGCAGCATGTACAGTACGTTGTAGGGATGGTCCAGGTTCAAATGACGTCACGTACATAAGGAAGAGGGCCGTGCACCAAAGAAGCACGTACACCCGCGAACCAAAGTTTCGGTACCCCCCTCGATGGAAGGAAGTGGAAGTCAGGGTTAGAGAGAGAGCAGGTGAACGGACAACCGTCAGTGGTACTTTGGAACTGAGCTACGAGGCGAAGAGTGAGAAACTTAATGACACTGAATTCGAAACATTTCCATGCTATTCACCTGCAAAACATTATGCGTTCGTAACATACATACTGTAACATATAACATAGACTACTGTGTTATCATGGTGTCCTGTGATACTGACCCATCTGTTTCGGATCCTCATCACACAAACAAAGCACCGAGCCAGTTGTATATAAGTTGCAACTTGTCATTATAACTGCAGTCATAATTTTTGTGAATGTTATCCCTGGATTGTCTGTAGCTATAATATAGAATGATTGTGAATTTAATGTTGATTTTCACAGTAGTTGTGCGGATGGTTATATATGTGGCAATTATTTTATGTGGACGACTAAACCACATTGTGATGGACAGCGGAGAGCATTCGCCAATAATTTACTGTAACCAGATGAAATTAGATGCAAACAACACAATATATTATGAGACAACGAAGACACAGCTGTGGTATCCTGCTCCGCCTTGTTATCAAGGCCTTAACTGGGGCTTCACCTCATACGTGCATTATTTTCCTTCAGTCTCTGCCTCTTTTATTACTCTTACTTCCCGGTATCCTCTTACTGCGAGTCGTCATATTCCTTGGAGGGTTTCTTGTCGTCCGGTCCTATAACCCGTACTGTATTACATTATTCCTCGCATCATCACTCCCAGACAAACAACGTTAGCACAAGACTGCTGAATCTGTTAATACCATTGTTGCCACTGCCACTACTATTCCCCCTTTCCCCATTGTGTCTACTGCAATTCCCCTCACAGTACTACTACTGCTACTCCTATTACTACTCCACTATAAATCTGTATAATAATACATATGATTGTCCTTATGTCTGTGTATCTGTTAATCATATTGTCCCTGTCCCACCGTCGACAACTCGTCACTGACCCGGCACCGCTACCCCAGTTGCGCCCCACCCCCCTCTCTCCCACCCACCATGAGTTCTGTTCCTCCCCCACTCCGAACCATTTTACCCCTCACCTCCTTCTTGGGCCACCAGGCCTGTTGTTCACCTTTTACCGGTGAATATACGTGGCATGCATTAATAAGAATAATTATAAAATTGACAGCAACAACATACATCTGCAGTATTCCGAACATTACATAATTATAAAAGTCGCAGACCCAAACGTGCCTATATTACGGAGCTCTGATATATTAACCACAGAACCGACCACAGACCGTTGCTATCATTGCCACTGGACCTTACCTGTAGCACTTCACCATAGTAATACAACCCACTGAAGTCCTTTGTGGGATCACTGCACATGTTTGGGAAAAATAACAGCGCACAACATGCCTACAACCCATTAAAATACACCTGTGACGTTTCACTGACATCCAGTAAATTGCCTAGAAGTTAGCGGACAAACAAACACACGGCTGGACATAGACTGAGGCCGAATGTCTTGCATCGGTATATGACAACCTGACAAAACTATTACGATCCTGCTTTGTAGGTGTCATCATAGTTATAATAATAATAATAATAATAATAATAATAATCGTAGTAGTAGTGGTAGCAGTAGTAGTAATAGTAGTAGTAGTAGTAGTAATCACATGTTAATATCCATGATACAGAGGAGGACAAACACCATAATCTCCATGATAAAACAAGTGAAAACAGCTGTGACATATAAAACCAAACAGTGCCATAATATGCTGTAATGGTAGGGTTATAGTAATACTAAATTAATGTTTGACCGCAACCCAACCTTCTGTCATGGCAAACAGATTCTGCATTGCGTCGACACATGCTATTCCAGTGTGTGTCCTTCTCAGTATCGTGCCTAATAACATGTGATTAATTATTATTGTTATTATTATTATTATTATTATTATTATTACTGTGATGACACCTGCAATGCAGGATCACAAGAGTTTTGTCAGGTCGTTACGTACCGGTACCGATGCGAGACATTCTGCTTCTGTCTGTCTGTGTCAAGTCGTTTGTTTGTTTGTCCACTAACTTCTCCTAGGCTATTTGATGGATGTCAGTGAAACATCATATGCTTATTTTAGTGGTTTGTAGGCATGTTGTGCATTGTTATTTTTCCCGAACACGTGTAGCGATCTCACAGAGGACTACAGTGGGTTGTATTACCATGGTGAAGCGCTATAGGGAAGATGCAGTGGTAATGATAAGAACGGTCTGTGATTAATATATCAGTGCTCCGTAATATAAGCACGTTTGGGTCTGCAGTTATTAAGTGTAATGTTAGGAACACTACAGTACACATCTACGATGTTGTCGTTATTATTATATTATTATCGCCTACCTTTAGAAGGCGGAGCGATCATGTTTTTAACTGCATCTGTGTGTGTGTGTGTGTGTGTGTGTGTGTGTGTGTGTGTGTGTGTGTGTGTGTGTGTGTGTGTGTGTGTTCCTATTATATCTCATGAACGGCTTGAGCTATCAACATGAAGCCTTCAGCGTATCAAGATATGGCCAAAATCTTAGAGGAGTTCGAAAATGGCAACTCGGGGTCAGAGTCAAGGTCACCAAACTAACAGCTAAAGGTCAACTAGTTTTTATTGCCTGCCTTTAGCACCATTAAATCTCATGAATGGCTTGAGCTATCAACATAAAACCTTCATGGTATCAAAATATGGCCTAAAGTTTGGACTTGGCAAACAGAATATTTTACAGGGCGATTACCGCTTAGCTCTCAAGTGCCTTCTTTTTTGTTATTAATGCATGCCACGTATATTCACCGGTAAAGGGTGAACAACAGGCCTTCTGGCCCAAGGATGAGGTGAAGGGTAATGTGGTGTCGGAGTGCGGGAGGAGTAGAGTCCATGGTGGGTGGGAAATGGAGTAGCGGTGCCGGGTCAGCGACGAGTTGTCGACGGTGGGACAGGGACAATAATTATGATTAACAGATACACAGACATAAGGACAATCATATTTATTATTATACAGATTTATAGTGGAGTAGTAATAGGAGAAGCAGTAGTAGTACTGTGAGGGAAATTAGACACAATAGGAAAAGGGGGATTACAGTTGTAGTGGCAGTGGCAATAATGGTATTAACAGATTCAGCAGTCTTATGCTAACGTTGTTTGTCTGGGAGTGATGATGCGAGGAATAATGTAATACAGTACGGGTTATAGGACCGGACGACAAGAAACCCTCCAAGGAATATGACGACTCGCAGTAAGAGGATACCGGGAAGTAAGAGTAATAAAAGAGGCAGAGACTGAAGGAAAATAATGCACGTATGAGGTGAAGCCCCAGTTAAGGCCTTGATAACAATGCGGAGCAGGATACCACAGCTGTGTCTTCGTTGTCTCATAATATATTGTGTTGTTTGCATCTAATTTCATCTGGTTATAGTAAATTATTGGCGAACGCTCTCCGCTGTCCATCACAATGTGGTTTAGTCGTCCACATAAAATAATTGCCACATATATAACCATCCGCACAACTACTGTGAAAATCAACATTAAATTCACAATCATTCTATATTATAGCTACAGACAATCCAGGGATAACATTCACAAAAATTATGACTGCAGTTATAATGACAAGTTGCAACTTATATACAACTGGCTCGGTGCTTTGTTTGTGTGATGAGGATCCGAAACAGATGGGTCAGTATCACAGGACACCATGATAACACAGTAGTCTATGTTATATGTTACAGTATGTATGTTACGAACGCATAATGTTTTGCAGGTGAATAGCATGGAAATGTTTCGAATTCAGTGTCATTAAGTTTCTCACTCTTCGCCTCGTAGCTCAGTTCCAAAGTACCACTGACGGTTGTCCGTTCACCTGCTCTCTCTCTAACCCTGACTTCCACTTCCTTCCATCGAGGGGGGTACCGAAACTTTGGTTCGCGGGTGTACGTATTGGTAGTTCCTGGGAGTTCAAAGCTTTTCCACGCTGCGGCAAAGCGTCCTACGGTGTGAATGTACACTCTTCCAAAACAGTATCGGCACCGTTGGGTGCGATAGTTGTGAAACTGAGCAACTTCTGCAGACACACATGAGTCTATAAATGTGGTACCTCAAAACATATACCAGCCAGTAAGTTAAACTTTTTGCAAGTTTGAGTTCTAATAATTACGAAATACAATATCTGCACTAATAATTACAGGATGCCTCATATATCACAATGCTTCATCCATGTTTCAGAATGGTACGTGCTGTAAGAGTGCCCAGACTTTTTTGAGAGGGTGTACCACCTCCCTCCAGTTAGTGGTGGGGGTGGAGGGTGAGCAGGGGCTATGGCTCATGAGTGGACAATTTTAGACAACTATCTTCCCAAAGTTTGACGAATATATAGGGGGGAAAATCGAACCATTTGAAACACGCATTAGTAGAGATGGGGTTTTCATTGTATTTGGCCAGGTGTACATTTTCTTTGGACGGAACTGGGAAGATGGTTGTGTCTTAGATTGTACTGCTTAATGATCCACCTCGATGACGTCTCCATCACTCTAATCAGGTTACCACTAAACGATATTTTTAATCATTTAGTTTAGTTCTGGTGGCAAATGGAGGACCCTATTGTATCGCATCGTGTTGAATCGTTTATAAAGGCTCCAGCGTGCTTGCATGCGACAGCTTTGGTCACCTAATGGTGGCTGTCCATGCTGCTTGATCTCAGGCAGCTTCCCTATTCAGTCCTTTATCCCTGAGGTCACACTTTCCGCACTCAAGTCTAAATCAAACTTCTCTGAATCCAAATTTCTCACCAAAGCATGTCGGACTAATGACAGTCAGCCTAAAGGCCGAACCTGTGAACTTGACCTGTGACTAATTCTCAAACTGTAATGACTTCATCCTTGGCTGACCCTCAACCCTTTCGTAAATTTGATCCAGACAGGATCAAGACTGCTTTATATATATATATATATATATATATATATATATATATATATATATATATATATATATATATATATATATATATATATATATATATATAAACTGAACAGAAGAAAAAATAAATTTAATAAAAAATAATCCATACACCAGATTACAGGTGCCCTCCATCCACAAAAAAATCTGTAACAGTTGGACTTGAACAGCTGTAGTTTGAAATTTGGGGACAGACCACTCTGGGGAAAGAGTTCCAAAAGAGATACAGTTCGGGGAATAAAATATTCTTGATAGGCAGAAGTTCTGCAATATGGCAGTGTGACAGTTTCATATGAGCTACCAGATGCCAGTGTAGCACAGGGGAAGGCATGGAGAGGTGGCACAATGGATGCAACATCATCTGAGCATTTGAGTTGACCTATCACAGTACCTGGAGACATGTCAGTTAAATAGTTTATCAACTACACATCAACCATTAAAGCAGAAAGCTACTATGGGTATCTGCTTTGAGAAAGGGAAATTTTGTATCCTCCACCTTTCTTCTTCAAAAACCCTTTTTTATTTATGCCTTGAGAGAGAGAGAGAGAGAGAGAGAGAGAATTAAGACTACAGACTTACATAAATCAATGGTTGGCTGCTCTGAGACTCTCTATACGTCAGGTAAAGTTAGAGGCAGGCGCCATAAAGTGCTTAGTTGCTTCGTTTTTCATAACTTAGACCTTTGAGCCTGTGGCAGGTTGTTCACCCATTATCGTGGGATACAAGGCCACTGCATTACCCAGGTTAACACATTTATCTCCCCTTGATGTCCCATAAGGTACTTGTTTTACTTATCAACCTACTGTGCAAAAGATGGCTGGACACCTGATTGGAGCGATGCCAGCTGTTCGCACCAGGAATCAGACGAACCTTGAACCATCACACCAACAATTTCTCCGTCAATAGTGCAAACAATTTAGCTACTAGTGTGGGGATCAGCAGGGAAAGTGTCTGTATAAATCAGGTACAGTGATATTAATCATGTACAGTCAACAAAAAAAGTATCGGACCTCCTACCGCACGTACCCTTCTGAAATAATGGACGAAGGATTGTGAAATGTAGAATACCCTGTGATTAGTAATGCACTTATTGTCCTTTGTAATTTATAGGACTGGAAATCGTATGAAACTTCACATTCTTGGTGCTGTTTGTTTTTAAGGTATTAGGTAAACAGATTCATGTGTGTCTACAGAACTCGCTCATTTTCACATCCATCGTACCCCAGGCGTGTAATATATACATTTTTTTGTTCATTGTACCACACGCTATTGTATTTGTACCAGCCGTGACTTACACTGAACATCATCATGAACACGTTGACCCCGCTGAACAAAATACATCTCACACAATCATCTCAACCGTCATGGGGATGCTGCTTCTCACATCACAACTCATTTGATTATCCTGTCGTCTGAATCGTATCGTTTATAAAGATTCCAACGTGCTTGCATGCGTCGGCCTCGGTCACCTAATGGCGGCTCTCCACGTTGCTCGATTTCTGTCAGGCTCTCTATTCAGTCCCTTTTTCCTGAGGTCACACTCTGCGACCTCGTCTCAGGTTTCTTTTCGGTCTGCCTCGCGCAACTCTACCCCCAGGGTTCACAGTTCTCAATCACTTGTTATCCTCCATCTTCTCCACATCTCCAAACTATCTTAATCTACCCTACCTCATCCCAACACCAATACACGCCAGCCCCATCCTTCTTATCAACTCATCAGTCGCAATCCTAGCCCCCCAGGCCTTCCATTCAAAGACGCACTACACATCATCTAATCATTGTCATTTCTGTACGTTTGAGCCAACGAATATCCTCTTCCATCACACTTTGTCATTACAAAAAAAAAAAAATGTATTCTTTAGGTTCACATCTGCGTTAGCCAGGGGTCACATTAGCAAACTATGATAATTATACCAATGCCAAATGTCAGAATATCCCCCTTGACAGCTCTGGGTATGGGGAACACTTATCTATACCCTTTTTACTCTAACCTGGCCTAAAATTGCCACTTCTCCATCTTGAATGCCGAGTTGTAAGAATGAATTAACGAGTTTGGCGCTAGTCACGAGGAAATGATATCGAAGGCACGTAGAGCCGTAGCATTGTCTTATTCTGCCACAGAGTTACGTGAAATTAACTGCAAAAAGACGAAGATCTGGGTCAAGGTAAGGTGAAAGTGCTATGGTAGGGTGTGTGAAGATACAGAAGAACAGAACTTGACAGCCACTTACAGGTGTGCCAAAACTGTCTCTGCTAATTTTTTCAATAACAATATTCCTCGTGACAGCTGTGAGTCTTGTAAACACTTAAATGGTAATATGTGTCAAGATATAGACAAATAAACACTGACAGCCAATGACAAGTGTGCCAGAAGTGTATGTACTAATTCTGTTCAGCCTTAATGTTCACCTTGACAGCTGTGGGTCTGGTGAACACTTATGTGGTAATGTGTGTCAAGATATAGACAAATAAAGATTGACAGCCACTGACACGTGTTCCATAAGTGTATGTACTAATTCTGTTCAATCATGATCCTCTTGACAGCTGTGGGTCTGGTGAACACCTAAGTGGTAATGTGTGTCAAGATATAGACGAGTGTGTGTTCCGCCCCTGCCTGCACGGTGGGTCCTGCTACAACCTACAGCCAGGCTATCAGTGTTCCTGCCCCGGTACTCACACGGGGGACAACTGTGAGTGGCTTAACATGCCTTCTGATGCCAACCCCCTTGCTGCACCTCTGGCTGTGGCCGCTCTGACAGTCTTCGTTCTACTTATTGGTGAGTATTCCCAAGTACTAATTTGTGTCTGTTATAACTCTCAAATTTCATCTAAAAGCTCTTCAAAGGAAAAAAAATACAAGGTAAAATAAAACCATTTTAATTTAGGTTTCATAACAACTTCTTTCTGATTCTGTCTTTATGAATCATGATCATCATAATCATCATCATCATCCTGTTGTATATCATTGTGGTACTGCATTATAATCTCGGTCATTCGTACTAGAGGGTGGGATTATAAACTGTGTCCTTATATGGATGTAGCGGCCTCACTGATTAGTACATTTTCTGCAAGCAGCCTTGTACCTCCTATTCTGCGAAGGGAGAAAATGTTGTGATGAGTCCCCTTTTCTCATACTTAAATTCCAAAATGAGATGATTTTTTTTTTTTTTTTTTTTTTTTTTGAAAGATCTCCACCCCTTGTGACTATGAAGAACTAGGGTAGAATGAAGTTGGGATCGATTATTGTACATTATTCCAAATTAAGTAAATAAAAATAAAATAAATAAATAAATAACAGCCAAATCCCATATTATCCCCATTGTGACCCAGGGACTTGAAGATATAGTACCGTAAAATAGAAAATCAGCATTTACTTCATCCAAAAGCATCAAGTGAAGTACCGCATTGGACAGAAGGGGTTCAGCAATGATGGAAATATACTCGATTTATGAATATTTGGTTTAGGACTCTATTCTAAGTAGTTTCTTTCCTTTTATTTTTTTCTCTTTGCCTACGGACCGTGTTGTGTTTGGCAGTGGTGCTGGGTGTGATGCTTACCCTGCGTGTTCAGCGGTGGCGATCTGGGCGAGGCGCTGCGCTGGGACCTGCCGATATCAGCAACGTTACAGACGTCTTGGATACGCCCCTCACCATCCAGGCCGTCACTGATATCTCACACACCCATACAAGTACATGTGCCCTCTTTATTTATGTTGGTCCCCTTGTTATTTCTTCTGCTGTTCATTTTCCCCCACGTTGATGAATCGACAAATGACTATCGACATTACACAGGGCGAATCCTCCGAGCTAAGACCAATGGACCATACAGCTCCGCAGGTCGAGGAGAGATCCCTGGAGAAACCGCTACATCTGTCACCAGAAATACGTTACTCTGGTGCGGGCTCAAACTGCCAACCCAACGGTCGTGAAGCGCGAGCAATATTCTGGCCCAACATTGCATAGAATAATTCTTTATGTTTCTTCCTCAGCGATTTGTTTTTCCATCAGCAGCTTGCAATATCAGCAGAGGGTGAAAAAAAAAAAAAAAAAAAGATATCGATATCAGCAGAGGGAGGAGAAACTGGAAAAACAAGTCGCTGTGGAAGTCACAACGAATTCTCCATTGCATGTCGGGCCATCTGCATCTGCCCATGTCGATAACTTTCATCAGTAAAATATGAGAGGATTATTAACGAGTGATGTGAAGGTAAAGGAAAAATAGAAGAGGTGATTTTTAGACGGACTTCTGATCCTGACTCTACAGTATAATGTCTGTTTTTATTGATTTTTTTTTTATTATTACTTTTTGTGGGGGTGAGGAGGGAGGTTTTTGCTTAATTTACTCCATGGAAAACAGGTGTAGTAGGTCAGGTACTTCTCTTCTTTAAGGAGTTGTTTTAATATTACAAGCCTTCCTCTCATGTACTCATAAATTGCTCGGAAAATTAAGTGGTCCACAAATGCAGCTTCGTATGTTTCACCTTCTCAAAGATGGAAAGATAGATTGATGGATAGGTGGATAGATAGATAGATAGATAGGTAGGCTGATTGACAGATATTTTAATCCATTTCAGAGCTATACCTATTTCATTTTCTTAATTCAAATACCACCAGATAATTTTATTCAGCCACAGGAAAGGCTGATCTTCAGAAAGTCTGAATGAATTATAGTCCCGGAGTCTCGTCAGATAAGGAAGCTCCCTAACACCTCTTCCTAAACAATATAGTTTGCTTTATACTTTACTCTCCCCGTCTGTGTTGCTTAAATCATTCAAATATCGTCATATTCCGCCTGCATAAAGTAATAAAATATATTAACTAGCCGGAACCAAAAACAAATCACTGAGGAACAGTGTTAGGGAGCTTCCTTAACCAATGAGATATAGACCAAAGTCTCGGTATATCGTATCCAGAACTTTTTGCATATTGTCTTGTTTTTAGTCTGCCGCCAGAGGTTTGTATTGGCGTTCAGGATAATCCCTGGTGTATGCCGTATGGGTGGGTGGGTGTGAGTGTGGATGTGGATGTGTATGATGTGTGTGTAGAATAACTTTGTAGCTTCTTGTAGTGGAGGTTTGTAGATTAGTTATATATATATTGAACTTATGGACGAGCGGTTGTTATACGTGAGTAGCTTTGTAAGTAGATAATCTTCGTTCCCATTTGTCATGCAATGACAGGAGAGGTAAAGAATAGTATGGGACTATTTTTATTTGTCTTAGAAATATTAACAAAGTCTCTCACACACGAGTGAAGTTAAGTAGAGTCCCGCGAGCTACCTCCTGTCTCGCTCTCTCTCACTCTCTCTCTCTCAACCATGTTGCTAAGCTCGTTCTCCCTACTACCTGCCGGTTCTATGGCTAGCCTCCTTCTGAGCTCTGCTTCCTAAATTCTGGTGTAGCAGGGGTCGTGTCACGTGTGTTACACTGTGGTTGGAAAGTTCTAGAAACCTGTGTGTGAGTATGTGTGTATGTGTGTGTATGGTCACAAGGCACTGTCGTGTGCCTATAAAGCATTCCTTGAGTTAAGAGTGTGTAAGCATGTTTAGCATTGCTCGATTCTCGCAGACACAATACCTGTCTCATCATCTGACTTCCTACTTCTATCTGTCTCACTTTCTATCTATTTATCTATTTGTCTATAATGATTTGTAATTATAATATGGACTCATAACATTGCTCGGCCACACCGCTGAAGGTCCTCCGACAGCAATCATCATTGACATATGCTAATATATTAGTATATAATATTGATTATAATACTGTATACATATAATATTCATAGTAAATTGCAATGATCCAGTAATATTACATTTTAAACAAGTTGTATACATATTTGAATAAATGCAATGGTTGTTGTATGACATTTTGTAAGATGTGTATGTATAAGAGACATACGCATATAATTGTGCAATGGTAATACTGCTAGGTTATATATTACATATTGAGTTATCCCTTTAGTAATGTCTAATATTTCACCTAACTTGTATGATGATACTGGTAATACAGAATTGTGGTATAATTGTATGACTTATAATATTGTAGTAACATTGTGGTAATACATAATTGTAACATTGTGAATTGTTATATAATTGTATTGTAATTGTTACATTGTAGTAACATTGTAGTAATACATAATTGTAACATTTTATGAATTGTTACATAATATTGTGGTAATGCATAATTGTGTTGGCCTTATAATTGTAGTTACATTTTGTTAATGCAACTGTTACGTAATTGTGTTGGCCTTATAATTGTAGTTAAAGTTACATAAAAGTTACAGCTTGTTAATGCAACTGTTACATAATTGTTACATATTGTTTGTAGTTACATAATTGCAGTTAAAGTTACATAAAAGTTACATCTTGTTAATGCAACTGTTACATAATTTTTACATATTGTTTGTAGTTACATAATTGTAGCAAGTGTAACATAATGCAATCGTTTGTCGTTACATAATTGTTACATATCGTTTGTAGTTACATAATTGTAGTTAAAGTTACATAAAAGTTACATCTTGTTAATGCAACTGTTACATAAATGGTACATATTGTTTGTAGTTACATAATTGTAGCAAGTGTAACATAATGCAATTATTGTCGTTACATAATTGTTACATATCGTTTGTAGTTACATAATTGTAGCAAGTGTAACATAATGCAATCGTTTGTCGTTACATAATTGTTACATATCGTTTGTAGTTACATAATTGTAATATTTGCAGTCCTGACATTGAATCCGGTCATGCTGTGGTCGATGATACGATGTGCCATGTCACTAGCTTGTGGAGACAACCGTTTGTTTTTTGTTTCATTTATAGAAGGAGTTAATGTGGTATTTTAGCGTTTGTAGTAACACACTTATTTTTATTTCTTTGTTATGTGATCTTACTCTATTTCTTTTTCTTTCTTTTTTTTTTTGTTGTATGTATTGATTTTCTATAGTTTGTTTTTCTTCGTTTGTCTACGTTTTTTCGGTGTTGCTCGAGGTTCCATAATTGCATGCTAATTTCCTTGGGATCCTTTTTTAAGGTTTAGTTTATATTGCACAGATATTACTGAAAATGATATTATATAGACACATATTTTGTTACTTTATATAAAAATATATATATACACTATATACAGTATTAACTGTATACACTGACTTGTTCTTCACTTGTACCTATCGTGGGCAATATATGTGTCAGCACTGTGTGGAAATCATTGTCCTCACGATTGTGTTGAAGATGTTCTTTCTTGCTAACGTCATTTGTGTTGGCCATTTTTTTTTTCTTTTCTGGTCTTCCTTGTAACTTAATTTATCTGTTTCCACTAGGTAGCTTTAATTAATAAATGTTTAATACAGTTCTTTTAATCGCTCACTGAGTAACTGTGATGGTATATTTTCTTTATCACTTTGTAGATGTAATAATGTATAGCTGTATGTATGAAACACGTATTTTATGTAGGTATAAATGGTAACACTCGGTGGTAGTAAATAAATGCTATAATAAATGAATGAATATATACAGTGTAGAATATTTATTGTTGGTGCAAATATTTAATGATTGAATTATGAAGATAATTGAAGTAGGTATACGTATTTAAGTTGTAATTATACAGCACGTTTTATGTTTGTGCAGAAATTAGTTGTCTATCACTGTGTATTGTATAAATGAAGTAACTCACCAATTTTTACCGTGGTGGAAATGGTGTGAGTGGTGTTGCACATGGTGATAGCATTGTTCTTCACGGGTTGATTGACGTGTTGTGGGGTGTCAGACACACGGCTTGTCGTCGTCTCAGCACACGTATGGTGACGTCGACTTCTCACACTGGTAGCTGTGGTGAGTAAATGAGTAGCGATGAGAATCTTGAGTGAAGATGAGTGAGTAAGATGAGTTGTGAATATGGGCTTGGTATTTGCTTCGTCGTCTTGACCTCATGACTCCTGCGTCAGTGGTGGAGGTTGGGTGGATGTAGCAGAGAGAGGAGGTTGAGGTCTGGTGGTTGTGAGTTGTGAGTCGTATCTCACTTTTCGTTTGTTTGTTTTTTGTTTTTTTCTTTCTTGATGTTTTCTCGGTCCTTTTTTCTTGTGATTTACTCGTTGTAGGATGAAGACTGCCGCTACTTGTAGGTGCGTGTAGAAGATTATACAGACGACTCGTCGAGTTGTTACTTGTAGTTGATTGTAGATTGTTGTACTTCGTTGGTTTGTCGTAGAAATTGCAAGATTGTTTGTATCAGTATTTTGTTAAACTACTGGTAAGGCGTCCTGTGACCTCTTCTAAATCAGCGTGATGATCGTGGAGACGGAGGGGGGGTTGGAGAGAACTGTCAGGAGCTGGTTGTGAGTTGTTGGTTGTGAGAGGTAGTTTTTGTTTTCAATCTTGATATTTTGTAGGAATTCACTGTTGATTCGTAGACGAGGTTCGTATACGTTCGCTGCTACCAAATGTCATATAAGACTTTGTAACTTCTTGTAGTGAAGTTTTGTAAATCAGTTATATATATATTAGACTTGCAGACGAGCGGTTGTTATACGTGAGTTGCTTTGTAAGTAGATAATCTTCGTTCCCATTTGTCATGCAATGACAGGAGAGGTAAAGAATAGTATGGGACTATTTTTATTTGTCTTGGAAATATTAACAAAGTCTCTCACACACGAGTGAAGTTAAGTAGAGTCCCGCGAGCTACCTCCTGTCTCGCTCTCTCTCACTCTCTCTCTCTCAACCATGTTGCTAAGCTCGTTCTCCCTACTACCTGCCGGTTCTATGGCTAGCCTCCTTCTGAGCTCCGCTTCCTAAATTCTGGTGTAGCAGGGGTCGTGTCACGTGTGTTACACTGTGGTTGGAAAGTTCTAGAAACCTGTGTGTGAGTATGTGTGTATGTGTGTGTATGGTCACAAGGCGCTGTCGTGTGCCTATAAAGCATTCCTTGAGTTAAGAGTGTGTAAGCATGTTTAGCATTGCTCGATTCTCGCAGACACAATACCTGTCTCATCATCTGACTTCCTACTTCTATCTGTCTCTCTGTCTATCTATTTATCTATTTATCTATTATGATTTGTAATTATAATATGGACTCATAACATATTGTGTGTGTGGGGGGGGTGGATGTGGATTTGTATGGTGTGTGTTGCATGTGGATGTGGATGTGGATGTGGATGGTGTGTGTGTGGGTGTGGGTGTGGATGTGTGTGGTGTGTGTGTGGGGTGTGTGGATGTGGATGTGTATGGTGTGTGTTGGATGTGGATCTGGATGTGGATGTGTATGGTGTGTGTGTGGGTGTGGGTGTGGATGTGTGTGGTGTGTGTGTGGGGGGTGTGGATGTGGATGTGTATGGTGTGTGTGTGGTTGGGTGTGGGTGTGGGTGTGCATGTGTATGGTGTGTGTGTGGGTGTGGGTGTGCATGTGTATGGTGTGTGTGTGTGGGTGTGGATGTGGATGTGTATGGTGTGTGTGGGGGTGGGGGGGTGGATGTGTATGGTGTGTGTGTGGATGTGGATGTGTATGGTGTGTGTGTGGGTGTGGATGTGGATGTGTATGGTGTGTGTGTGTGGGGGGGGGTGTGGATGTGTATTGTGTGTGTGTGGGTGTGGATGTGTATGGTGTGTGTGTGGGTGTAGGTGTGGATGTGTACGGTGTGTGTGTGTGGGTGTGGATGTGGATGTGGATTTGCATGGTGTGGGTGGGTGTGGGTGTGGCTGTGGATGTGTATGGTGTGTGGGTGGGTGTGGGTGTGGCTGTGGATGTGTATGGTGTGTGGGTGAGTGTGAATGTGGATGTGGATGTGTATGGTGTGTGCGTGGGTGATCGTGGATGTGGATTTGTATGGTGTGTGAGTGGGTGGGTGTGGATGTGTATGGTGTGTGCGTGGGTGTGGGTGTGGATGTGTATAGTGTGTGGGTGTGAGTGTGGATGTGTATAGGTGTGGGTGGGTGTGGACGTGGATGTGTATGGTGTGTGGGTGGGTGTGGGTGGGGATGTGGATGTGTATGGTGTGTGGGTGGGTGTGGGTGTGGATGTGGATGTGGGTGTGAATGTGTATGGTGTGTGGGTGGGTGTGGATGTGTATGGTGTGTGGGTGGGTGTGGGTGTGGATGTGTATGGTGTGTGGATGGGTGTGGGTGGGGATGTGTATGGCATGTGGGTGGGTGTGGGTGTGGATTTGTATGGTGTGTGGGTAGATGTGAGTGTGGATGTGGATTTGTATGGTGTGAGGATGGATGGGTATGTGGAGATCAGCAACAATATTAAGTAACCTGGATTACTTCTTGGCACAGACACATCATAGATACAAGCACATTTACCACCCAGTGATTCTTCAGGATTGTTCTATTAATCTAACACCCATTTTAATTCGTTTAGAGATACGTGTACGCTCTCTTGCAAACAACTGTGGTTAAATATCCGTCACTCTTATTGATACAAGATCCCTGTGAACTTAACAGATGTGGGCAATCTTGAAAACCACTTAACTGAATGGCAAAACTATTATTACGGAATCCTTGTAGACTTAAGAGAGACTGGATCCCTGTGAATATAAGAGAGACTGGATCCCTGTGAAGTTAAAAGAGAAGTATGCAGTCAGTAAGTACAGTGGTATAAACAACTCCCTCTGGTGCTGGATTCCCGTGAACTTTGATGATAGACTTAAGCTTTATTGATAACTGTTGCTCTGAAATGTCCAAAATATTTACTGACACTGTATCCTTATATTCTTCCAGTCACCAGGCATGTCCTATCGCCCCTGGACCTGTCGCCTGTGAAGGATAAGGAGGGGGTACCGTGTGAGGTAAGCCTGGCTATCCCTCCCACAATGCTCAGGTCACAGGTAAAACTAACTGACGGCAGCAAACACAAGTCCCCTCGATGCCCCACTGTATCTGTAGCTGAAGACTTGGCCTGTCAGCAGCGAGGCGGGATGAAGCAGATGGTGTGCTGTATGGAAAGCGGGGGTGTAGTTACCTCTCCTGCTGACACCTTAGCAGTAACACAGCAGGTTCAGGAAAACAGAGGCGTGAGACCCGGACAGCCTTCGCTTGCACAGGATGATTTACGAGCTTATGCCTACGAGGGGGACTGCTCTCCCTCTGACTCATTCACCTCAGCTGCATTAGGTGAGTGAAAACACACACACACACACACACACACACACACACACACACACACACACACACACACACACACACACACACACACACACACACACACACACACACACACACACACACACACACACACACACACACACACACACACACACACACACAGTAGCCAGTGTCCAGTTAGTTTTAGTTTTATTTGCATTTATTTGGCCAGCAGAATTGTCATATCGTTCAGATCGTTTATAAAGACTCCAACATGCTGCATGCTTTGGCCTTGGTCACCTGATGGCGGCTCTCCACACCACTCGATCTCTGGCAGCCTCCCTATACAGAATACACCCTAGAATTAATCCATCCATCCATCATCCAATCCTACATTGCCCCATGAGGAGCGTAGGAGCCCGGGGCTAGGCAGTTGGTCCCGACATTTAAGATGAGAGTGACCAGCCTCACTCATCCCTGAGTGGCATTACATGAGCAGTCAACCCCAACCATCCCTTGGATATAAACCTTCAACGGCTCAATCCGATTGGAGCGCAATAATTACCCACTAAACCACCAGGCGCCAAAATTTGGTTATATGGTTACCACCCAGCATAGTAAATGGTTTCCTGGAGTACAGGAAACCATTTGGCTTGTCACTCAGTGTAGCGTCACCCACAGGCAGCAGGAAGAGCAAAGAATGAAGGAAAGAAAGACAGAAGAGGGAGTGCAAAGTTACCCGTAGGCAGAAGGAAAAGGAAAGAATGAAGGAAAGGAAGACAGAAGAGGATGGAAGGAAAGAAGGATGGAGGAGAGGAAAGGGCATACACCCGACAGCAGCACTACATTGGGTGAGTGGATGGTGAACATTAAACAATACACAAATAATATCCAAAAAAGCACTCCCTGTTTCATAAAATCACCCCACTTTGTTAACCCCTTAACCGCGGGGCGTCACTTTCGTGAAGCTCGGGCGCAATGGATCATACCGCGGGGCATCACTTTTGTGATTCTGTGTTATTTTGAATTATCCCGGGCTTTCAAGTGGTGGCTTGTATCATCTATCAGTACTG
The DNA here is from genome assembly GCF_032717465.1 of Coenobita brevimanus. Lineage (NCBI taxonomy): Eukaryota > Metazoa > Arthropoda > Malacostraca > Decapoda > Coenobitidae > Coenobita > Coenobita brevimanus. The sequence goes on from NC_136973.1 coordinate 24,361,470, forward strand.
CCAATGTCCAACACTAGTCAGCACTCCAAATCTCATCTGTACTCCCAGCCATTGTTGACATTTTAGCGATTTCTCCCGCTTCCTGACTCCCCTCCCTACCTGCCCTCCATTACCCTGTCCTTTCACCTCCCAGGCCGTGCTGCGCTAAGCAAATTTCCCCTGGTTTTTTCCACAGATTTCATACATTGAAATAAGCCCTATGCCCTATACTTATACAAAATAATATATACCAAAAAAAAATAAGGTAAGTGATAGTGTTATACACCAGGAATTGGCTAATTATCACCTGACAACACCTCACGTGCATTCATTCGCTACATTACCACGGTAATTTCCCCTTTGAATTATGCCTTGTAATCTATGTCTGTGTCACGAATCAAATTTGCGACATTTTCCTTTTGTGAGAAGCCACGAACTATTAGTGGAAAACTCACTGTGTATCGTTCAGTTAACCGTTTCTCTCTCCATTTCGGGTATACTTTTAAAAACATTCGTCACTGTTTCAAAAGTGACCGATCTAATGCACGTCATTAAGTGCTCTACTGAGCGATATTATTGTTCTTTATTGTTCGCCCTTGCTTGCCTCGACCGTTGGCCATGCCTTCTTCAGGTGGCCTGTGCGTCCTACCACACGCATCGTATTTGAATGGGCAGTCAAGTGTCTGTTGTGACGGAGTGAGGTTCTGTGCTCCAGCAGTGAGAGAGTGAGAGGTCAACTAGCACCCAGACTCCACTAGACTACAGTACTCCAGGCTCCCACCCTTCTTTGGTGATACACTACATTCATTGACCAGTATTTCCTTTTCGTATTTTCCTAGGTTTAAGAGTTTAGTTAAGTGTGCTGTTTCCTCACATGCTGGCTGGCTGCGCCGCATGTTTTTTTTTTTTTTAGGCGTAAGAATTTAGCTTTTGAGTGAGTGAGTGAGTGCGATCTCATTATTTGAATTCATTTTGAAATGTAACGTTAAATTTATTTCTTTGTAATCAATAAATTTAACAGTTCTTTTTCTTTGAGCTTAATGTAATATAAACTCGTGTTTCATTTCTCCATAATTAAGCTTATTTCCCTTATAGCTCCTAGCTTGCATAAACGTTTTGCTATTCATAACTGGTACTTAGGCCAGTCTTGTTGTATTAAACTTAAAATCCGTTGTGCCTTCTAGGAGTTACGCATCAGCAAGAACCTGATATTATTAATAGTATTAGTTATTTATTGTCAGGGGTGAAGTCACTTTCTCCAGAGGCTAACAGTACTAATAGACAGCAATTGAGTAATTAGTCTCTGCTGTGTACTGTTAAGAAAGTTTATAAATTCTCGATCTGAGAGGATCGGCGAAGCGAGCTGATATAAAGTAATCATTGCTTGATTTAGCAAGACAATTCATTGTCCCTGCTCTTCAGTATTATTGAGCATTATCATTTAAATTATTGAATTTATAAAAAAAAAAAAAAAAGTGACAGTCTGTAATAAAAATATATATCAGAAAGGAAGGGAGAAGCCTAAGTGACATTTACATTCACCTGGAACTACCTATTTCTTTATGTATTGCCGAGATTTTCTACCAATAATTTATTAGCACGTAAGTTAGCAGCTGTCAGCCTCAGTGTCATTGTCAACCCTTGCCTTCTCAGATAAGCCGTGGCATTTAGTTCCTTGTCCTCCGCTGCGGTCAAAACATGTCGCACTCACACCCCGCCATTTCTGCCACTTCTGCGCCCATTGCAAAGGGCCCCGTGACCTCTACACCCATTAAAAATCGTGAGGGAAGCAGGAAAGGACTAAGTGACTCTGCAGTGGCACGTGAACTAGCAGAATTGTCTATGGTGATGATGGATAGTGATTTTGACCCTTCGTGTGAATCGTGTGATGAGCCGGGTGAGGAAATCGTGCCAGAAAGTGCTAGTACGAGTGCTTCAGTGTCGGAAGTTATCCCTAGCTCCAAGGGAAAGGAGCCGTTAGTGCAGCAAGGGAAGGAATTTGGGAAGGGAGTGAAAAGGCGGCGTGTTAGCCCCAGAACAATGGCCCTGCGTGACCCAGCCCACCATGAGTCCCGAGTTGATTCACCTCCTCGTTCCCCAAGCCCCACTTCACTCATTTCTTCCTATTCGTCTGCTGATTTATCTCCGGAGTCTTCGTCGTCGGAGTCACCACCAGCATCAACAGTGAAGGCAGGCCGTAGAGGAAGAGGTAAATCCCGGACCAGTAAAAGTAGAGTTGGTACTAGAGTAAGGGCTGCTAGTGCTGTACGGCAACTCAGGGTCAGTGTGAGTGACCTTGAACGGGGTAAATCTGCCTCACAGCCACCCACCACCCTCACCCATCCTACACCGCCACGACAGGGAATCCTGGACGCCTTCGCGTGGACGGAAGGGTCCGATTTTGTGCCAGAACATTTAGTTTTTGATGAGAGCTCCTCAAGAGTACAGCCTGCCTTCACTCTTGACGATAATGCTTAGTGTGTGGACTTCCTTTTGGCCTTCCTAGATGACGAAGTCATGCAGCACATATGTGATGAGACCAACAGGTATGAATCACAACGTGCTGCAAGTGGTACAGGTGCAGCCAAGATGCAACAGTGGTCCATGCTGGGAGTGCAGGAGCTGTATGTGTTCTTTGCCCTCATGCTTCTCATGCCACACTCAAAGAAGCATGAGTTGGAAGAATATTGGTCCATGGACCCCTTACTACCCTCACCCACCTTCAATAAGTACATGGCCAGAGATCGCTTCTGGAACATCATGGGAAACCTGCACTTTGCCGACAACGATGTACCTTCCCAAACCGACCCACTCTGGAAGATCCGGGAGATTCTGAACAGAATGAAGGATAAGTTTATGTCATTCTTCCACCCCTTTCAGAAGGTTGTCATTGACGAATCCTTGGTTTTGTTCAGAGGACGTCTTCGGTTTGTACAGTACATTCCAAGCAAACGCCATCGCTTTGGAATCAAGTTCTTTGTACTGTGCGACTGTAAGAGGGGGTACATCCTTGACTTCGTCATTTATTCAGCTAGCACTGTCGATCTGGATAAAACACACCCCCTTGGCTTCTCAGGCTGTGTAGTGAAAGTGCTCCTTGAAAAGTATTTTGGTGGGAATCATGTGCTGTATACAGACAACTATTATACAGCACCGAAACTTGCCAAATACCTTTCAGAGCACGGCATTGGCTCCTGTGGCACTGTCAAAAGTAATCGTGCCCACTTCCCTAAATTCACAGAGGCAGGAACCTCACAGCGAGGAGACGTGCACCTACGCAAGTCTGAGAAGATGCTGGCAATACAGTGGCATGACAAGAGGGTCGTGCACATGCTCGCCACCGTACATAAGGAGGAAATGACAGACAGTGGGTAGGTCGACCATAGGACAGGCGAACCTGTGATGAAACCTGATGCTGTGTTAGACTACAATATCAACATGCGGCTGGTGGACAAGTCCGACATGATGATTGGTGAGATCGACTGGCTCAGGAAGAATACTAGGTGGTACAGGAAAGTTTTTCTGGATCTCATAGATATGATGATGCTGAACGCCTTCATCCTGTACAAGATGAAGGTCAAGCCACCCAAGTCCTTCTCCCTGAGGTTGTTCGCCAGGACTTGTGTTCAGCAGCTGCTGGAAAGATATGGTAGGGTGACAGCAGCAACTCCAAGGCGCCATCCAGTAACACTTCCCGACCGACTTGAGCTGAGGGCGTATATGGATCGGCACAGACTGGTGCTGATGCCTGCCACAGGTAAAAGGAAGGCTACGATCCACAGGTGTCAGGTGTGTTCACATACCACCCGCCGCACACCTGAGCACAAACGCACCTCTTGGCAGAGTGCCAGGTTCCCCTCTGTGTTACCTGCTTCTTTGATTACCACAGCCAGAAGCAGTTCTAAAAGTGCAAGTGGGAAAGGAGACTAATGTGTAAATAATGTGTAAATAGCAAGTGAAAGCAATGGATGTTAAGTACATATGATTGAACAGTGTATTATAGTTTTATCTTACTGAAAGTGACAGTGACTAACATAGTGTAAGTGAAATAGAAGGGTAAATATTGAAAATACAATAGAAAATGTAAATAGTAATGTAAGTAATTAGTAATATAAGAATATGAGTACAAATACTTTATGTTATAACGGTGAAAGTGAATCCGTGGGTCTCTACGTATTTTACTGAATGAAAAATTGAATGACTTCAGTGACAATAAACTAATACTACTGAAGGAAACTTATGGAGAAAAACTCTAGATATATATATAAGTGTGATATAGTAATAGAAATATAAAGTGTGAGGGGTTTTATGAATAATAAATGACAAAGTACCAAGAGCGAACTAGCGTAAGTGCGAAGGTCATACGCGCTCGTAATTTTCATTGCTTTCACAGTGGGTTTTTTTTGGAGTATGGATCCCAAACTACTTGATAATCATAGAGTAGTGTTTATAGTGTTAATATCTGGCTGTGGTAATCATATTACGGTTTGTCGGGAAGTGTAAAGTGGAGACTTCGTTACCCAACTTCAGAGGTCTCCACAAGTCCTACGGTAACGACGAAGGCTCAACAAACATTCCAGGAGAAAGCTGAAGGTATGTGCCATAAGCATATTTAATTTTAATATTCTAGGACTAATAACTGATTTTTGGCAAATATTTTTTGAGAGTCTGTCAGAGCCCGAATAACCCCGCGGGACACGCAAAACATTGGTAAACATGCCCGCAGTGTAGGAATTAATATTCAGGGCTGACATAAGAATTTGAATTATAGTGTCTGTTTGTTGCTCAGGACCGTATATAAGAGGGTGATGAACTGCATGCTTGATAGCCCTGATCGTCCATCAATACCTACACGTTATCCTGTGAGTTTAGATTTCGAGCCCAGCCCAGGTATCTCTCAAAAATTCACTTCCTTGATTTAGAGCCCCACACAGGCATCCCTCAAATATTCACTTCCTTCATATAGAGCCAGATATTCCTCAGAAATTCACTTCCTTGATTTAGAGCCCTGCCCAGACATTCCTTAAAATTTCCCTTCCAAAAATGACAAAATATCTTGCTACGTTATGATGTGGCAATCACTCTCTGTAAAAAAAAAAAAAAAAAAAAGTACACTCATCCTAATGTGCAGTCACTGTGATGCCAGCTTTCACACATTCTCACTTTGGCCCGTATTCGCGTCGCTTAAGGAGACTTTCTAGTGCCTTTTCCTTAGCTATTTATTTTTGGATATGGCTGGTTAATATTCTTTTATACGTTATTTATGCAAAGTGTGGCGATATTAGAATGATTTATAGAACACAGAGGGGGGAATGTAAGGTGTAATTGTTAGGACTCCATATTATAATTACAAATCATAATAGATAGATAGATAAATAGATAGATAGAGAGACAGATAGAAGCAGGAAGTCGGATGATGAGAAGGTACTGTGTCTGCAAGAATCGAGCAATGCTAAACATGCTTACACACTCTTAACTCAAGGAATGCTTTATAGGCACACGACTGCGCCTAGTGACCATACACACACATACACACATACTCACACACAGGCTTCTAGAACTTTCCAACCACAGGGAACACACGTAACACAACTCCTGCTACACCAGAATTTAGGAAAGAGAGCTCAGAAGGAGAGAGGCCATAGAAGCGGCAGGGAGTGGCAAGAAAGGCTTAGCAAGTTGGAAGAGAGAGAGAGAGAGAGAGAGAGAGAGAGAGAGAGGGAGATAGCTAGCGGGACTCTACCTTATACTTTGCTCTGTGTGAGAGACTTGTTAATATTTCCAAGACAAATAAAAATAGTCCCATACTATTCTTTACCTCTCCTTGTCATTGAATGACAAATGGGAAAGAAGATTATCTACTTACAAAGCTACTCAAGTATAACAACCACTCGTCCACAAGTCTAATATATATATAACTCCACTACAAAGGAGTTACAAAGTCTTATATGACATTTGGTAGCAGCGAACGTATACGAACCTCGTCTACGAATCAACAGTGAATTCCTACAAAATATCAAAATTGAAAACAAAAAAATACCTCTCACAACCAACAACTTACAACCAGCTCCTGACAGTTCTCTCCAACCCCCCCTCCGTCTCCCTTATCATCACGCTGATGTAGAGGTGAAGAGGTCACAGGATGCCTTGGAAGTAGTTTAACAAAGTACTGATAGAAACAAACTTGAAATTTCTACGATGTACCAACGAACTACAACCATCTACAATCAAATACAAGTAACAACTCTACGAGTCGTCTGTATAATCTTCTACACGCACCTACAAGTAGCGGCAGTCTTCATCCTACAACGAGTAAATCACAAGAGAAAAGGACCGAGAAAACATCGACAAAGAAAAACAAAACAAACAAACGAAGAGTGAGACACGACTCATAACTCATAACCACCAGACCTCACCCTCCTCTCTCTGCTACATCCACCCAACCCCCACCACTGACGCAGGAGTGAAGAGGTCAAGACGACGAAGCAAATACCAAGTCCATATTCACAACTCATCTTACTCACTCGTCTTCACTCAAGTTACTCATCGCTACTCATTCACTTACCACAGCTACCAGTGTGAGAAGTCAACGTCATCATCCGTGCTTGCTGAAAATACGCCACGTCGGTCAACACACCACCTGCACCACCACTCACACCATTTCCACCATGGTAAAAATTAGTAAGTTACATAGTTACTTCATTTATAGAATACACGGTGATAGACAATAAGCTTCTGCACAAACATATAAAACGTCCTGTATAGTTACAGCTTAAATACACATACTTACTACAGTTATCTGCATAACTCAAACACTAAATAATCACCAACAATAAATATTCTACACTGTATATATTCATTCATTTATTATAACATTTATTTACTACCAACGAGTGTTACCATTTATACCTACATAAAATACGTGTTTCATATATACTCGTACAACTATATATTATTACATCTACAAAGTAATAAAGAAAATATACCATCACAGTTACACAGTGAGCGATTAAAAGAACTGTATTTAACATTTATTAATTAAAGCTACCTAGTGGAAACAGATAAATTAAGTTACAAGGAAAACCAGAAAAAAAAAAAAAAAAAAAGGCCAACACAAATGACGTTAGCAAGAGTGAACATCTTCAACACAATCGTGAAGACAATGATTTCCACACAGTGCTGACACACATATTACCCACGATAGGTACAAGTGAAGAACAAGTCAGTGTATATAGTTAATACTGTATATAGTGTATATATATATATTTTTTTTTATATAAAATAACAAAATATGGGACTATATAATATCATTTTCAGTAATACCTGTGCAATATAAACTAAACTTTTAAAAAGTATCCCAAGGAAATTAGCCAGTAATTATGCAACCATGAACAACATAGAAAAAGCATACACAAGCGAAGAAAAACAAACTATAGAAAATCAATACATACAAAAAAAAAAAGAAAAAAGAAAGATTGAAAAAGTACGAAAGAAAAAAGAGAGAAATAGAGTATGATCACATAACAAACAAATGAAAATAAGTGTAAGTGTTACTACAAATGCCAAAGTACCACAAAAAAGCAAACGGTTGTCTCCACAAGCTAGTGGCATGGCACATCATATCATCGACCGCAGCATATGTTAGGACTGCAATTATTACAATTATGTAACTACAAACGATATGTAACAGTTATGTAACGACAAACGATTGCATTATGTTACACTTGCTACAATTATGTAACTACAAACAATATGTACCATTTATGTAACAGTTGCATTAACAAGATGTAACTTTTATGTAACTTTAACTACAATTATGTACCTACAAATGATATGTAACAATTATGTAACGACAAATGATTGCATTATGTTACACTTTGCCAATTATGTTACAGTTTCATTAACAAGATGTAACTTTTATGTAACTTTAACTACAATTATAAGGCCAAGACACTTATGTAACAGTTGCATTAACAAAATGTAACTACAATTATAAGGCCAACACACTTATGCATTACCACAATATTTTGTAACAATTCATAAAATGTTACAATTATGTATTACCACAATGCTACTATAATGTTATAAGTCATACAACTATACCACAATTCTTTATTACCAGTATCATCATACAAGTTAGGTGAAATATTAGACATTACTAAAGTGATAACTCAATATGTAATGTATAACCTAGCAGTATTACCATTGCACAATTATATGCGTATGTCTGTTATACATACACATCTCACAAAATGTATAAAACTTGTTTAAAATGTAATATTACTGAATAATCACTATTTACTATGAATATTATATGTATACAATATTCATACAATTATGTTACTTTTACAATATTATGTATTTCACTTAATTAGCTTATAAGTTCATTATAATGTGTATATAATATGTATTAATATATTATGACTATTAACTGTCGATGGTACGCCATTTTCGCGTGACCGAGCATATGTTAGGACTCCATATTATAATTACAAATCATAATAGATAGATAGATAAATAGATAGATAGAGAGACAGATAGAAGCAGGAAGTCGGATGATGAGAAGGTACTGTGTCTGCAAGAATCGAGCAATGCTAAACATGCTTACACACTCTTAACTCAAGGAATGCTTTATAGGCACACGACAGCGCCTAGTGACCATACACACACATACACACATACTCACACACAAGCTTTTAGAACTTTTCAACCACAGGGAACACACGTGACACGACTCCTGCTACACCAGAATTTAGGAAAGAGAGCTCAGAAGGAGAGAGGCCATAGAAGCGGCAAGGAGTGGCAAGAAAGGCTTAGCAAGTTGGAAGAGAGAGAGAGAGAGAGAGAGAGAGAGAGAGAGAGATGGGGAGATAGCTAGCGGGACTCTACTTTATACTTCGCTCTGTGTGAGAGACTTGTTAATATTTCCAAGACAAATAAAAATAGTCCCATACTATTCTTTACCTCTCCTTGTCATTGAATGACAAATGGGAAAGAAGATTATCTACTTACAAAGCTACTCAAGTATAACAACCACTCGTCCACAAGTCTAATATATATAACTCCACTACAAGTAATTACAAAGCTTTTATATGACATAATAAACAAAATAATCGCTTGAGAAACAGTGTTAGGGAGCTTCTTTACGCGACAAGACTAAGGATCTTTCTCTTACCTCAGCACTATTAACATAACCTCCATAAAAAGACCCGTGACAACCGCTGGAGGTGGCGGTCGATTTGGTAGGATGGTTTGTGATTGAGTGGACAGAGAAGCGGGTTGTATTCTAAGGTCCAAAAGTAGGCGAGTTGCATCCCGGGCTGGGGAAGAGAACAGTTTGATGACCTGAATTTCGCTAAAGCATGCCTTACCAGCCTGCCACAGGATCCACCTTAATGTCATTTAAAAATTCCCGCATATACCACTATAATAGTCCTTAATATGACAGCCCTGGCTTGTGTTCAGTGGGGACGGTGGGTATTAGAGTTCAGTTGTTGATATGTTGAAGAGTGTAACACATAGGGTGACTGCAGGGCCTTAGGAAATTGATTTGGCTATGCCCACAGACGAATAACTGACTGAGAGAGAGAGAGAGAGAGAGAGATCCGTCTGTTATACTCTCAGCTATGACAGCCAGTTAGTTCCATGACAACATCAACAGTACCTTCTTCATTTGACATATTTACGGTAATCTGACACTCTTTTTCTTAACAATTCTCACCAACTCTTTCAGGACTGCATTCAGAATCAGGAGAAGACAACATTAAGCCGCTGCTGCCTGAGTATGGAGATGTTTTAGACTTGCTAAAGAATCTACCTGATGCCATTCATTCCTCACCTTCCCTCCAGTCACCGAGACCATCTGGCCATCAGTCACTCCCTGGATCTAGTTCAGTAACAGGCCAGCCACTTGGTCAACCAGTATCTGGGACAAGAAATTCAGTAATAAGTCAGTTAGACAGTGGATCAAGGCCTTTATTGTTTGATCTTTCTTATGGTCAGTCAGTTTCCGGATCAAGAAATTCCTTAGTTGGTCAGCGTGCCAGTCAGTCAAAATCAGGACCAAGGAGTTCAGTGTTAAGTCAGCCAGCAGGCCATGGGGGTGACCAGGCATCTATTGCATCCAGAACTTCAGCGTTAATTCATGAGAGGAAACAGAGCCTATCCACCCCAGGGGTTCCGATATCTGATACACGTTCAGCGACAAACTCCCTGCCAAGAATCAGACGAAAGACATCAGCGAATGAATTTTCATCTGTTTGCTGACTACGTATTTCCTTTTTTAAAACAAAATACAATTATAAAGCACTGCTGTCAGTGTATCATTCTGACTTGCAGCAGTTTTATGCTGTAATTATTTTCTCTTGTTTACATCACAAAGATAAACTTTACTCTGTCGTCTTTGAGTTCAGTGTTTTTAAAAGCTCATTTCGTTTATTTTAAATCTCGTCGTTTGTAAAGAAATTGTCACACTCTCACTTTAAAATACAAATATTTGGCTCTTAATACTGAGGCTTTTATACATTTATATTGTTAATAAATTTTTCTCACGCCGACTGGGTTTCCTTCTCAACCCTGCAGATGGAGTGAAACCTCTGGAATACTTCTAAGCAGTTTTGTCTCATGGAAGTTCGTAAGTGTGATTGTTTACGCCTGCGAGGTGGTGTAAGGCTGCTGGAGACTTGGATGATGAGTTAGTGGGGCTCATTTGGGGGGTAGATTTGGGTAAGTTTCTCTCTCTCTCTCTCTCTCTGCACCCTACATTACCACATCCTTGGTAGGAAAGGAGGTATGGATGAAGGTGGTATACTGGTAAGTCACGAAGGAATGACCTAAGGAATACGTGAACTAAAAAAACTTAATTATTAGGTAAATAAGTCACGAATTAATCAAAAGTTTTAATAATTCGGTAAGATGTACGAGTTCAAGCCAGCAAGTACTGGGATATGATACGCTCCCAAAAAATGTATCAAGTCAACAATCGCAGTCCGTTCTGGTGTAGGTCACTTAATATACAGTGCAAGCTTTACAAACTACACTATGGAGAGGTTGGGTGGGAGAGAGAAAGGTCAGAGCTTTAATTCTTTACTTTTCTCTAACGTTCGGGCTGCACACAACTCGTCTTCAGAGAGTTTGAACAAAAAGTGGAAGAGTTAAGATACCCAGTAAACTTCCCACCTCCCAGGAGTATAAATGTCCCAGCTCTCACTTTTTGCTAGGATACAGTCTGTATAGCCCGAAACGTTTGAAGAAGTAAACCCGCGTCTCTCCCTCCAATCCAACCTTTCCAGGTGTCACAATGGACCACCTACAAGTTGCAGTGTGTCTCCGTGCTTAAACTACCACCAGGCAGTAAATTCATAAGCCTAATGGTCATCTCCAAAGCAACTGATGTCAACCTAAAGTAGAAGTTGTTAGTGCTGAGTAATCCCGGTCTGCCTGGCCACGCACACTCATCAACTGCAGGCAAGCAATGGCCCCTGCAATGCCAGGGTAACTTCTGCAATAAATACCTGTAGGAGAAAAGAAATCTTTATATGTAATTTCTGCAGGAGGAATATAACGTTATTTAATTAGCAGGAGGAATTATTTAATCAGCAGGAGGAATATAACATTATTTAATCAGCAGGAGGAGTATAATGTTATTTAATCAGCAGGAAAAATATAATGTTAATATAATCTGCAAGAGAAAGTGTCTCGGTTGTTATACAGAAGAAATATAATGTCTAGTAAAGCCAAACACGAGAAACAGCAGGTGTGGAACCGTATTTCGTTTCGTCATTGCACACATTGCCTTCCCTCTCCCTCCACTACGCCGGCACGAAAACCCCGTAAAGTAGATGACATAGCGATAACGGCGATTAACTCCCCGCCCCGCCCCGCCCCGCCATGCCCTGCCTCACTGCCGTAATGTTCCCACTCTTTTTATAAACACCACCTCCCTATAACACCACCCCACTAACACACCACCACCCCTGGCACACCACCCCCACCAACACACCACCCTCACCAAAACACCACCCCCACCAACACACCACCCCCACCAACACACCACCACCCCTAACACACCACCCCCACCAACACACCACCCCCACCAACACACCACCACCCCTGGCACACCACCCCCACCAACACACCACCACCCCTAACACACCACCCCCACCAACACACCACCACCCCTGGCACACCACCCCCACCAACACACCACCACCCCAAACACACCACCCCCACCAACACACCACCCCCACCAACACACCACCACCCCTGGCGCACCACCCCCACCAACACACCACCACCCCTAACACACCGCCCCCACCAACACACCACCACCCCTGGCACACCACACCCACCAACACACCACCCCCACCAACACACCACCACCCCTGGCACACCACCCCCACCAACACACCACCCCCACCAACACACCACCACCCCTAACACACCACCCCCACCAACACACCACCCCCACCAACACACCACCCCCACCAACACACCACCACCCCTAACACACCACCCCCACCAACACACCACCCCCACCAACACACCACCACCCCTAACACACCACCCCCACCAACACACCACCACCCCTAACACACCACCCCCACCAACACACCACCCCCACTAACACACTACCCCCACCAACACACCACCACCCCTAACACACCACCCCCACCAACACACCACTACCCCTAACACACCACCCCCACCAACACACCACCCCCACCAACACACCACCCTCACCAACACACCACCACCCCTAACACACCACCCCCACCAACACACCACCATCCCTAACACACCACCCCCACCAACACACCACCACCCCTAACACACCACCCCCACCAACACACCACCCCCACCAACACACCACCATCCCTAACACACCACCCCCACCAACACACCACCATCCCTAACACACCACCCCCACCAACACACCACCCCCACCAACACACCACCCCCACCAACACACCACCCCCACCAACACACCACCCCCACCAACACACCACCACCCCTAACACACCACCCCCACCAACACACCACCACCCCTAACACACCACCCCCACCAACACACCACCACCCCTAACACGCCACCCCCACCAACACACCACTACCCCTAACACACCACCCCCACCAACACACCACCACCTCTAACACACCACCCCCACCAACACACCACCACCTCTAACACACCACCCCCACCAACACACCACTACCCCTAACACACCACCCCCACCAACACACCACCACCTCTAACACACCACCCCCACCAACACACCACCACCTCTAACGCACCATGAGGCGCTGTATACTACAATCAATTCTGACCCAGCAAGAAAGTATCCTTTTTAAAAGATAAAGGAAGTCTATCGTGTGTGGGTGTACTTACAGGCTTACTTAGCTTGTAGGTACCACAGATAACGCACCTGGTCGTTTGAGGATGAAGGACAGGCCCCATCCTTGATACGCATAATATAACAACCCCAGTTCATTTTATATATATATATATATATATATATATATATATATATATATATATATATATATATATATATATATATATATATATAGTATACACGTTAAAGGCCCAAGTATGTCATTAGCTTTAAAACAGAGAAACATGGATGTTGAGGGAACTGACATCCGACCGAGACTATCGAAGAAAAATACACAGCTTTTAAAAATAAATGGGTTTGCTGGAGCGCGCGTGCGCGTGCGCGTGCGAGTGTGTGTGTGTGTGTGTGTGTGTGTGTGTGTGTGTGTGTGTGTGTGTGTGTGTGTGTGTGTGTGGGTGTGTGGGTGTGGGTGTTATTAATTAATATGTGCACTTGGTTTTGACACTGGACTGAGTGGATGGACGTGAACAGAAATGAATAAATATATCGTCCAATCATAAAATTTTCCAAGTATAGATTTTTGGAACTGAATACAAAAATCCCAACTCGGCTAACTGGAGCTAAGGCGGGTCACTTTTATAGCCTCTAACAAACCAAGCTGATGCTGGAGAGGATCGCCTTCATGCTGTGGCACCGACAAGACCGGGGCTGGAGCTGCCTGGTTGTTGAAAAGTCCATCAGTCCACTACCTATCTCTGAAATGGCAGTGGTGGGCGGTGAATTAAGGGCAGCTTCAGCCTGCAGTCCACTGGGTTTATACTCACTCAACTTTTGGGGCTGCGAGTACCACTATTAGCACACAAGCTCTCAATTTTTACTCACATCGTTATGACCAAATTGCTATTTATCTTCACAAGAAAGTAAAGAATATTTAGTGCCCTCCATTCCATTATTACTCATCTCTATTATTTTGACCATAGAAGCCTTCATAAACAAGAAATAAAGCAAAACAGGCAGACTACACAACAAGCCCTGCGTAGCTCTCCAGTGTTATCCCATCCTATCCTAGCCTAACCTTGTTTAATTTATTTTTTTAACTTATGTTTATCATTTTCACAGCATATTCCTTCTTCAACAAAAAATGTAGCAGTAACAAAACAAGCAGACCAAAGAACACCAGCATTCCTCTAGCCCCTTCCCGCAAAACGCCCCCAGCACCCAGCCAGCACCAACGCAGGCCAGTGCTTAAAGCGTGCCATTATAATGGCACGCTTTAAGCATATATGCTCCAAATATTTGCCACAATTATGCTGTGGACCATCTAATTAATTTCTAATATATCCAGCCACCGTAAACTCCCTACCCCGGCGCCTTACATAAAAGAGGGAGCATAACAATTTCTTATCTTGGGTCGGTTTCGTGTTAGTTTGGGAGCGGGGGGGGAGGGGAGGGAAAGGAGATTAATTAAATTATCATAAACATGGCACCGAAACAACGCGTCTCAGAGTACCGAAAATTTTTAAAAACCTACCTACAAAATGATCAGTATTTGCGCGCAAGAACAAAAATTAGTACAACAGTAAAACAAGAAATAGAGCTAAATTAACTAAACTGGTTCCTACAAGCATGGAAGACAGACAGTACGAGGGGGGGAGGGATAATTTGAGTGTGGGTAAGGGAAAGAAAACGGAGACGGTAGAAAACGGCCTATACGTTGGTTTTGTGAATGCCCTGTTATTTGCCAATATACTTTCATTGTTTGTAGTGTACTTATTTCGTAGTCTATTGAATTAATAGTAGTAGTAGTAGTAGTAGTAGTAGTAGTAGTAGTAGTTAAAACCCCAGAATCGTTTGAGAACCCAGTGGACTACAGGCTGAAGTTACCCTTGTGCAGTGTATCATCCTTCCTTTGGGGGATAGGGAGGGAACTGAGGGATGTTTGTATGCCAGGAAGCGGTGCCACCTTTTATACCGAAATCTCGCTCTTAGAGGTGTTTAATCGACCTGATGGCATATTGCATTACAGGGAGCATTGTTACGACATGTTGGCAGGTCTAATGGTAGATCAGTAAACTCTACTTTATAAAATCCACATCCTTAAACTGTTCCCTACCCCAGCCGGGATTCGAACCTGGGACCATTAGGACTGCAGGCCATCTCTCTACCGCTTCAGTCACCCCTCCATATCGATGAGTCTCCAAAATCGAAGAGAATGGGTCGAGAAGAAAGTAAAAAGTGCGTAGTCAACAGAGAACAAGATGAATGGGTTTGCAAAAAGAACGAGGAGGAGGAGGAGTGGACGGAGAAAACTTGGAGGAGGAAGAGTTGAAGGAGAGAATTTGGAAGGGGAGAAGCTGGAGGAGGAGGAGGAGAAAAGAAGAAGGAAGAAGAGGAGAAGGTGAAGGAGATGGAGTAGAAGGAGAAAAGTTGGTGGAGGAGGAGCTGGAGGAGGAGGAGGGAGAAGTGAAGATGAAAAGAAGGTGAAGGTGAAGGTGAAGGTGAAGGTGATGGTGATGGTGATGTTGATGCTGTTGATGATGATGTTGATGATGAACAACAACAAGAACAAGAAGGAACTGAAAATCACTGCTGGGTCTCTCTCCTAAGTTAACTATATTCGTGCTGTAGCAAAAACAGTTTTTAAAAAATCTCTGAAAAAAATGACAGCGATTTTGCGTTTGTTCGTAGATACCCAAACAGATGGGCTCGTATTCTCGTCGGTTAATGAAGCTCCCTAACACCTCTTCCATAGCGATTTATTTTTGGGTACGGACAGTTAATGTCACTGTGTACGTTATTAATGACCACAATGGTGATATAAGAATGATTTAAATAACACAAAGGTTATTAAGGTGTAATAAGCAAAATAAATCTCTTAGGAAAACGTGTTAGGGAGTTTCCTTAATCTTAACCAACTAGGCTCAGATTTTCGACCTTATTTCGGCTTATTTTGTGCAGCTCAGCGGGAGAAAAAGGCAATGCTGCTGCTCTGTGTGCTTTCCACAGCACTTCTTCGTGACCAGCGTCATATTCTGTAAAAATAGCGTTGGTCTAGTGCTTCAACTCAGCATTCACGAGAGACAGATGGCAATTCAGGCCAAGCTAGAGGGTAAAGGCGATGTTCTGTGGAAGGTTAATTACGCTCATAATCTTTCATCATCTCGCTCTTGATGGCTGTTTGTCATCCCTTAAAAAAAAAAAAAAAAAAAAACTACGTGGTAGGTGGGGTCGCTCACCATCCTCTCACTAAATGTAGTGTTGCTCTCCGGTGTCTGCCCTTTCCTCTCCTCCTTCCTTCTTTCCTTCCTTCCTATTCTGTCTTTCTTTCCTTCATTCTTTCCTCTTCCTTCTGCCTAAGAGTGACTCTACACTGAGTGACAAGCCAAATGGTTTCCTGTACACCAGGAAACCATTTACTACGCTGGGTGGTAACAATATAACCAAATTAGGGCGCCTGGTGATCTAGTGGGTAATTACGGAACTCCAATCGGATTAAGCTGGTGAAGGTTTATATCCAAGGGATGGTTGGGGTTTATTGCTCACGTAGTGCCACTCAGGGATGAATGAACCTGCGTAATAATGACGACAGGCAGAATGTAGGTATGTTAATTAGTTTTAGTTTGTTTTAAATTCTCAATATTTCTTTAAAAACTCGCTTCTGTTATAGCTCTGGCACTCACATGAACTTTGGTGTGATCGTAACCTTAGCATACACACACACACACACACACACACACACACACTTCTACATGCATCTCAGCACACCCACACCCACCCACCCACACACACACACACACACACACACACACACACACACACACACACACACACAGATAAATTGAAGCTTCATTTTTACTATTCACTCTAGTTGATATTTACTGATATTTACTTCTTCCTCCCATTATTTTTGTCTGAACTTTCTGTGTATTCTGACCTACACTCAGAATTGCTCACACCCAGAGGCAATTCCCTGTCACAACTCACGTTTTCATTTGTAGGAAGAACGAGGGACTTGAGAAGCATTTACACCCTCCCCTTCTTGTCTTTCCTGGAGAAACAAAACAGCAGCACAAGCCAATATTTCTCTCGTAACTAATATGTAAATTGGCAGGACGAACAAGGGATATGGTAAGAGTCTAGAGCCTCCTTGTCCCGCCTGGGAATCAAAATATGAATTACGACAGTCAATCGATCGTATAAAGGTTTGAATATCCCGTCCGTGGCAACGATATAAACATCTTCAGGGCGTCGTCGTAAATCTAATATTACTCTTGTTCTCTCCAAAGCTTTGTAATCTGCTCTGGACGACTTTTAGGACTAGAAGTTTGGTACAGCCTTCAGGAACCTTCTCACTGTAGGGCCAGATCTAGCAATTTGGAAAAGGAGAAGGGGAGGTGTGATTCCTAGCAGAATTATATATCCCTTGATTTATATAAACAAACTAAAAAATACCTTATTTTTTCTTGCTTTAATCAGACGAGAACAATGATAAAGTGTTATTGGAATACATAAATATAATTCTGAATACTTTTATTACTTATATTTTGGTCTGACAAAAACAGAGGGTCGGCACTTCCCACGCCCTCTCTAAATCCTATAAATAAGGAGACAGTGCACAATTACTTGAAGCAACACAGTGCACAGTTTCTTGAAGCAACACAGTGCACAATTACTTGAAGCAACACAGTGCACAGTTACTTGAAGCAACACAGTGCACAGTTACTTGAAGCAACACAGTGCACAATTACTTGAAGCAACACAGTGCATAGTTTCTTGAAGCAACACAGTGCACAATTACTTGAAGCAACACAGTGCACAGTTTCTTGAAGCAACACAGTGCACAGTTTCTTGAAGCAACACAGTGCACAGTTTCTTGAAGCAACACAGTGCACAGTTTCTTGAAGCAACACAGTGCATAGTTTCTTGAAGCAACACAGTGCACAGTTTCTTGAAGCAACACAGTGCACAATTACTTGAAGCAACACAGTGCACAGTTTCTTGAAGCAACACAGTGCACAATTTCTTGAAGCAACACAGTGCACAGTTACTTGAAGCGACGCAGTGCTCAGTTACATGAAGCGACACAGTGCTCAGTTACATGAAGCGACACAGTACTAAGCCGACTCCGTACCTTCTTTACTCCTGCACAATTGTAGACTTTGTACACGGGTTTTATTCTCCCCTGTGTAGAGTACAAGTCTCATGTGTGGGGAGGCTCCCCACATACAGCTCTTCTCAACAAAGTCGAGTCAAAAGCTTTTCGTCTCATTAACTCTCTTCTTATTGGCTCCCTTCAACCTCTGTCTCTTCGCCGCACTGTTGCATCTTTATCTCTTTTCTGTCGCTGCTTCAATGGTCACTGCTCCTCTGAACTGTGTCTGCTTGCATCCCTCCACCTCTACGACGGGCGCGCAGCACCCGTCTAGCAACTTACTCTCACCTCTTTTCTGTCCAACCCTCTAATGCAAGAGTTAACCGTTACTCCCAGTCCTTCATTTATGCAACAGGTCAACTCTGGAAATGTCTCCCTCTGTCTGAATTTCCTACTTTCTATATAATCTCCAGTCTTTCAATCGAAGTGTGTCCAGGCTTTTCGAAATGAACGGATCTTGAATTTGGCTCTGTTGATTTTTTTTTTTTTTTTTTGAAGGAACGGTTTGCTGGCTCCCTGCCTTTGGTTCCTTCTTCCTTGCATTAAA
>NC_136973.1:24385481-24392981 GCF_032717465.1 Coenobita brevimanus
GTGTGTGTGTGTGTGTGTGTGTGTGTGTGTGTGTGTGTGTGTGTGTGTGTGTGTGTGTGTGTGTGTGTGTGTGTGTGTGTGTGTGTGTGTGTGTGTGTGTGTGTGTGTGTGTGTGTGTGTGTGTGTGTGTGTGTGTGTGTGTGTGTGTGTGTGTGTGTGTGTGTGTGTGTGTGTGTGTGTGTGTGTGTGTGTGTGTGTGTGTGTGTGTGTGTGTGTGTGTGTGTGTGTGTGTGTGTGTGTGTGTGTGTGTGTGTGTGTGTGTGTGTGTGTGTGTGTGTGTGTGTGTGTGTGTGTGTGTGTGTGTGTGTGTGTGTGTGTGTGTGTGTGTGTGTGTGTGTGTGTGTGTGTGTGTGTGTGTGTGTGTGTGTGTGTGTGTGTGTGTGTGTGTGTGTGTGTGTGTGTGTGTGTGTGTGTGTGTGTGTGTGTGTGTGTGTGTGTGTGTGTGTGTGTGTGTGTGTGTGTGTGTGTGTGTGTGTGTGTGTGTGTGTGTGTGTGTGTGTGTGTGTGTGTGTGTGTGTGTGTGTGTGTGTGTGTGTGTGTGTGTGTGTGTGTGTGTGTGTGTGTGTGTGTGTGTGTGTGTGTGTGTGTGTGTGTGTGTGTGTGTGTGTGTGTGTGTGTGTGTGTGTGTGTGTGTGTGTGTGTGTGTGTGTGTGTGTGTGTGTGTGTGTGTGTGTTTATATGCAGATTACAGTACCATGACTATTAACATTCGTATTCACACTTGCATATACCGGGTGCTATCTCTCTCTCTCTCTCTCTCTCTCTCTCTCTCTCTCTCTCTCTCTCTCTCTCTCTCTCTCTCTCTCTCTCTCTCTCTCTCTCTCTCTCTCTCTATCTCTATCTCTCTCTCTCTCTCTCTCTAATCCTTGGTCCCCCCCTCCTCTCACCCTCCACCTCCACCTTACCCACATACACTCTTCTAGTCAGTCTCTCATTCTCCTAATTCTGCTTAATAATTATAGGAGTCTGTAATGCACTTTGAATATCTTTTCTTTATGTACAAATCCCTCTAATTTTCCCTTAAAATTGTTATGTTTTTCTCTCTCTCTCTCTCTCTCTCTCTCTCTCTCTCTCTCTCTCTCTCTCTCTCTCTCTCTCTCTCTCTCTCTCTCTCTCTCTCTCTCTCAGTAAAGAAATTCAGATCAGCAACATGTGTCCCTCCCTAGTCTTGGATCGAAGTCACGCCCTTTCAAACAGCAGACCACCCCTCTGACCAAATGACTATCGCTGTTGTGTATGTTTGTGTATGACTGTCTATCTATCTGTCTGTCTGTCTGCCTCTATCTACCCATCTATATATCTATATGTATCTATCTGTCTATGTATCTATGTCTGTTTGTGAACGTGTCTCTCTGCCTATTTATCTGTCAAGTTATCTATCTGTATCAGTCTGAATGCATCTGTATGTCTGTCTGTCTACCTGCCCACCTCCTTACCTATATCTATCTATCTGTCTGTCTATCTATCTATTTGTCCCTCCATCTTTCTATCTCTTCCTTTCTAAACCGCTCCTGTCATAAACTTTTCTTTCCTATCGGTCAACAAACCCACCTCACCCCGCCACCCCAAGACGGACAAATAGAACACCTGTCCAAACAGAACGAAACACCGCCAAGCTCTTTGGGAATCACCGTCTCCTGAGTAGAGCTATCACTTCCTTTCGTTCATCCTCCCGTTTTTATCGCTCGGGAAGCTGAGTGGAATTTTTCAGGGAAGTCACTTAGAGCCTGTGGGGGCCCTTATAACGAAGAAATTGTGTGTGTGTGTGTGTGTGTGTGTGTGTGTGTGTGTGTGTGTGTAATTCACCGGGTCGGTCAGGATCACTTGATGGTCGTGATCGTCAGCTTTTACCCTCCCGGAAGGGAGCTGAGAGCTCATAGTCCGATCTAAGGGCAAGGCTGTGACCTTCACACACGCACACACCCGTCCCCTTGCTCAAGGGGAACAGTAACCACCCACTTCATCAGTGAAACTTTTCGCAACCTGAGCGAGGCGCGAACTCCCGTCCACCAGTTGGCAAGCGAGAACGTTACCACTGCACCAGCGTGTGTGTGTGTGTGTGTGTGTGTGTGTGTGTGTGTGTGTGTGTGTGTGTGCGTGCGTGCGTGCGTGCGTGCGTGCGTGCGTGCGTGCGCGCGCGCTCGTTTACAAGGCTTAGTCAAGTATTCGACCTTAGGACCGAATTGCACTCTCCCTGAATGCTCAGTGTTATTGTTATTATTATTATTATTATTATTATTATTATTATTATTATTTCTTGTTGTAGTTGTTGACATTCTCACTGTTATTATTATACATATAACTTCCTACATCCCTTTGGGAAGTGTTCTCATTTTGTCAATAGTATTGTTTTTATTCTAAGGATGATCGAAATCGCTGCCATTCACGTACCGTCTGAGCTACAGCCTTCATTCTTTGCCATATCATAGTACTGATTGGCCGCTTCGTCTGACCAAATATCCTCGTGAGTCGACTACCGGAACCCGGATTAGATCCCCCAAGAACTGACCCTAAGCTCAAGAGCCACTTACGTAGAGGATTGAAATTTGCTGGCATATACCTGGGCCATTGCCAAAATGCAGTGCTTAATGTAGTCCAGATCGGATCATTATTCTCTAATACTGCCTACGGTCCAAGATTTTGGACAACTTTGAAAGCCAGAGAAGTCACCTGAATTTACGTGAAAGAATAAAGCTAGAGCCGCTAAACCTGGTGGACATATAGATCTTGATGACCTAGGATGACATGCAGAAGATCAGTGACTTTGACCTCCAGGTCCCTTTTATAACTCTGCCTCTAACAGGCAATGGCTGTGAAAAGTTATACTTTATTAATATTGTCCTTGGACATTTTACGGTGTTCTAGTTATAACAGCATCCCACGTCCCTGTGGGAAGTTTTCTTGTTTTTATCGGTTTTATGATGATGATGATGGTGATGGTGATGGTGATGGTGATGATGATGATGGTGATGATGATGATGATGATGATGATGATGATGATGATGATGATGATGATGATTTTTCCTACTTTTAAAATTGCGATATTTCAAAGGCTATTTGACCCAGAGCCTTCAAACGTGGTCAGCTTAGTCGAACAGCTGTCCGCTTCTTCTGGCCAAAAATGGTGGGAATCCTTCAACCAGATCTACGGATATTATCAGAAACATAGAAAAGTGAGTCAGCCCTGCTATCTCAAGAGCCAATTATAGCTTGGAAGCTGAAATTTTACCAAAAAATTACAAGGCTGGATTTACGTGTTGTGGGGCTGACAGGACGGCAGCACATTGGGCCATTGTTACGTTTATACTACTACAATATTATCCACATATAAATGCACCTAACTAACCCTGGCAAAAGCAAAACAACGGTTTATTCGTGACAAAACATTCATTTCTGACAACACTCTTTTGATAAATATTAGTATATTACACTTCTGTGATACAAATTAATGATAGAGAAAATAAACACAAACTTGACTAAATAACTGCACGCTCTGAAATTGCGAGACATTGGAAACTTACTTTTTTCTCCCGGCTTTGAATCACGCAAAGACCTCGATTAGTTCGCGTGGGCTAACTCTTCTGAACAGTTCGTGTTCAGTACTCAGTATGGCCAGCGATCCCAAGTGAATTTGGCCGATGGTGCTATACGGAGAGTTCTTGAGCCTTTTCAGTTTCTAGAATGATCTGTTGCCAGTGATGTTCGTCACAAACATTGACAGGTAAATACGTAGAGCTATCTCCACGTTGGTGAACACTGCCACCATAGCACAGCTGTGTACTGTGGAAAACATACAAATTTCTCACCATTTTTCTGAGACTTCTGTCTCTATCGTCATGAGAAATGCCTGGAAATGTACAGTTTCCAGAACCAGACAAGGCGCCAGGTCATTCAAATAACTATTGACTACTTCTCTGTCTGCATGGTCATTATCTCTGACAAAAAGGCAAATCTCTGCTGGAGTGTTTCATAAACCCTGAGGCGATCTCCTGGTGACGTTTATAGGTTATCAGTGATGGGTATGTAGGATGTGGTCCTGAATCCCTCTCTGGGTGGTAGCTGAGTGTCATCTGCACTGTCTACATCATCGTGATGTCGATTCCTCCTTCGAACACATCGCTGATCATCTTACTCACTATGACGGCATTTTTCAACAGCAATCTGTTCATAGTCGTCGAACCATTCCCGTAGATCCAGTACGAACTCATTCAGTGACTCGACTAGCTTCACTGTTATGTTCAGGTCGAGGCTCGACTGCTGTCACTGCTGACTTGTCGTGTTGAAGCTCTTTAGAACTCCATGCCATGTTACTAGTAGAATCCACCGCCTCAAGTTTCACCAGTTCCTTCAAAATAGCAGATGCCTCACATCTAGTTTCTGCGTTTAAATGCTCGTCCATTGTTAAATTGTCCAGTACCGTGATATTCTGCTGGTAGCCATTGGTCACTCCTTCTACAGCATCCGCCCGAACCGACCACCGTGGATCTGACAAGCACTTGACAACTGGCATGTGGATTAACGCATCTCTGTTTTCATCAACGATAGACCGATTTCACGAGATAAACATACAGCCGTTGAATCGTACCAAACAGTCACAGCAGCCGTGCAGTACTCAGCAGCACACATCCCAACAAGGTTCAGAGAATGAGTCATGCAAGGAATAAACTTGGCAAATTCACATTTTTTTTTTTTTTATGCGCGCCTGGGTGCCGCATTATTTTCCAGGCAGTTGCTGGCGTTATAAGATTGACCGCGACAGTCAGAGATCGAAATTTTGTTCATTTGCAGAATATCCAGCACTACTTCAGCGATCTCCTTTCCGGAATGATTCAATAAGGGTACGAACATCAAGAAACGCTCTACTGGCCCCTCTGGCAACATGTAACGGTTTTAGACATAGCTTTTCCATGTGCAACACGGCCTGAGTAGAGTCCACTGATACAGGATAATATTTGGTCCTCCGAACTTCAGCTACATTGGCACACATCACTTTTCCACCCAGCACATTAATTAGTTCGTTACATAATGTCGATGAGAGGTACAGTAGTTTACATGACCACTCCCTTGGTTGGCATGTAGAGATGTGCCGCGAGGAAAATGTCGTTCTTGCTAAGAAGCTCCATCATTTCCAGGTAATTTCTGTTATGCACGGAACCTATCACTTCATCGTCACCTCGGACAGGCAGACCATTTTCACAGGCATATGAGGAAAACCACGCACCGGCGTAGCACTTCGTACCAGTAGTGTCGTTCTGGCTCGTACTGACGAACTAGCCCAACGTTGACTCACCCTCGCAAAGATTTTCTACTGACCAAGCTAGATACTACTTGCTTGTGCTGATCCGCATTGCTGTGCCCTTGTATTTACTCCCTAGCGTGTTTCCAGTCTTGGAATCCTGAAGTAAACAGACTTTTAGTGTGTGACATCAGGCGGCACGTAAAACACAACAGACGGCTGGTCTCTTCTGAATAACAAAGCCAACTGAGATCACTTTCTTCTCCAGGTACCGTGTGTTTTCTATTTAAGGTTTTTGTACAATGACACATTTTATTTCAGTCACAGACAGCAGAATTCTTGTAGTCACTCTCTATGACATTCTACATTACCCTTCCCAATCCAGTAGCTTCTGAACTCCTCAGTTAGTTGTTCGGGCCAAAGGCCAATATGTTTTTAATAATCTTCATCCGTTTCGCTGTCTCCTTCTAGACTACATTCTGTAGTAGAATCACCTGAGTCTTCATCGCCGCTAAGTTCGCTAACAGCAGTACTGGAACCAGCAACAGGGTCAGTAGCAGGTAATGCTGACGTAATAGTTCTGTTTTCCTTCTCGACTTCGTTATCATGTTCAGTGGGAGATAACCCAACTGCCGCTGTCTTACTCTTAAGCCAACTTGCTACTTTAGGCAGCTTGTTCCGCTTATTTTCAGCTTCATTTCTTTGTTTCCGTTTGGCTTCACCAGACCGGTAATTTCTCTCTTGATCATGTTCACGTCCCGTCATGGCTCTGGCAGGTGCACACAAAGGCTGCACCTACAGTAGAAAGGAATATTCTAGCAAATGACACTTAGCCACCTTCTATATAATCTATACAATGCAAAATATGAATGTGAACATGATGCACAGGCCTATGGATGCTGGTATACTAATAATTAAGGAAGAACACAGGAAGTCAAAGGATGAGGAGAGATGATAATAAAAACAGGCAAGTATAGGCCGTCGCTTATACATTACTGGGTCTGGGTAGCTGAGTGTAAGGTACACCTGACATCAGTCAATTGCTGCCAGGTACAGGTACCGTACCAGGTAAGTAGAAGACATTGCAGCTGCTGGCACACCTGGCTTCAAAACATGTTTAGAATAGTTTATCCATTATTTACTTACATTTTTTCATAAGTGCTTCATTTTTTATAGACATAAATATTAATATGATTGTTCGCTGATGTATCATTAGTCAGGTAGGTAGCCGGATTAAGCTATGCTAGGGCAAAGGAGATAAATAGCATAATTTATTGTAATAAATGAGTCAGCCTGGGGCCCTGGAAAGCGCGGGGTCCTGGGCCACGGCCCTATGGACCCTGCCCTAAATCCGGCCCTGCAAAATAGCCTTAAGGCGGACGCAGGCAGGAAGGGTGTAGGATGCAATCTGTTAAATATTCTTTGAGATAGCCTTGGGTAAAAAAAATTTGGGCGTTTCCGGAAATTCCGGATGTCACCTAACTTTCCATGAAGGATTAAAGTTAGAGCCAATAAACTCGGTGGACTTTTAGACTGTGATGACCTAAGGTGACATGCACAAGATCAGTGACTCTGACCTCAAGGTTCCATTACGAAGTATAGCTTTGTTTCTAGTACGCAATGGTTGAGATTTTTTTTTTTTTTTAATCAAAATTGTCCGTGAACAATTTTGCGGTGTTCTAGTTACTATGATTGTTAAAGATACTGTTATTGTTATTCGTTATTGTAAATTACTATTACGGGGATTGAATATCTGGAAAGAGAGAGAGAGAGAGAGAGAGAGAGAGAGAGAGAGAGAGTTGGCAGGTTAATCAAGAGCCGCAAAAATAGTAAACCATCCTTCAAACGATTTTTTTTTCTTTACAATTCATTCTGTACTTTTCTCAACTTTTGGACAACCGAGAGAGAGAGAGAGAGAGAGAGAGAGAGAGAGAGAGAGACCACACTCAACTCCCTTCGGAAAATATTGTGGAGGCCAGAAATGTGTTTTAGTCTGTGGCCCTGAAGAAAAACCAGAATCTCTCTCTCTCTCTCTCTCTCTCTCTCTCTCTCTCTCTCTCTCTCTCTCTCTCTCTCTCAGACTCCAGGAAGTTGAGAAACGTAAAGGAAAATAAAACGCGAAAAAAAAAAAAAAATGTTTCGGGTTGCTTAACTATTTTTACGCCTCTTGATTAGTTAACATCTCTCTCTCTCTCTCTCTCTCTCTCTCTCTCTCTCTCTCTCTCTCTCTCTCTCTCTCTCTCTCTCTCTGTTTAAATAACAAT
>NC_136973.1:24397981-24415481 GCF_032717465.1 Coenobita brevimanus
TCACTCGGAGGGGTATTTTGTTACTGGCTCAGTCTGCTGATGTGGGCACAGTTATGGCAGTGGGAGTAGGATAGGAATAAATAATGCTGGATAGACATTGATAGAGCTGAATTAGCCGTCCCTGGAGCACACGAGGAGACGCCCAGCGGAGTGGAAGAGGAGCATTATATATGAACCCCCAGGTATATATTTTGTTGCATATGTACAGCCAAGTGTCAGAATTTGTCGTACGCATTTCTTCCATAAGAATTTGTAGAATTTGTGGTACGCATTTCTTCCATAATAAATTTGTCGCACGCATTTTTTCCATAAGACTCTAGAATTTGTCGTGCCCATTTATTGCGTAACAATTTGTCGTACGCATTTCTTCCATTAGAATTTGTAGAATTTGTTGTACGCATTTCTCCATTAGCATTTGTAGAATTTGTTGTACGCATTTCTTCCATAACAATTTGTCGTATGCATTTCTTC
Source organism: Coenobita brevimanus (assembly GCF_032717465.1). Taxonomy (NCBI): domain Eukaryota; kingdom Metazoa; phylum Arthropoda; class Malacostraca; order Decapoda; family Coenobitidae; genus Coenobita; species Coenobita brevimanus. The sequence continues at coordinate 24,398,453 of NC_136973.1, forward strand.
CAGAAGAATGTGTAGAATTTGTCGTACGCATTTCTTCCAGAAGAATTTGTCATGCGCATTACTTCCATTCAGATGTGTCGTACGCATTCTTCAAGAAGAATTTATTGTACTCATTTCTTCCATAAGAAGTTGTTGTGTGCATTACTCCATAAGAATTTGTCGTATGCATTTTAGATAAGGCTGTTTTGTACGTATTTCTTCCATAAGAATTTGTCGTACGCATTTCTTCCATAAGAATTTGTTGTATGCATTTCTTCCATAAGAATTTGTCATTCGCATTTATTTCATAAGAATTTGCCGCATTATTTTCTGATATATAAATTGACGAATGCGTTTTTAGACAAGATTTTGTTGTGGGCATTTCTTCCACTGAATTTGTGGTTTGGTACGCATTTCTTTTATTATAATTTGTTGTACGCATTTCTTCCATTAGAATTTGTCGTACGCATTTCTTCCATTAGAATCTGTGGTAGGCATTTTTTCCATTAGAATTTATTGTACGCATTTCTTCTTTTAGAATTTGTTGTACGCATTTCTTCCATTAGAATTTGTGGTAGGGATTTCTTCCATTAGAATTTATTGTATGCATTTCTTCCACTAGTATTTGTGGTACGCATTTCTTCCATTTGTATTTGCTGTACGCATTTCTTCCATTTGAATTTGTGGTACACATTTGTTCCATTTGATTTTGTTGTACGCATTTCTTTCATATGAATTTCTTGGTTTCTGTCATTGAGAATATTCCATTTTGTCCTTCATTACACAAATTCTTTCTAATAGCAGAAGGTTTTAATATATCACAAGAAATCACATTGCAGTATTGGGTGAAGTTACGTTGTGGTTAATGGCATTTAAGCTTATATACGTATGTTTAGCATAGTTACACCTGCGCACGCTGGAGAGATAGAATGTAGGAAGGAAGGAAGGTAGGAAGACTGGAAGGAACACACTAGTAGGAAAAGGGAAATAGGAAGCGGTAAAAATAAATGAACAGGTCAGTAAGGAAGGAAGATTAGAAGGAAATATTCTTGAAGGAAAATGGGAGAGAGGAAGCAGGAAAAAATAGATGGAAAGAAAGGACAGTAAGGATTGGAAAGGAGCCATAAATGTTGAGAAAATAAACATACAATGGACGACAGAAAAGGAAGGATAGAGGAATAAGAAAAGAGAAGAAATGAGGAAGAAAAGTAGGAAATCCTTGAAGTAGGAGAAATAGGAGGGCGCAGAGGGAGAGAGAGAGAGAGAGAGAGAGAGAGAGAGAGAGTATTCAACTTGGAAGAGGGACTCAAGAAAAAGCCATTAACCCGTCACGTCCCGAGCTCTTTCGCACCTCTGACACCCCCCAATCCTGAGGTATTTTCGAAAAAAAATTTTTTGGCTAAAACCTCCGCTTTTGGTGAGAAACATAGAAAATTCATAGAGAAATCGCTCACCCGAGGTTTAAAATATTTGATCCAGGTACGAGTACCTCCTTATCTGACTGGGTTTTCTAACAGGCTGGCACCAAAGAAAACGAGTTCTATGGGAGGGTAACTATTTCACACCACTCATAAACAGTATTTATTTATTTACTTGGTACGAATTTTTATGTAGTACAAGAGTATATTGGTTTTCAAACAGTAATATAGGCATTATAACTATTGTTTCACTCACTAACTCATCACCATACCTGACCTTTTGCCACATTACCTGATCATTATTTCTGACTGTTTCTTCCTCTAATGCTATGTAAACTTTGTCCTACACATTGTCATCGATTGGGGAATCACTCTGGCCCTGAAAGTCTTTACTGGCCAGGTCATTGGTAACAGGTGAATTGCCGAGACAATGGCATGAGGGGGGGAGGGGGGAGGTTATGCGGTGTAAGACATTGTCCCTGCTTGGCATCTTGAAGAGGAATAGAGGAAGGTGTCCCGTGTATACGTATGAAGAATCACGTGCGAAAATTGAAAATTGTGCAAATTAGGGACCTTGCAATTGCACAACATACCAGTACGTCGCTGGGACTGGCAAATGCAAAATGTTGCAACATACCCATACGTCGACGGGACGGGACGGGTTAAGAATCAGTAAGAGGAAAGAAATAGGAAATGAAAACGGCAGAGAAAAAGAGAGTTGAAAAAGAAACAGCTTACCTAAGGACAAAATAAGAATACCTAGTCAAAGAAAAAATAGAAAGGTAAATAAGTGGAAGAAACAAAAGACATAAAATGAATGAGAGAGAGAGAGAGAAAAAAAAAATAATAATAATAATCTTGGAGAGAAAAATAAAAAAAAGCTAAAATGAAATTTAACATAAGAAGCAAAGAGGAAAATGTAAGAATATTTGCTGATGGAAGTTATGGGACAAAGAAGAATTTAAATGTGTAATGAATGTGGAAAGATCTCCAATGTGGAGTAGACTGTAGCACCAGTCGAGCAGGGCAGTCCTCCAGAGGTGGATGGAAAGCTGATGACAGGGAGAGCTGGAGCTCCTGTTTCATCAGCCCTCAGGACTAGTTCATGACCATCTCCCTTTGCTGAACTTTTTCAGTGTTTCAGTAACACAGAGAGTAGGCCAGCATGCTCTCCATTACAAGTTTCTCTAACTATCTACACCAAACTACCTGTACATGCACAGTACACACTACACTTCCTTATCAAAATTAAATAAGAAAAATGACGCAAAACAACAATGCCTCGGAGTCCCCGGGGGGGGAGGGGGACCATAAATTCCCCTACCGTCTGCCCCTCTCCCGGTAACGACACTCTGAGTTGCCTGGAATCACTGTCTGACTCACTTCTTCATTTCTGCAACATTCGCGGCCTTTCCTGTAACTTTCTGTCTGTTGAACACCACCTCTCCTCTAAACCTCATCTTCTCTTTCTTACTGAGACTCAGCTGTCTCAGGCAGCTGACAGCAAACCCTTCTCTGTATCCTCCTACTTTCTCTATACTCATTTCAAAGCCAAAGGTGAATGTTGCGTATATGTACACGACGATCTATCTTGCTCTCGTGTTCCTGAACTTGATTCTTCTGAATTCTCTACTCTCTGCTTCGGCTCTCTTGTCATTCTCTGACTAAATATATCTGCACTGTTTACATATCTCCTAAATCTACTGACTATCAAAAATTCTTCGACTATCTTACTTCTACGATGGAACACATTCTGTCCATTTCTCCTTTCTCTGAAATCTCCATTCTAGGAGATTTCAGTGTTTACCACCACCTTTGGCTCTCCTCTCCTTTCACTGATCCACCTGGTGAACAAACCTTCATCTTTTTTACCCTTAATGACCTAGAGCAGCTTGTACAGCACCCTACCCGTATCCCTGATCGCCTTGGAGAGAGCTCCAACATACTTAACCTCTTCCTTACAACAAATCCCTCTGCTTACACTGTTAATCTTTTCTCTCTGTTGGGCCCCTCCGATCATAACCTGTCCTATCACTCCAGTACGGCCTGTGGACCCTCCAAAGAAACATCGTCTGTGGCACTTTGGAGCTGAGGATTGGGAGGCCCTCAGGCAGTGCTTCTTTGATTTTCCCTGGAATGATTTTTGCTTCCGTGGCTGGGAACCATTTGAGACTGCCTTGTGCATTACGGAGGTTATTCTCTCGGGCATGGAAGCATGCATTCCTTTCTCATATCCTCTGACTAATGCAAGAAAGCCATGGTTTAATCACGCTTGTTCTAATGCTGTCTGCAACAAGGAGAGGGCCTATAAAAGGTACCGGAGCCAACCCACGACCGAATCACATCTTTTTTTACGTTTCTGCCCGGAACCGTGCTAAGTCTGTTCTCTCTGCTAAAAATAATTTCATCCGTTCTAAATGCTATCAACTCTCCAACTCGAATTCTTTCCGCTCCTTCTGGCATCTTGCCAAAAACCTTTCTAACAGCTTTACCTCATCATCCTTCCCTCCTCTTTTCTATTCTGATGGCTCTGTAGCTATTTCTTCTACTGATAAAGCAGATCTCTTTGTTCAGACTTTCTCCTCTACTTCCACCTTACACGTAGCTGATGTATTTTCTGCTGTCACTGGCCTCAATACTAACTAGGCATATGGGCCTGATGGGGTCCCTCCTGTTGTTCTCAAGAACTGTGCTTCTGTGCTTACACCCTGCCTAGGTAAACTCTTTCGCCTTTGTCTTTCTACTTGTTCCTTTCCTTCTTGCTGGAAATTTGCTCTCATTCAACGAGTCCCAAAGAAGGGTGACCGTTCCCACCCCTCTAACTATCGTCCAATTGCTTTAACATCCTGCGTTTCAAAAGTTTTTGAGTCCATTCTTAACAGAAAAATTTTAAAGCATCTTTCCTATTACAACCTTCTTTCTGATTGTCAGTATGGGTTCCGTCAGGGACCCTCCACTGGCAATCTTCTCAGCTACCTTTCAGATTCCTGGTCATCCTCCTTTCGGGACTTTGGCGAAAGCTTTGCCATTGCACTTGACATCTCAAGGGCTTTCGATCGAGTCTGGCATAAATCTTTAATTTCCAAACCGCCCTCTTACGGTTTCTATCCTTCTATCTGTGCTGTCATCTCTAGCTTCCTTTCTGGTCGTTCTATAGCCGCTGCTGTAGACGGCCATCGTTCTTCTCCTAGATCTATGAACAGTGGTGTTCCTCAGGGCTCTGTCCTATCACCAACTCTCTTCCTTTTATTCATCAATGATCTTTTAAGCTGTGCATCTAACCCTGTCCACTCGTACGCAGATGATTCCACCCTTCACCTATCCATTCGGTTCCCGCAACGTCCATCTTAGCAGTTACTTCAACAAACAAGGGATGAGGCTATGGCACACCTAATGTCTGACTTGGCTCGTATCTCTGACTGGGGTAAAAATAATCTTGTTGTTTTTAATGCATCAAAGACTCAGTTTTTACACCTATCAACCCGACACAATCTTCCACAGGTATACCCACTAATGTTTAATAATATCCAGCTCAATCCTGCATCATCCTTGAACATGCTTGGGGTTTCATTCACACGGGACTTATCTTGGAAAGATCATATTACATCTCTTGTAAAATCTATTTCCAAGAGATTAAGTGTGCTAAGCCGACTCCATGCCTTCTTTACTCCTGCACAGTTGTTGACTTTATACAGGGGTTTTATTCGCCTCTGTTTAGAGTACAATTCTCATGTGTGTGGAGACTCCCCACTTACAGCTCTTCTCAATAGGGTGGAGTCAAATGCTATTCGTCTCATCGACTCTCATCCTCTTACTGGCTCCCTTCAACCTTTGTCTCTTCGCCGCGCTGTTGCCTCTTTATCTCTCTTCTATCGCTAGTTCAATGGTCACTGCTCCTCTGAACTGTCTGCTTGCATCCCTCCACCTCTACGACGGGCGCATAGCACCCGTCTAGCAACAAACTCTCATCCTTTTTCTGTCCAACTCTCTAATGCAAGAGTTAACCGTTACTCTCAATCCTTCATTTATGCAACAGGTCAACTCTGGAACTGTCTCCCTCTGTCTGTATTTCCTACTTCCTATGATGTCCAGTCTTTCAAACGCAGTGTGTCCAGGCATCTCGAAATGAATGGATCTTGAATTTGGCTCTTTTGTATTGTTTTTGCTTCTTTCTTGGAAGAAACGTTAATGCGGGCTCAGCCTTTAGTTCCTTCTTCCTCGCATTAAAAAAAAAAATGAAAGAAGGGAGGGGGGAGGAAGGAAAATCGAAGGAAAATTAGGGAAGAGTAGGGGGAAAAGGGAAAACGAGAAATTCTACAAATGGGAACTGGAAAAAATGTATAAGTAAAAGTAGAGGGAATAAAAGAAAAGAAAATGGAATGACGTAAATCACAAGGAAATTTGGAAAGGAAAATGAAGAACTTAAAGAGAGAGAGAGAGAGAGAGAGAGAAAGAGAGAGAGAGAGAGAGAGAGAGAGAGAGAGAACGTATTATGAGACTCAGAAATTGCGGCTCTCGCTTGCCAAAATTTCCTGCCCCCCAAATCTAGACCTTCCCACCCCCACCCACACCCCTGACTCTCCCTTCGTACCCCTACCGCATCCCCACCTCCCCCTACCCTCCCTTCCTTCACTGTACTTTACCACTCCATCCCTACTTCCTCCTCACTCATCCTTCCCTCCCTCCACTCATTCTTCCCTCCCCCTCACTAATTCTTCTCTCCCCCACACTCATCCTTCCCTCCCCATACCTTCATTCCCTACCCCTTTCTGCTTAGCAAATAATTCTGTTGCATATTCACACGTTTCCTCTGTCTCGCTCTCTTTACCGTTTTTCTAGTCCCTTCCTGCGTTTATATTTGCTCTGCTTAGATAGATAGATAGATTGACAAAGAGACAGACAGACAGACAAACAGACAGACAGGGAGACAAACATACAAACAGACCGATAGACACACCGATACAGACAGACAAACAGACAGATTGAGAGACAGATAGGCAGATTGATAGGTAGGTAGATAGACAGATAGACAGATAGATGACTGGGCAGATAGACGGATTGTGGACAGGTAGATAGAAAGACTGATTTTTTCCAGCAGTGTTTAAGATGTGTGACTGTGACTTCTTCCCTGCCTACATTTTGCGTTATTTTTCTGCCTACTTATATCTTGCGTTATTTTTCTGCTTGTTTATATCGTGCGTTATTTTTCTGCCTACTTATATCTTGCGTTATTTCTCTCCTTGTTTATATCGTGCGTTATTTTTCTGCCTACTTATATCTTGCGTTATTTCTCTCCTTGTTTATATCTTGCGTTATTATTCTGCTTACTTATATCTTGCGTTATTTCTCTCCTTGTTTATATCTTGCGTTATTATTCTGCTTACTTATATCTTGCGTTATTTCTCTCCTTGTTTATATCTTGCGTTATTATTTTGCTTACTTATATCTTGCGTTATTTCTCTCCTTGCTTAGTTGTTTTCTGTGTCACTCTTCTCTGTCTCAAGGTGTTCCCGTTTTCTTTATGGTTTATATTAGTCTCCCAACGACGTCGTATATCAGTGTGTTGCTTACTGTTTTGCCTTTCTCTCTCTCTCTCTCTCTCTCTCTCTCTCTCTCTCTCTCTCTCTCTCTCTCTCTCTCATTACATCCTCTTCTTTCCTCAGTTTTTTCTTTTTTTATGTCTTCATTATTCCCACCTTGGCCATCATCATCATCATCATCATCGTCATTTTAATCACTGCCAGTCATCATCATCGTTATCACTGCCAGCTTCATCATCATCATCATCATCATCATCATCACTGCCAATTTCATCGCCATCATTAGTTCCCTCTATAAAAATCAATCTTCTCCTCATACTCATCATTTTCCTCTTCGTCTTCTTCCTCCTTCTCCTCTTCCTTCTCCTCTTCCTCCTTCTCCTCCTCTTCCTTCTCCTCTTCCTCCTTCTCCTCCTCCCCCTCTACATATTTTTTGCCCTGTCGACATCTTTATTCCCACAGTTATTAAATCATGCCCTTGTTACGAGTATCATCCTCTTTTGATAATATCCATCTTCATTACTAACCCATATGTGTGTGTGTGTGTGTGTGTGTGTGTGTGTGTGTGTGTGTGTGTGTGCGTGAGACAGACAGACAGAGTGTGAACAACCACTAGACATGGCTCACTCCTCTTTCATTTCAACATTTAAATAAACAATACAGATCTCTATTAATTTCCCCTCCGGCCCATCTGCCAGCCGTCCACCCTCACCCACACACCATATATCTATCCATCAACATCCACTTCATATATTCTCAGCTCCTTCCCTATTCCTTGTCTTCCTCTTCTTTAATGTCTTTTCGAACTTTTAGAAGGAAGCATGCAATTTCTTTCCCTCCTCTAAATACATTTCCTTTACATATTTCGTGGATAAAGTTTGGGCCTGTGTTTTCCGTTGTCAAGCTCCCTAACACGTTTTCCTATGCGACTTATTTTGCTTATTACACCTTCCTGTCCTTCTCAGTGATACATATATCATTCTAACATCACCATACTCTGCATAGACAACGTGCAAAAGGATAATAATCAACCATCCGAAGATAAATCGCTAATGAAGAGGTGCTAGGGAGCCTCCTGAACTGATGAGAGTACTATACAGTTTTCTAATATCTCAAAAAATTCCATTCTTAGCAGTGTTTAATTTTTACTTGAAGATTTAAATGTAATTGGCAGATACTTTAACTTTAGATATATCGGAGTGTGCCATCATTTTATATAGATTGGAGTGTTCCATCATTTATATAGATCGGAGTGCACCATCATTTTATATAGATCGGAGTGCACCATCATTTTATATAGATCGGAGTGCACCATCATTTTATATAGATCGGAGTGCACCATCATTTTATATAGATCGGAGTGCACCATCATTTTATATACTGTAGATCGGAGTGCACAATCATTTTATATAGATCGGAGTGCACCATCATTTTATATACTGTAGATCGGAGTGCACCATCATTTTATATAGATCGGAGTGCACCATCATTTTGTGTAGATCGGAGTGCACCATCATTTTATATAGATCGGAGTGCACCATCATTTTGTATAGATCGGAGTACACCATCATTTTATATAGTTCAGAGTGCACCATCATTTTGTATAGATCGGAGTGCACCATCATTTTATATAGATCGGAGTGCACCATCATTTTGTATAGATCGCAGTGCACCATCATTTTGTATAGATCGGAGTGCACCATCATTTTATATAGATCAGAGTGCACCATCATTTTGTATAGATCAGAGTGCACCATCATTTTATATAGATCAGAGTGCACCATCACTTTGTATAGATCGCAGTGCACCATCATTTTATATAGATCAGAGTGCACCATCATTTTTCCCATATATCATCTAATTTGCTATTTTTTGCAGCAACTCTTTCTCCTCACAGTATAATTTCCTCATACCTATAACTTCAGCCTATAAACTGAAGCAAATCACATTCGTCGCTTCCATGAATGAGAAAAATAATGAAAAAGACCACAAAAAACTGCCGCCATTACCCCCGCTGTACCTATCTTTCCAACTAAATATTTCAGAGAATTGATAAAACTTGATCTACACAATCCCTTACTGACCCCAATTCCTCCTCCCCTCTTAAATTTGCATTGTGTTCATCTTTTTCTTGACTTTCAAATTGCCTGGTATTTTTTCTAACGTCATTTATCTTCAATTTGCTTTTTACTAATTATCTGTCTATCTATAGCCCGACGCCCTAATCCCGCAAAGGGTGGCCGCAGACAAAACGCCTCCAACTCACTCTGTCACCCACCATTTGACTACCCTTCCCCCAACTCACTCCCCCCTCCCTCATATACCTCTCCACTCCATCCCTCCACCTCATCCTCGGTCTACCCCTCCCTCCACTTCACGTGCATGCACCCTCCTAGTCAGTCTCTCACGTTCCATTCTCTCCACATGTCCATACCACCTCAGTTCAGTGCATTTCTCCTAATTCTCTCAACCACATCCACATCCACCCCACAACGTTCCTTCACTTCTTCATGCGTCAGTCTGTCCCTCCACGTCACTCCACATGCCCTTCTCAGGTGACTCATTTCCACTGCTCTCATTCTTGAGTTGTTCCCCTAATTATGATATGGTTTATTTGATGGTTATTGTGCTAATTGGTCGTTTATTACCTTATTACCTGTTTCCTTATCCTTCCATTATTTCTGATGAGCAGCGACGTTCCCATCTCTTGTTCTTTAATATTGCTTTTTACTGCTGCTGCTGCTGCTGCTGCTGCTGCTAATAATAATAATAATAATAATAATAATAATAAAACAGACAGCAAGAACAAAAACAACAACAACAATAATAATAATAATAATAATAATAATAATAATAGGTAATAATAATAATAATAATAATAATAATAATAATAATAATAATCTACTATGCGGTATAACATGAAGACCCGATTTCTGTATGTTGGTTTGTTACCGTTAACACAGCAAAAACGGCGCAAAGTAAAGCAATTTTTGTTTGAGCAAGGTATCGTTAAAATGCTCTAACTTGAAGCATAAAACAATTTCCAGGCCAATCGGGCCATCGGTTCCAGAGTTATGAGTCATTTCTGGCCTTTTCCTTCAAATTTAGTATTTGCTTTTAGTGGAGGGGATGGATTCGTCCTTGGTCCGGCATTGAAATTACCAGCATGACAGAAGAGAGAAGAGTGACGTGTTTGTTGTATTATCACTCTCTCGCCTCTCCTTCCTCCCTCCTTATACTCCTAAAATTGTATACTATAATGCTGTAGTATAACTTAGTATGACAGCAAACACTACTATCCTACCTCTCTCTCTCTCTCTCTCCCTCCCTCTCCACCAAGCCATATATTTTCCTCACTGTCCTTCTTTGCGTCCTCCTCCACTGCCCTTTCCTTTCCTTCCCCTCCTCTCCTATTTTCTCTCTTCCCTCCTGCTCCTCCTTCTCCTCTCTCTCTCTCTCTCTCTCTCTCTCTCTCTCTCTCTCTCTCTCTCTCTCTCTCTCTCATTCGGGCTTTCTGGATTCATCTATATTCTCTCTTCTCTCCCGATTACTCCTTCTGCTTCCCCTCCTCCTCCATTTCTTCAATCCTCTCGCTTTCCACTTTCTCTCTTCTCTCGCTCATTACTGTTCTTATTATCTTCTAATATTTAAAATATTTCCTTTCTGCCAAATTAATAAAGATCTATTTATCTATCTATCTATCTATCTATTGCCAGACGCCTTAATCCCATACGGGGTGGTCACAAACAAATCGCCTTTACATCGCCCTGTTCCCCGCCATTTCACTGTCCTGCTCCCAGCTCACACCCCCCTCTCCCATATACCTCTCCACTCCATCCCTCCATCTCATCCTTGGCCATTATTTGATATTATTAAAAGTCAGCACATCCAAGAGTCTTTAATTTGTTAGAAGTAAAGATTGGATGTGGATGTGATAGCAAGCTTTAGGAGAAACACACTGAGGTGGTTTGGCCATGTGGAGGGGATGGAGGGTGAGAGACTGACGAGGAGAGTGTGTGTGATTGAGGTGGAGGGGGAGAGAGGGAGGGGGAGGCTAAGGATGAGATGGAGGGATGGAGTGGAGAGGTATATGAGGGAGGGGGGTGTGAGCTGGGAGCAGGGCAGTGAAATGGCGGGGGACAGGACGACGTGGAGGCGATTTGTTTGTGGCCACCCCGTACGGGATTAAGGCGTCTGGCAATAGATAGATAGATAGATAAAGATTGGAGAGTTAGCCAATAATGAAAATACCATCATTTCTACAATTCCTTGACCCCAAATCTCGTCGGTTAAGGAAAGCTCCCTAACACCTTTTCCTTCGTAATTTAAGTTCTTTGTTAATCCTTATTGTTCTATTCTGTGTTACGCAAATCCCTTCAATATGGCCATACTCTGGATAAATAACGTACGGAAGGATATTAACCAGCCAGTGTGTGTGTGTGTGTGTGTGTGTCAGAGAGAGAGAGAGAGAGAGAGAGAGAGAGAGAGAGCAAGTGCTTGCATATGTGAGTGTGAGAGCGAGAAGGAAATAAGAGTGGGTGAGTTTGAGAGGAAATTAGATGAAGTAAGTGGATAAAGGTGGAGAGGATGGAGGTGGAATGAGGTAGGGACTGGGATAATGAGAGAGAGAGAGAGAGAGAGAGAGAGAGAGAGAGAGAGAGAGAGAGAGAGAGAGAATAAACAGAAATGGAAGAATATGCTAAAGAGGTAAATAAATCAGAGAACAAAGCAGACTGTGAAGGTAAAAGAAAAATAATGGGAGAATGTGAGAGGAAAAAAATCGTGGAGAGAACTAGGAAGAAAAATAAAATTAGATACACTGGAAAAGAAAGAATGAAAGAAGAGAGGAATAGAAAACGAAAAAAGTACCAAGAAAAAAACAGTCGAAGAAAATGGGAGACTGTGGCGGGAATTTTAAAAAGCTGAAGAGAGAGGGTGAAAGAACGAAAAAGGAGAGAAAAAAACTGAAAAAAAGGACAAGTTAAAAAAAAAAAAAGAGCAAGGAAAGAATATCCATGGCATGTGAAATGCGTGGCTTACAAAATAGTGCCCCTGAAAACAAGGCGAGAGAAGAACAGCATAGTGCCCCCGGAAACGCACCGACCCCCTCCCTACCCGGACCCCACGGAGTAGCCGCGTCCACACTAGGGGATCCCATGCGACAACGGCATAAGGCAGCCCGGGCCGTGCGCCCTTACAACACCCAACTGTCGCACCGCCACCCTAGCAGGAGGAGGACACTACCTTCGGGGAGTGGGATTGCCGGACTAGCCCGGGGTGGAGCTGATATCTCAGTTCCTGACAGCGCCCCTCTGGAGACGGCCAACTGCCGCTCCCACCTTCGTCAGTCGGCCAAGCGTCGCACTGAAGGTATTTCCCTCAAGACGGCCTACTGCCGTTCTTCTCTTCTGCCCAAGGAGACGGCCTACTGCCGCTCCTCCCTCCTGCTGAAGGAGACGGCCTACTGCCACTCTGAAGGCGCTGCCCCTGAGATGGCCTATTGCCGCTCCTCCCTCCTGCCGAAGGAGACGGCCTATTGCCGCTCCTCCCTCCTGCCGAAGGAGACAGCCTACTGCTGCTCTGAAGGCGCTGCCCCTGAGACGGCTGATTGCCGCTCCTCCCTCCTGCCAAAGGAGACGGCCTACTGCTGCTCTGAAGATGCTGCCCCTGAGATGGCCGATTGCTGCTCCTCCCTCCTGCCGAAGGAGACGGCCTACTGCCGCTCTGAAGGTGCTGCCCCTGAGATGGCTGATTGCCGCTCCTCCCTCCTGCCGAAGGAGATGGCCCATTGCCGCTCTGAAGTCACTGCCCCTGAGACGGCCTACTGCCGCTCCCCCCTCCTGCAGAAGAAGATGGACTACTGTCACTCAAGAGGTGACCAGAGGCGCCTGACTCCCCCACACAGGCCACGGCCAATTGCCGGGCCTTGGCGCCCTATAGTTGCGCCCCTGGGCAGCCACGGCCAATTGCCGGGCCCCACGGCCAAAAGGAGGTGTTGTCATCGCCCCTGTGTGAGGCAGGCACCCGGCTTCCCGCACCAGAGAGACCCCGTGAGGCCTAATGGCTTCCCCTGGCCTCTAGTCTCTACGCTTGGCCCTGGAGAAGACCCACCTGATGGACCCTAGTGCTGGACGGTGCCGCAGCCCCTCCCTGATGGCGCACCTCGATTCTGGGGACCGCAGTCCTCAGTCCCTCCAGGCCCTCCCCAGGACACCTGGGCGCGACCTCTCCACGTCCAAGAGACGGCGTAAGACCTCCACCTCTGGCCGAAACCTGAGCCAGAGATTCCTGGACCTGTTTGGTTCCAGCCCTGAGGGCCACACCCCTAAACCTAACCAGGAGACTGCGGGCTCCTGCGCCACCTGCAGCCCTGGACGCGAGAGGACGCCCCTGCGAGCCGTCCCGTGCCCTCTTGGCACGCCCTCCCTTGGCGGTGCCCCTAGTCCGGCAGAATAGACGCCGGCGTGTCTCCCTGCCGCCCCCACGACACGAGTGAATTATATTGTGGTGTTGCCCCAGAACTAGTGAAGTGAAATTATGTTAAGTGTGACGTTGCCCTAGAAAACAGGTTACAGTGATACAGTGACTTAATGTATGTCAAATATCGGGGTGAGTGAAATCACGGGCGGATGAGTAAGAACGAGTACAGTGAGTGAGTTCTGAGGAATCCGACTCACAAGCGACGCCCTTGTAGAAAACCAGTAAGACTCTTCCTCCGAGGAATCCTCTGTAGTGAAAATATACCCATGTCCCTTGTTACCAGAAAATAATAGAGAAAGTGAGAATAATATCCTCCCGTTTATATTACCATAAACACAGTGAATATCCAGTGTCCCTCTACTCCCTCGCTTCCTAAAGAATCTCCTCCCAACAGCTAGTGTAACGTAAACAAGAGATTGAATCAAATGTCAAAACCTTTTGCTATCAGATGATACTAAGTTTGAATTAATAATACTTACCCTCTCCCAATATTACTATAACTCTGGTCTGGTCCGTTAAGAGTCCTTCCCCCCCCCCCCGTGTGAGTCTCCCCGCGCTCCCACGCGCGCCCGTGTTTCCCTGGATACCTGGCGCCGGATTCACGAAATAGGCACATAATCCAAACAACTCCTCTCTGGAGATGGGAGGGAACTCAACTTTCAGGTGGAGTATGAGATTATGTAAAATCCTCCTTGGTGTTAACTGTAGGCCAGCTGCTATATAACTTTTTTATAATTTAAAAATGCATTTTAACCTGTCTAATAAGCTTCTTGCAAAGCCTTTGCAAGACTGGCTTGAATGGTTAGAAGTCATCCAAAGCACAAGAAATTACAATGATGTCAGGAGTTCCTTGACAACAAGAAGTGAATAACGGGAACTTTGAGGAGTGTAATAGTATTTCATGAAATGTCCTGGTAAAAAGACAGACTTCTCTTTGATACCAAACCAGTCCCATCCTCCCAAAATTTCATGTAACCACTTCTTTGTCAGAGATAAAACTGACTATTTGGATGAACCCTTCCTCTCTTGTCAGAGATAAGCCAGACTACTTGTATGAACCCTCCCTCTCGTCATTAGAACTTTAACATACAGTAAGATTTACAGTACGTTATTTGTCACTTCCATATGGCCTTAATACAAGTAGAGCACCCAGCCTCTTAACTAATTTTACATGGATATGATAAAATTAGTACAGTATAGTTTCTTTTATTTTGTATACAAAATACATGTATTGTAATAAGAAAAATACCTATCACAGTTATTTATTACACTTTCACTGCATTATCAGTCTTCATAATACTGGCTTGAAGGATTAGGTTTTACAGAGGAGTCAAAAAAAAAAAAAAAAAAAAAAAAAAAAAAAAAACCTGCTTTATCACGGTTTTAAACTGGCTATATTCCTTCTCTCTGCACCCTATTATTCTCCCCCATCCTCTACACATGACCAAACCAGTCCCATCCCCCCTAATTCATTCACCAAACCTTGCAACTCCCATTCATCTTCACTCAACAATACTGTATCATCAGCAAACAGCAACACCGGAAGCTTCCAAATCTCACCCTCATTCATTAGGGCCAGCCCCACATCCACTGCCCTACCTTGCACCTCCTTTACAACCCCATCCATATATATATTAAACAGCCATGGAGACATCACACACCCCTGTTTCAGTCCCACATTGAGATCAAAGAACTCACTAAGCTCACCATCCACTCTCACCGTAGCCCTAGCTCCCTCGTACATACTCTTCACAGCACTCAACAATTTCCCCTCCACTCCATATATTCTTAATACCTTACACATACCTTCCCTATCTATTCTGTCATAAGCTTTCTCCAAGTCCATGAGGGCAGCATACACTTTCCTTCCCTTCTCTAGATACTTCTCCACTAAACATCATAGAACAAATATCTGATCTACACATCCTTTTCCCTTCCTAAATTCCCCTTGTTCTTCTCCAACTAGCTCCTCTGTCATATGCCTAACCCTATCAATGAGTATTCTACCATATATTTTACCAGTCACACTAAGAAGGCAAATACCCCTATGGTTGCCACATACTTCTCTCTCCCCTTTTCCTTTGTACAGGGGAACAATTTGTACTTAGGTTTAAATCCCATCACAGTTATTTATTGCACTGACTTCACTGCATTATCACAGTTATTTATTGTGCTGGATTCATTGCATTATCACAGTTTCACACCTATCACAGTTATCTGCATTGCATTCAGTACACTGTCACAGTTTTATACTGGCTACCCATAGTACAGATAGTAATAAATAAAGGCCAAAGAACCTGGGAGTGGCATAAATTACCCAGGCTTTCCTGCAAAGCTGCTTTGTGGGGACCCACTCTTGGCCTTCCTTAGGGACTCTAGGCTGTATGGCCAGACTGCTTCAGGAATGTCACCATTGTCAAAGTCTATTCTGGTGCCATTCTGGTTAATATCTTCACTAACGTCTTAAAAGAATTATCAATGGAGGACATTGTTGTATTTAAATTATTTATGCCTGCCTCCATCCCTCGTACTGCAGTCAGCATTTCTTCTTGCTGGCGGATAATCTGCTTGGAGGAGTCACTATTCACAGCCACACTACAACTAAGTGAACGACGCCTCCTCTTCCTAGGTGTAGGCCGTGCACTCACATCAACAGGTGTGTCCTCTGTTACACCTGAAATAAAAAGACATGCTTAATGTATGAAACAAAAGGTGTAAATTTCCTGGAACGGGATGCCACACACAAGTCTTCATGCCAGCCGCTCACCATTTGACTGACCTCCCTTAAAACACTTCAGCGCTGACATTTCCATTCACTAAACCTAAACCCCAACCCAGCCACTAACTTGTTGCTATATATATATATATATATATATATATATATATATACACAGTATACCTTTTACTATCCTTCCTCTTCTTCTCCCAGTCCAGTAAAGGTTTTGCAGTAAGCCTATTATGCCATTAATCTCAGCAATACAATATCATCAGCTGACAACACCACAAGCTCCCACACCCCACCCTCATTCATTAGAGCCATTCCAACATTTCAAACCTAATAAGTAATAATTAGTACGGCTCTGTACTGAACATCAGCCTTAAAGCAAGGCATGTGATTCACCGGCTATAAATGCCGCAGTGCATTAGGAAGAAGGAATTATATGTATTGATTGCTCAGTAATCATCACCACAACACTGAACTAGTCTTACCTCCAACAAGGATATCATCAGGCAGGCTTGAATTGTTTGATGCTGTAGCTGCATGGGCTGGATATTCAGCCAAAAGACATCGTTTGACATGACGGGGTGCTGATGCTTGCTCAGCAGCAGTTCCAGGAACAGGAAGGGCTGCTCGAGTCACTGGTGCTGGCTGAGAGGCAGATGTGTGAGGCAAAGCAGCAGGCTGAGCAGGGGAGGGAAAGGTAGCTGCAGCAACAGGCAGGGTAGCCGGATGAGATGGGTCAGTCTCTGGCAACGGTTGGCCCTCAATGGCTTTGTCGCTAATGAGAGAGAGCAAGATCTCCTCCAGTGGTGTGCGCTCCTTACAGTCCGGTGGCCCTCCGCCTAAAATAATAAGCACCAGCATTAGATGTACAGGAAATTCTTTCATTT
>NC_136973.1:24420481-24502482 GCF_032717465.1 Coenobita brevimanus
AGAGTCAGACATTTTTACTGTTATCCCAGTGCCTATTGTTTTAGTGCTGTTGTCTGGATTTTTTTGTTTATTACCCGAAAATCTAGTCTTTTTTTTTTCTTTTATAACTGACAGTCATTTTGGCGATATTTATGGCTGTGGATTGGCCATGTGGAGAGGATGAAGGGTGAGAGACTAACGAGGAGAGTGTATGTGAGTGAGGTGGCGGGGGTGAGAGGTACGGGGAGGCCAAGGATGAGATGGGGGCTTGGAGTGGAGAGGTATATGAGAGAGGGGGGTGTGAGCTGGGAGCAGGGCAGTGAATGGCGGGGGACAGGGCGACATGGAGGCAATTTGTTTGTGTCCACCACATAGGGGATTAAGGCGTCTGGCAATAGATAGATGGATAGACAGATTTGGCAGCCTCAGTCTTCCCCCTCCCTCACCTACACCACCACTATACTCTGCTCACACTAACCTGGCCTAAAATTGCCGACTCTCCATTTTAACTGCTGGGTTGTAGCAATAGATGAACAATATGGTGCTAGTCACGAAGTACTATGGAAAGGATGTACAGCCATAGTATTGTCTTATTCTGTCACTGAGCTACGGGAAATAAGCTGCAAAAGGACGAAAACCTGGGCCAAGTTAAAGTGAGTGACCTACAGTATCCACACTCCCCTTACCTATTTCCGTCCCTCCCTCCCCTCCCCTCCCCTCCCTACCATTTCCCCTCTTCCCCTTACACCCTCACCCATATCCCACATTCTCTCTCTTTCTCTCTCTCTCTCTCTCTCTCTCTCTCTCTCTCTCTCTCTCTCTCTCTCTCTCGTGATCTGACGCGGGAGTGAAAAAAAATACCATAGGGGAGAAATGGCGTTAGGAGCTGGAGAGAGAGAGAGAGAGAGAGAGAGAGAGAGAAGGAATATCTCATTTGCTTTAGTTATTATATAGTTAGATAGGTAGATAGATAGATAAAGATATATGGATATCAGCATCTAGATACGTATAGAGACATACAGATACAGAAATATACATACAGACAGATAGTTAGATAGACAGATAGATAGATGGATAGACAGAAAGACAGACAGACAGATAGATAGATAGACAGATAGATAGACAGACAGACAGACAGCTATAATGATACTTAATCCCTTTTCTGCTTTTACTGTTATTGCATAGCGTCAGTAACCTCTGTTGTTCTGCTGCCGTGATCTGCGTAATGTAATCAGTCACTCAGTCAATCCAGCCACATACAGAAAGAAATGAGACACAAGTGCGAGTATTCAATGATTTTTTTTTTTTATCTTACCCAAATTTTGTCAATGTAAAACTGCTTTCAACCATAACATTGTACACATCACACACTATACTCATTTACTCTAACTTGGCCTAAACTTTCCTTCCCTCCATCGTGAATTCAGAGTTGTGCCAATAGAATAACACGGGAATATGATGCTAGTCACGAAGAAGTGCTGTGGAAAGGACGCAGGGCCGAAGTATTATCCTTTTCTGCCACTGCGTTCCGTGAAATAAGGTACACAAAGACGAAAATCTGGGCCAAGTTAGTGAAAAGGATATAGCTTCCAGACCTCTCTCAATGCATTGTAATTACTGAGACCTGTATTCTCGTCGGTTAAGGTGACTCCCTAGCGCTTCCTTCTTAGCAATTTATTTTTGCATATGGCGGGTTAATATAATTCTCCACCTTATTTATGTAGAGTATTGTGATCATGATTTATGAGACACAAGAGGAGAGCAAAGTGTAGTAAGCGAAATAAAAAGCGATTTATTTATGCATACGGCTGGTTAATACAATTTTTCTAGCTTTATACACAATGTTGCGATATTATAATGAGGTATATGAGACACAACAAGAGAACAAGTTGTAATAAGCGAAATAAAGAGCTTAGGAAGAGGTGTTAGGGAGCTACGGACCAGTCACAATAAGCAGGTGATCTGATTGGCTGGTCTTTAGGCCTATCTTAGCAGGACTATTGCAGCTACGAGCATGTGGGTGAGTCAAGAGGGGTGATGAAGGAGCCTTGCACACAGTGGGACCTCGACACCACAGTCTATGCATCCAGCCTCACCGCAAAAGTACAGTTACGGACATAAATAATCGACCCACATCCTTAAAATATACTGTACTAACGAGACGGCGAGCAGTTACTATAAAACCCACTGATGCAGTCTTCGGAACCAAACATTCTCGTGACCCTGATCGTCCACCTCAGCATCTGCATCTCCGCCACCTCCAGCTTTCTCTTCTAGAACGTATTTTTGGTCCAATCATTGCAGGCCTCACCACCGTTTTATATATTTTTCTTTTCACTCTTGCTCTGATTTTTCTATCACATAACACTCCTGACATATCCGTTCAGCTTCTCCATCCTGCCTGTATCCTATGGGTAATTTCTGCATCCAATCCGCCGTCAGCTTTTATATGTGAGCCCAGATACTTGAATGTCCCATCTCTTTTCAATTTTTCTCCTAGCAAACTCACATCCTCCTGTTCTTCCCCATTAAAGCATATATATTCTGCCTTTTTCCTACTAGTTTTAAGTCCTCTATCCTCCATTTTCTTTCTCCACTCCTTCAACTTCCGTTCTACTCCCTCGCGGGTGGTGTCTATCAGCACATCATCATCCGCAAACAACATAACCCACGGGTCTTCTTCAGTGATGCCTCTCCCCAAAACATCCATAGGAACTCAAAAATAATAATAAAAATAATAATAATAATAATAATAATAATGTTTTGTTTCACCTCTGAGCATGGTAGAGGTTAAGTAGAGGGCTTATGATAGTTCTGGGCCGACCTAAATACATGAGACTGGAAAGCAAGGTGGCCGAATAATACTAATTAGAAATGGAGTGAGTTAGACAGCTCTGGATTAATCTGACTGGGCATAATTAGATGTGGCTGCCCTGACTGGGGTAACTGGCCATAAACTGAGAGAGAGAGAGAGAGAGAGAGGGGGGGGAGAGAGAGGGGGAGAGGGAGAGGGAGAAAGAGGGGGAGAGGGAGAGGGAGAGGGGTTGGGGGAAGGGAAGGAGGGAGAAAAGAAGAAAGTCTGCAGCACTGTCATGTTTAAACAAACTTCATCCATAACAAGTGTTACCAGGCAGTTATAGAAATGGTTGTCAAATTCAGGTTTAGTTGAACTATTAGACATATAGCTCAGTTATCCCCTTCAAAGTGCTCACCACCTACATTCCCACACTTATTCTGACGTTTCTGGGATTGATGGGAGTTTGGCTGCAACTCATCATGGTTCTCCCTAGACCCTTCTACTCATCTTCCTTGAGGCTCTTCACACAGCTCGTCATTTCAAACTGAATATCATCACTCGCGTCAGAGCGTTGTCCTCTTATCACCAGCTTCAGTTTGGGAAGCAGTCAGAAGTTGCATAGCTCTAAGTCACATGAATAAGATGAATGTGGAGTTTTTTTTTTTTTTTTTTCATTAAAAAATTGGTGAGGAACGAAATCTTCCTGGTTGTACACGTTGCTGTGCAGAGGCAGCCACCAGCCATTCTCATGCTGGTATCGTTTGTCACATTGTAAAATGCAAATGTATTTACACTTTCAGGTAGACAACTGCATTAAAGTAATACCTTTACGACCATTATTTTGTGTGCACTGATCTTTCCATGTCTAAAAATATAAGTAGCAATTTTGCAGTTTTGAATAGCGATTTTTTTTTTTTTTTTTCGTGGGGGGGGGGGGAAGGGGGCACGATTTTGTTCAGTTTTTAAATATTTGTAGCACCAGCCACGTTTCCTTCATCCAGTCTGATTCTCAATTCCTTTTTTCACACACAGGGATGGAGGTGTGTGAGACTAGGCTGCCAGCTGCGGTGGGCATCTTTCTGGCGCTACCCTGGGCACTGGGCACCATGATGTATAGCGGGTGGCTTACATCACCTGGGACTGGCGCTGGCTGCAGTTGACTGACACCCGCACCAACCTCATCATCTCGCCTGCACTTTGGTTTGTGTGTGTGTGTGTGTGTGTGTGTGTGTGATTCACCGAGTCGGTCAGGATCACTTGATGGTCGTGATCGTCAGCTTTTTACCCTCCCGGAAGGGAGCTGAGAGCTCATATAGTCCGATCTAAGGGCAAGGCTGTGACCTTCACACACGCACACACCCGTCCCCTTGCTCAAGGGGGACAGTAACCACCCACTTCGTCAGTGAAACTTTTCGCAACCTGAGCGAGGCGCGAACTCCCGTCCACCAGATGGCAAGCGAGAACGTTACCACTGCACCAGCGAGCGTGTGTGTGTGTGTGTGTGTGTGTGTGTGTGTGTGTGTGTGTTTTATACAGTGAAGAAGGAAAAAGGAAGTGAGAAAAAAAAAAAGGCAAAAGAGAGCCACATTCCAGATCCGTTCATGTCGAGATGCCTGCACACATTGCGTTTAATATGCTGGAGGTCATAGGCAGAGGGAAATACACACTCGGGAAGACAGTTCTAGAGTCTAGAATCTGAAATTATTTGGCCATATGGAGAGGATGGAGAGTGAAAGACTGACTAGAAGAGTGTATGTGAGTCAGGTGAATTGGGAGTGGGGGAGGAGGAGACCAAGGATGAGATAGAGTGATGGAGATATACAAGTATGAGAGAGGGGGCTGTGACCTGGAGGAAGGGCAGTCAAATATCAGAGGACAGGGTGACGTGGAGGCGACTTGTTCATGGCTGCACCATACAGGCTTAAGGCATCTGGCAATAGGTAGATAGACGGGCAGAAATAGCCTTTTTGCTACAGGTTCAAAAATGTAAAAGAGGCGTTTTCTTCTCTTGAAAACTGCTGCTCGATTTTATTTATTTATTCATACATATTTTTAGTCACTTACCGGTACGTCCTGCCACACTCCTGGGTAGTGACTCTAAGTGAAAGAATGCCAGCAGGAACTCAGAATACAACGTACTGAGTGGCTATCGATCTATCTATCTATTTATATACCTGTCTATCTATCTAGAGTCAGTCGCCTTAATCCCGAAAGGGGTGGCCACGAAGAAATCGCCTCCAGGTCGTCCTGTCCCTTGTCATTTGGCTGCCCGCCCTCCAACTCACCCCCTTCCTTTCATATACCTCTCCACTCCATCCCTCATCTCATTCTTGTTCTGCCTCTCCCACCTCTCCCCCTTCATTTCACTCACATACATCTCCTAGCCAGTCAGTCATTCTTCATCCTTTCAACATGGCCAGACTATCGCACAGTATTTCTCTTAACACTTTCAGTCAAATCCACATCAGCACCACATCAACGACTTTGTCATTTTTCTGGCTATCTCTCCATGTGACTGATAATAATTTTTGGTAATTTTGCAGACTCCAGACTGTTCCTCCCCTGTAGCATATATATATATATATATATATATATATATATTTTAGGGGGGGGGTCCAGAGATTGTTAATGCATATAATTATTTCATTATCCTTTTGCAATCATGGGATTGCTCCAAAGGCGAAAACGTCCTCTGTTGGTAGCAGGAATGAAATTTCCAACAAGAACTGTGTAGTAGGAGGAAAAAGTACATTTTCTGATGGCACGGTAATTTAATATATACAGGAGATATAGCTTTTCTTTTTTTTCTATTTGTGAAAGTTAATACACGAGTCACTACAGCAGCTGGAGGTGCAGGGCAGGCTAGACCCAGCACGGCGGGGTCCGGAAAAGGCGGCACACATGTAACATTGCCGTGCGCTTTCTCACTACGGTATTAAATGTCTTGTTTCACCAGTGCGTGTGCAGGTTTATGGGGCTGTCATCGTGTACTTTCTCGATGCTATAATCCTCCTTTGTGCGAGTTTATGGCTGAGTCTCCGGTGGATTATAGTGCACGGCCACCATGACTGACCACTGCAGGTTCGGGTGGCGGCTCGCTTGGAATTATCACCCGACATATGTACTGTAACATGTAGCCGATGATCCGGTTCTGACCTAGATTTTGGCACTAGGTCCTTATTGTTCTTCTTCTTGTACAATACTTACCATCGTTGCATGCTTCCTCACTACGGTACTATTCTCACTGCTGTATTTCTGCTCTATTCAGGTCCATGGGAGAATCACTGCCGTGGCTTATAGTGCAGTGCCACCATCACCAAGCACTGCATATGTTGTAATTGTCATCGCTTGTTTGGTATAATCCTTGTCGCTGTGCTCTTTCTCACTTCTATATTTCCCCTTTATGCAGGTTCATGGACGAGTCAGCGCGATGGCTGATGGTGCAAGGCCGCCAAGACCAGTGCTGAGGGTTCTGCACAAGGCGGCTGGCTGCAACAAGGCCACACTGCCCCCACACACCCGCCTCATGGCACTCACGAAAAACTCTGGCGGGAGGTGAGGCACTGGGGTTATTTACATCAAGTGGAGGTGATGAATAGGAGCCTACACGTGGTGGTGCTGTGTATCCTGGATGGAGCGAAGCACCTGTGATGTCCACCCAGGAGCTAAACCTCCCCATATTCACTTAAACCTCACCGTGGGGAAGGATCCTGAACCAACCCTGGCGAAGCACTGTCTGGTACTCTCTACCAGAAAGGAGTGTCGGTTCCCTAGACGGCGTACCACATGTACTGCACTGAACCTGTAGGGTGCCTATGCAGGAAGTCACTTCCCAGCGGTCAGCTGGTCTGCTCTGCCAGGCAGTTCAGGGTTAAGCAACAACAAGAACAATATGAAGTGGACATGAGATTAAGAGTCATGTACGGAAGTATGGAAGGGTGAAGAGTCTTGGGAAGAAGGGGTGACAGCGAGCATTCGGGTATGGAGAGATACACATGGAGGTCATTTTGTGGAGGCAACAATTCAAATGATAAAGTGTCAGGCAATAGATTGATAGATAGATGGAAAGGTAGATAAAAAGACAGATAAGCGGAGGTTGAAATGAAACTGAAATATTTATTGTTATAAATGGTAGAGGTTTATTTTTCTTCAAGCGACTCGGTGGCAGAAAAAGGCGATATTACTACTACTCCTCTACATCATTTTCGTAGCGTTTTCTCATAACTAGAACCATATTCTAGTGATAATCTATGGTTACAGCGATTTTCTGGGTATTTCTGTATTATGCTGCATTCTAGCGATTTTTGAGAGCAAGGTTAGCGACATCAGTGGCTTTTGAATTGGCAATACTTCTTGTTTGTAACATTGGTGGGAATTTAATTTGTGCTGTCCAGCTGATGTTTTTACGAGATTCAGCAGGCTTGAGTCGGCATCCATATTTAAGGAGAATTAAGTAGTCAGGACCATATTTAGGATCATTGGTATAACTTTAGAAGTAACCAACGTTACCGATTTTCATTATATTACGTCCCTGAACTATTCTAACCAAGACTTGCCTTTTAAGCCTAGTTTGAGTTGGGGGAGCTAATTTTGTAGGGGTTGTCATGTAGTGGCTTAGGTTAGGCTATCGCTCAGTATTGGATGAATGTCGCGCCATATTGGCTGGTGCAGGGGTGTGCACTCGGTCTATGTCAGGCCCTAGGTTAGGTCAGGTTAGCTTAGGTTAGGTTAGTTTAATGCAGTTTGATCTTGATTCGGGGGGATAAACCCACTTTTGGAAATCTTACTGAAAATTACAGAAGGGGGATTTTCCCCCAAAAATGAAGGTCAAAACTAATTAAAACACGGTATTTTGCATTGGAAACCATAAAAATAATAATAAAAGAAAACGTTGGTTACTTCTAAAAATTTACCGGATCATTATTCGTAGACATGGTGTGATAGTTCGCAAGTATAGTTTGAAGGAGCTTGAGTAGACGCTTAGGAGATCAGAAGCGTGAAAGTGAATTGTTTATTTTTGTAAAAGTACTGTATACAGAGCACTATACAGCAGAATGAGGTGGTGGATCTTACTATACACCTCCTTCAGCAGATATTGATGCATACAGTCAGTGGTTACAAAGTGCATACAGCGTACCGTACATCGTAAGGTGGTGAATCTTGCCACGTCCTTTTCAGCTAATGGAGATTTACTTAGGATCGTATTTAATACGGTATTTAGCCTGCTGACAAATATAATTAATATAGTTTTTCATAACTGCAACCAATTGTATATGCAGTCATACATGGTCAGTAATAAGAACAAGGCTTTATAGAACCTTGCAGCAAATTCAGTTATTCATGGAGAACAGAAATGGGTATATTTAAGGAGACAGGACCACCGTATTTTGCAGTAATCTTCTGGTCTTCTCTTACCTTGCCTCTGTGTTGGTATTTTGTGAATGTGTTTTCAAGTTTCAACATTTTTTATTTCTTTCAAAAGTGGTGGAAAACATTAAAAACTTTGTTTGCTTACAGATGGATGGCATCTTGTGGTTCGTGAAGACAGACTGGTACCATCTTAGGACACCGTTTTTGAACAAAATACTCTTGTCACTGCCTATTTATCCAAACCTAATCAAAATTTTTGTAATAACCCAATCCTATCCTAACCAATTTATGCTAACCTAACCAAACTTATCCCAACCTAACCTATCACCTATGTATTCATATTTTCCTTGTTTATGTAGACTTATGTAGAAGTTCTAGAAGAGATTTTTCAGCTTGTAACTCTAGTTCTACATTTTTGCTGTGTGGTTGTGATTTGTATCTTTTTGCTTCCAGTGCATACAGTATTAAAGTTTAGTGGTGGATCCTCTTCATACTTCAAAATGCATTTCTGTACACCTTTACAAAGTCACTAAATCAGTTCATAGGTAAATAAGGAATTTTGTTAATTTTTAAGAGGTGGCCCTATGTCTCCTTAAGGAGTACCAAACAGAAATCTATCTGTAGCCAGGTGCCTTAATACTGTAAAGGGTGGCCGTTTGTCTTTGAGTTAGTTGTTTTATGAGGAGGGGCGTTAACCCTCTGCCAACCCACTTATTGACATGTATGGTTTGGTTATGTAGTTACCACCCAGTGTTGTAAATGGTTTCCTGGCTTACAGGAAACCATTAGGCTTGTCTCTCAACGTAAAGCCACCAGAAAAAGAAAGAAGAAGAATAAACAGTGACAGGAAAGATGAGAGAAATAGGAAGAGAGGAGGGTAGCCAGAAAAAAAATGGTAAAGATGAAGGAAGAAGTAGGCAGCACTGCTTCAAGTGAGTGGATGATGGTTGTCACCACCTACCACCAACAGAAATCGCTTTAAAAAAAACTTTAATTCTAATTGTGGCTTCTGCTAAATATTATCCAAGACATGTAACTCCATGTTAGCTCAGTTGATGGCCAAGTGTCCAGAAGTTGGAGAGTTGGTTATGGCTAGGAACCAAGGAGACTCATCCCTACATCAACACTAAGGCTTATCAAAATGTATGCAGTCATGACAGTATTGAAGATGCTGGAGTGGCCCAATTCTGTCAGATGAAAATAAAGCCAGTTTGCTGTTAATTCACCTTTGTACAGTAGCTAGTTGGAGAGGACATACTGGATAGGTGTAGGATCCTGAGAGTGTTAACATTGGTCCTATGAATTGCCCAAACAAACCCAAATAATTGGAAAAAAATGCATTCTGACCTAAATTAATATCTAAATAAGGGAGAAAAAATAAATACCCAAGTGAAGGAGAAAAACATCCATATTCGTACCATATCACATTGTTTATAAAGGGTCTAATGTGCATGCATACGTTGGCCGTGGTCACTTAATGGTGCTTCTCCATGCCATTTGATCTCTGGCAGCCTCCCTGTTTAGTCCCTTATCCCTGAGGTCACACTGTGACCTCGTGCCGGGTCTTTTTCGGTCTGTCACTCGCAACCTTAAGCCCAATGCTTGGACTTCAACCTTCTGCACCCAGTTGTTATCTTCCATCCATTCCACATGCCCAAACCATCTTAGTCTACCTATAAAAATGAAGCAGGAAAAAAGAGGAATCTAACAAAATATTCAGATTAACCTAGATAAGGGAGAAAACAAAAATGGACCCATATAAATAACCAAATAAACCTAAAGGAAGAAGAAAATGCCCACATGAACATTATTAAATAAATACCTGATAAAGCTTGTGACCTCAGTTAAGAAAAAATTACATAACCCCCTCCCCCCAAAAAAAATGACAGAGGAAAACAGAAATGACTAAATATATACCAAAATGAGAACACCACGTTGAGTACAACGCTTCCCGTCCGATCAGCGAAGTTAAGCAACGTTGGGTCTGGTTAATACTTGGATGGGTGACCGCCTGGGAACACCAGATGCTGTTGGCATAACGTTCTCCCTACGTGTCAAGTGGGTTTGGTGGAGGATTAGTGCCCCTACCTGTAAAACAATTAACTCTAAGCCCTTGGCCACCCTGTTTGAGATACATGGCGTCTGGCAATGAATGATGAATGAAGAACCTAAATGAAGGGGGGGGGGGAAACAAGTGAAACTAAATAAAAAAGAGCTGAACCCAAATTTAAGAGACAACATCCAAGAGTGAACTTAAATAGATGCCCAGGTAGACCCAAATGAACTTAAGTAAATGGCTGATTGAGATGATTTGCCCTTGTGGTGAGGATGAAGAGTGGGACTGACAAGAATAAAGTATCTGTGTGTGAATAAAATAGGGAGGGGAAAGGGGAGACAGGATGAGATATATGAGGGAGGGGGTACAAGATTGAGGGAGGGAAACATATTGGTGGAGGACAGGGTGGCATGGAGGCAGTGTGGACTGCAGGTGAAAGGCAGCCTCAGCCTGCAGTCCATTTCCTCCTTTTGAAGGATAGGCAGGAAGTTTAGGATGTTTGTATTGTACTGCATATATAATGGGGCAACTGGCCCACCCATTTATATCAGTGCCACTACATGAAGGCAGCCTGTGAGTTAGAGCCAGGATTCCAGGGGCTTGAATGGTGTGGTAGTGTCACAGGGTTTGCTGCTAATATTTCTACCAGTTCTGTATTTTCCTTGTTTCTGAGGCAGGATGATGACTATGAAGTACTGTAGTACAGTACTAACTCCCATTTCCAAATACAGTACTGTATTCAGTTTACAAAATCCTCCACTTTCTCAATTATTTTTTTCATGTTATTAAGGTGTTGATATTACATGTCCCCACACAGTCAGTGCATATGTTCAAAGACAAGGTTATTTTGTAGACATATATAAGAGCAGATAATCAATTGTTAATGCAGGATACCTCAATGCATTTACAGTTGGTGGTGCTCTAGATTGTTTATTATGTGGTTTTCTCATAGGTATCAGATTCCATTGTGCAAAATATTTCATTTTTTCATAAAGCCTTTGTAATAAGCATTTTGGATTTGAGAGTCTGTACTGAATTGTTAATTGGATTTTTCTTTTGTAACCAGGGAAGAAACCATGAAGCTCCTGATGTGATGAATTTGAAGCTGTGGTTGACACTATGAGATCATCTGCAGGCTACAGTGTTTATGGATTTGGTGTAACCCTTTACCCTCAAGGTTAGATGTGTACCCCTTTTCACTAGGTGTGTGTGTGTGTGTGTACATGCATAGGCGAGATCTCTAATACGAGCATCTGCTTTATGAGAAACTGATGATTCGAGAATGGTCAATTTAGACCCAAATTCAGTGATGTGAGCAGGGTCAGTGAACCTAACCCAATTTTTCCCATAAGTTATGTACTTCATAATACAAGTTTCGCGATCATTTTCTCCGATCCGTTATATGAGTACAGTATCCGCTGTCTGAGTAGTCCTCCATTAACACATCTGATTTATATAATGTCCGTATGTGTGAGAACATTCTGTGTAACCCTCTGATTGACTGTTGATTTGCCACTTCATCCTCAAGGTTAGATGTGCTGTACAGTATTACCCTTGTTCTAGAATGTGTGTGCGTGCATGTATGCATGTATGCAGGAGAGAATTTTGTATGACCTGATCTGCTATTGATTTACTTTCTACTGTACTTTATTCAGTGTCCCAACTGGTGCTGATGAGGAGCGTACAGTTGGTGGCACTGTGTACCCTGGGTGGAGCAGCTGAGGCATCCACACAGGAGCCAAACCCCCCATATTTCCCTGCATCTCACCATGGGAAGGACCTTGGTTCAACCCTGGTGAGGCGATGTCCACCCTGAGGGGGTGCTGGTTCGCAACACAGTGTTTGTACTTTACATGTAACTCTGACCTTGATGATGCGCTGTCAGCCACAAAGGGGCACTGGTTCCATACATGTGTAGCTGTGCACTATGCTGTATCTGTAAGATGGTCTCATTGATGCAGTTGCTTACCCGTGACTGACATGTCTGCTTGGGTACACAGACCAACTTTTAATCAGCAACAGCAATAACACCTGTATAAATTTTGACAATCACTTTCCTGGTCTGCGCTGCTTATGCCACTGAGCTCTTTTTGTCTTGACAATATGTAACCTCTCACTCTTTTTTTTTTTTAATCTTTTTTGCATTCACCATCCAAATTGCAAGGAATTAAATTTACATTGTAATGACACTACCTATTGTATAAGAAAAAAAATAACATGCAGTAGATATTAGACAGTGGTCATTTGAATTAGATAATAGTGATTGTCGTAGGAGTGACTGTACTTGCTAATGATGTACATAAGTGTGAATGTTTGTGCATTTGAGATACCTTATGATGATTGGAACTTCTCCATTGTATTCCAGCTGTTAGAAAGTGCTTATGCCTGTGAGCTGGAGTCAGGATTCCTGGAGCTTGAATGGTGAGTGACTGAGAATGTCTATCTATCTATCTATAACCAGATACCTTAATGCCGCAAAGGATGGCCACAAATAGATTGCCTCCATGTTGCCTTGTTCCCTGCCATTTCACAGCCCTCTCCCAAATGTACACTCCCTTCTCTCATATACCTCTACTCCATTCCTCCATCTCATCCTCAGTCTCCCTCTCCCTCTCCCCCCTTCCACCTTACTCACATGCACTTTCCTACTTCATATCTCACTCTCCATCTTCTCCACATAGCCAGACCACCTCAGTGTATTTCTCCTAACATTTTCTATCACATCCACACCACAACGTTCCCTCACTTCCTCATTTGTCAGTCTGTCTCTCCATGTGACTCCGCATGCTCCTCTCAAATATTGGTAGCTCATTTCCACTGCTCTTGCTCATGACTTGTGTCCATCCAACTAGGGCCAAGCTTCATTTCCATACATTAAAGTGGGGATCATAATACTGTCATGTAGCAACTTTTTTTTTACTTCCATGCTCACTACTGTACTATTTATCACTGCTTTCAGTGAACCAGAAACATCCTCTTCCCTGCTGTACTCCTTCAAGCACTTCATCCTTCAAACTTCCATCCTTACTCATCACACAACCCAAGTACTTATATGCACTAACATTTTCCATTTCCTCCCTATCCAGCACTGTGCATTCATTGACTTCATTTTGCCCGAGACACCTCAACTTTACTCTTCCTTACATTCACCTGTAGAGTCCATTTCTTACATATTCTCCCAGACTCATTCACCAAGTCTTGCAGTTCCCCCTTGTTTTCATTTAACAGTACAGTATCATCTGCAAACAGCAAAACAAGAAGTAAGTCCCTCCATGTACAAACTGGACTGCCATGGAGACGTGACACATCCCTGTTTCAAACTAACTTTCAGATGGGAGTGTGTACCATCAAATTAAGCACACTTTTGGTCAGTTTCTCTTTTTCCTTCTTCTTCTTCTAATTTGCTCTTTGGACCCTACCTCACCTCATCGTTATGTGGGAAGAGGTCTGGATGATGATGATGTTGAAGTTTAAAAGTAGGATGATTATAATGACTAGAAATTGTCCACCTTAATTTGGCAGAGATTCATGTCTTTTTTTTTTTTTTTCTTTCTTTCTCACTTCTAATAGCACAGTGGCAGAATAAGACAATACCACAGCTCAACATCGTTTCCAAAGCACTTCTTCATGAATAGCACCACTTTTTAGTATTAATCAGTTATTACAGCCCAGCATTCAAGATGTAGAAATGACAGTTGTAAGCCTTGTCAAAATGTGCTGATTCCATAATATGTAAAAGCTACTGATTATGATGTTGAAATAAAACTTAAATATATCTGTAGCCAATTATCTAGATGTGTGAAAATGCATGTCACCCCTGCAATGGTGATGATGATGATAATGATGATGATGATGATGATGATGATGATGATGATGATGATTATTGTTATTATTGTTACTGCTGTATTATTAGTAGCAGTAGTAGTAAGAAAAAGGGGTCAGGATGATGATCATGAAGTGGATGATGATTACTGTATAAAGTTATATTGCTAACTATATTTTTCTTTTTATAGCTAAGGAATGTATGAAGCTCACGAGAAATTGAACCAGTGGTTGCCACACTACAGGGTTAACTGCAAGCTACAGTGTTTATAAATCTTATGGAACCCTTCACCTTCAAGGGTAGATGTGTTATTCTTTTCACAGAATGTGTGTCTGTGTGTATGTTGGA
Source organism: Coenobita brevimanus (assembly GCF_032717465.1). Lineage (NCBI taxonomy): Eukaryota > Metazoa > Arthropoda > Malacostraca > Decapoda > Coenobitidae > Coenobita > Coenobita brevimanus. The sequence goes on from NC_136973.1 coordinate 24,434,855, forward strand.
GAATATTTTGTATAACTCTGCTACATGCTTCAGTCCAAAAGTTCTTTACCCAAGGGCAACACCTTAGCCCTTCGGGGATACCTGGCATAAAACCAGTTTTTTTTTTTTTTAACTCTGTGATCTGGTAGTGATTTACTTTATACCGTACTCTATTTTAGTGTCCAAACTGGCATTGATGATGAGCCTACATGTGGTGGCACTGTGTATCCTGGGTGGAGCAGCTGCAGCATCCACTTGGGAGCCAGACCCCTTCATATTTCCCAACACCTTGCCACAAAATGGATCTTGGTCCAACCCTGGTGAGGTGCTGACTACCACACAGGGATGCTACTGCCCTACATAGCACACAAGGTCTGTTCAGAAAGTATCCGACCTTAGGCTCTTAAAAAAATAAATAGCTACCCTTTTGATTTAGGGCACTAATCCCCCTCAAAGTAGGCCCCTCCTGATTAGACACACATAGCCCAGTGTTCTTTCCACTGCCTAAAACATTTTTCAGAGTCGGTTTGTGGTATCTCCTGCTGGTGCTTCGCTGCATTCATCATGATCTCATCTCTTTTCCCGGTACGGAACCCTGCAGCAGAGTTTTGAGATTGGGACCAAAGTCGCACATAGCCATGTCTGGTGAGTAGGGAGCCTGCTGGACCTGAGGGATGTTGTGCTTGGCCAAAAATTCCTGAATCAATGGAGAAGAATGGACAGGGATGTTGTCATGCTGCAGCTTCCAACTTGCTGCTTTCCAAAAGTCTATTCTCTTCCACCAAACTGCGTCACGAAGATGACGGATAATGTCAAGGTGGTAATGTCCGTTGACAGTCTGAACTTTTGGTGCATATTCGTGTTGTACAACACCACGGTAGTCAAAAAAAACTATCAGCATGCAAGTGCATTTCACCTTGCAGCAGACCTGTTGTGCTTTTTTTTTGGCTGAGGCAGCCCTGCATACTTCTACCGGTGGGAGCTGCTTTGGTTTCTGGGTCGTACCCGTACACCCAAGTCTCATCTCCAGCAAAAACAGTCTTCAGAAAGTCTGGATCCTGATTTGCACACTCCATCGTGTCCTGAGCAACGCTTATCCAAGAGAAGAGAGCATGACGAATGCAACGAAGCACCTGCAGGAGATACCATAACCGACTTTGAAAAATGTTTCAGACAGTGGAAAGAAGGGGCTTGCTTTGTGGGGAATGTAGTGTCCTAGTTCAACAGGTTAGCTATTTAGTTTTTTATAGCCTAAAGTCGGATTCTTTCTGAACAGACCTCATATGTGAAGCACATGTTTTGATTTTTTATAAATTTTAATTTTTCTTATCTATAGAGCATGTGGAGTTAGGCTACATGGAGAAACAGACTGATAAATGAGAAAGTGAAGAAGCATTGTAGTGTGGATTTGGATGTGATAGAATGCGTTAGAAGTAAATTGAGGTGGTTTGGCCATGTGGAGAAGATGGAGAGCGAGAGACTAATGAGGAGAGTGTACTGTATGTGAGTGAGGTGGAGGGTAGAAGAGAGAGAATGAGATGGAGGGATGGAGAAGACCAGCATATGAGAGAGAGTGTGTGAGCTGGGAAGAGGACAGCAAAATGGCAGGGGACAGGGTGACAGGGAGGCAATTTGTCTGTGGTCCTCCCCTACGAGATTGAGGAATCTGGTTATAGATAGATACATAGACACTCACCTTAATTCTATAATCGATGGTCATGAACATATTGCCTCAATTTCACCCTGTCCATTGTCATGTAGGTGCCTTCCTTCCAGCACACAATTCCCTCTTTCATATACCTCTCCACTCCATTCCTCCATCTTAAAACCTCGGTCTCCCCTACCACCTCACTCACATACACGCTTCTAGTTAGTCTCTCATTCTTCATCATCTCCACATGTTCTGATCATCTTGGAGTATTTCTTTTATTATTTTCCTCATTTGTCTGCCTGTCTCTCTTATGCAACTCCATTTATGATGTACTCTGTTCATAATATATGCCAGTATTACTGACTTTGATAAATAAGCAAACATTTATCCCTACAGCCAACCACCTGTACATCTGGAAGTGCATCTCAACACTGTGAGGCAGTATGTTAGAGAATTTGGGTGATGGTTCATGGGTCATCCCACCCCTCCTGGGCAGTGGACCTAACCAGCTGTGTGAACTGTGATGAGGTAACTGGTTTCATTTTTCTGCTAACTGGTATCATACAGTACTATGTTCTATATGCAGTGTACTGTAGTGTTTTCTGATGACATATTTGTGGTAGATGGGGGCACTGACCATCCACTCATTCATTGTAGTGCTGCTTGGGTGTCTGCCCTGTCCTCTCTTCCTTCCTTCCTTCCTCCTCTGTCTTTCTTTCCTTCATTCTTTCCTCTTCCTTCAGGCTATAGGCAACTTTACACTCCCTCTTCCATCTTTCTTTCCTTCATTCCTTCCTCTTCCTTCTGCCTGTGGGTGACTCTACACTGAATGACAAGCCAAATGGTTTCCTGTACACCAGGAAACCATTTACTGCACTTGGTGGTAACCATATAACCAAATTATGGCGCCTGGTGGTTTAATGAGTAATTATGGCACTCCAGTCGGACTGAGCCTGTGCAGATTTATATCCAAGGGGTGGTTGCGGTTTATTGCTCACGTAACTCCACTCAGGGATGAGTGAGGCTGGTCACTCTCATCTTAAATGTCAGGACCAACTTTCCTAGCCCCGGGCTCATGCTTTTTATTGGGCAACATAGGATTTGATGATGGAAGGATGGATGGATGGATGGATATAAATTTTTTCAGAACCTGTATGTATCATAATGCATGGTGTTATTAATTCATTATTATTTAGGCTGTTTTGGCTGCATTCAGAACCTAAAAAACACATCTCTCCATGTTGAATGCCGAGCTGAATCAAATGATTCATACAAGAACATAGTCCTAGTCACAAAGAAGTTCTGAAGAAAGGATGTAAAGCCATAGTATTGTCTTATTATGACTCGAGGCTTTAGGAAATAAACTACAGAGGGATGAAAATTTGGCCCAAGTTAAGGTGAAAGAACTGTAATGGACAGTTGGTTTCAACAGACTCCTTTTCCCCTCAGTCTGTCTGTTAGAATGAGGGGTACTGTATTTTAAACTTGCTCCTACAGCTGGTGCTGGAGAGGGATGCTTTCATGTGGTGGCACTGATATAACCAGGTGGCTCAGCTGCCTGCTTATACAAGCCTTGGAGAGCTACTCTCCTGTCCCCCAGAAGAAAGATGCCAGATCACAGGAGGGCCACTTACTGTAAGTTTGCAGTCTACCAGGCTCATATTTCAGATGAGCCTGGGGTTGCAATTACTACTGCCACTTCTACTACTACTACAGTTGCTCCTGTGGCTTATCCTGCTCTTGTTCCTTGGCATTGATCATCTGTTCATCGTTTAACACATCCTTACGTACTTGTTATTGTTAGTTTTATCTTTGGCTTTAACAGATGTAAAACCATTTGAATTCCAGCCAAAGTTGCTCATCTGCAGTCCACCATTTTCCTTTTGGTTGGTAGGGAGAGTTAAGGGACATTTGTATAACTGGCCAGAACCAGTACTAGAGCAGGCAACTAGCACCACTCAACTCAGTTGTCTGTCCGTGTTTGCTTGTAGGTAAATTAAGTACCAAGAGTAACACATGAGGAAGATAACTGTGGTAACCTGGGTGATGAATGGGCCTCATGTTATAGAAAAATGGTTGAATACCCACCACAGGTTCAACAGTCTAAGTTAAGGAGATGAACACTGTGGTAAAGCACCTCAAGGCATCTGCCCCCACCTTTACCTTTTAGTATTTGTGTCCTCCTTTGTTAATGGAAGGCTTGAAGCTGGATTAATTCAGTGGCTAATAAGTGGAGAATATATGAAATTACAATGGGCTCTGCTTTATAAACAAAGAGTTCTGGCAGTCAAACAGTGATGTTCAATTGTCAGATGTTCCTGAAAGCCAATCATCTATACAGCACTGTGAAAAATCTGGACTATCAGCCTTGGCGAAACCCAGTTCAGGTGTATGAATGCCACTTCAGTTGCTAGATTGGGCAAGAATTATGCTACATGAGTGCTTAGAGCACACAAAATTTGAATGTTTCTTCGCTTAATAAACCATGCACATTGTTAACCGATTCTAAGGAGTTATTTTTACATGTGAAATTATGAGTATATAGGGTAGAATTGTCAAAAATTGGCAATAGAATGCATAAAGAGGATGCATTTATGAGCGAGATACAGTATACTGTATAGACTAAGCATGAATTAAGATTTAGTCAACTTATGCCGTTATTTGGGCGAAATAATTGTTGCAGATATCTTGAATTTATACAAGCAGAGTAAATGTATTGTATACCTCATAGACTTCCATGAAATGTTTCTTGCCAGCCCACCAGTCAGAGGCTGTACAGCAGTATAGCCTGATTATGTGCACTTTTACTCATGTAGCAGTACATCCTATATTCGTAAATTGATACCGTACTGTAAGATGTAAATACATAGTTATTACATAATTATTTTCAGCATGGAGAGTGCTTTGCCTCTTTATAGAGCTGGTGGAATGTTGACAGCCATTGCAGCAGCAACACAAGAGGGATGTAGTAAAACTCCTCTAACTTTTTCAGCAATATCTTTCCACACCTGTCATCCAGCCATGACCAGCAGACCATTTTGGAAAATATAGGTTATCAGACATATGTAATGTCACAGTTGTTCATTCAGTCCCTGTATATCTGACAATAGTTTTTTTCTCTACACTGTAGTAATAGTAGTTGTTCCCTCGACAGTCTGGCCAAACAGCCCCAAGTCCCTAAGGAATGCCACAGCCGAGACCGGGCTTTCCCACAGAACCCTCAAGGAGTGTACGTTGTGTTGTTGGCGTAGGTGATTGTGTGCAATGCAGTCTTCCATAATGTGCTTAATAGTATGGGGTGCTGTGTTGCATGCTGGACAGGCATCAGTGACAATCATTCAGCCTCTTCTGATAACTCAAGAGGGCTGGATGATGCCCACATCTCAGCCTGGCCAGGTGGACCCTGTCCTCACGAGGGAGATAGGATTCAGAAGGGTGATATCAGGAGGCCGTGCATGCAGCTGTGTGTTGTCTTTAAGTGACTGAATGGAGCGCGAGTGATTTGAGTATGGATATGCTTCTGGCAGCTGGTCTGTGGCGGGTGAGGGGGGAGAGATGACAGTATTTGTGTATGATATCGTGTGCTGGGTATAGTTTTGATGTTCCTTGGTGTGTGTGGATGTGCTGCCATGTAGTGTAGAGGATGGTGTGGGCTCGTGGAGGCTGCAGCGAGAATCTGGGTGCCTCTCATGTCTAGATGATCCTTGACTTTGAGGCCTTTGGTTTCTTGATGTAGGTAGCCTGTGGGTGTAGTAGCTGTGCAGCCTTTAGGTCCTTGTTCTGTACGGTCTGTAGAGTGTTTTAGTGAGGTTAGGAGCCCAAGCAGGGCTTGCATAATTCATCACTGAACGTATATATTGGTTGTATACTGTGGTGGTGGTTTCTTTGTTGTGTCCAAATGTTGTATGGGCAAGTGACCTCAAGGCATTGAGTCTTGATGTTAATTTATCTTTAATGTTTGTGATGTGTTCTGTATATGACATTGATGTATTTTATGATACACCGAGGATTTGTGTGTGTGTGTGTGTGTGTGTGTGTGTGTGTGTGTGTGTGGTAGGGGAGTGCTGTTTATGGTAAGGTGTGGAATGTGACTATGTTCTGCTGTCCAGTTTGTGAGAAGGGTCACTGTAGATTTGGCTGGGTCTGTTTTGAGCCTGTTTGTGGTGAACCATTCGTGTAGTGTGTTGAGGTAAGGTTGAATGATGTGTGCAGCTGTATTTACTTATTGGTGTGTACATGTTAGTGTTATGTCATCTGCATAGGAAGCTATGTGTATCTGTGGGGTGTGGGTATGTCGTGCATGTATGGGTTAAAGAGTGTAGGGGACAAAGCATATCCTTGGGGGACACCATTTGTGAAGTTTCTGATGTTCAAAGCTTGACCGGCAAATGTTACATGTGCACATTTCCTGCTAAGTAGTTTGCCAGCCATCTTTTTATGTTACTGTGCATGTTTGCATTGAATGTTTTGTTTGTAAGGTTGTGGCGGGGGATGGCATCAAATGCTTCGTTTATGTCTAGTGCGACTAGGAGTGTTCTGTGTGGTGGCCTAGCTGAATTCATGCCATCAAAAACTCTCTGTGTAAGTCTGTAAGAAAAGTGTTTGTGGAGTGTAGTGACCTAAAACCATGTTGTGATGGGGCTAGGGGGGTGTTAGGTGTAACTGGTTGTAATACCAGTCGTTCAGTGACTTTGGAAGGGGTGCAGAGGAGTGTGATTGGGTGGTGTGAAGAAGGTAACGTGGGATCTTTGTTGGGTTTGGGGATAGTGATGATAATGCAATGCTTCCAGATGTTGGGTGAGTGGCTGTATTGTGGTAGGTGGGGGCGCTCACCATCCACTCACTCGATGTAGTGCTGCTCTCGGGTGTCTGCCCTTTCCTCTCCTCCATCCCTCTTTCCTTCCATCCTCTTCTGTCTTCCTTTCGTTCATTCTTTCCTTGTCCCTCTGCCTATGGGCAACTTTACACTCCCTCTTCTGTCTTTCTTTCCTTCATTCTTTTCTCTTCCTTCTGTCTGTGGGTGACTCTACACTGAGTGACAAGCCAAATGGCACCAGGGAACCATTTACTACACTGGGTGGTAACCATATAACCAAATTTTGGCGCCTGGTGGTTTAGTGGGAAATTATTGCGCTCCAACCGAATTGAGCTGGTGAAGGTTTATATCCAAGGGGTGGTTGGGGTTGATTGCTCGTGTAATGCCACTCAGGGATGAGTGAGGTTGGTCAATCTCATCTTAAATGTCGGGACCAACTGCCTAGCCCCAGGCACCTACGCTCCACATGGAGCAATGTAGGATTGGATGATAGATAGATAGATAGAGTAGCTGTAGTTTGATATGTTGGTGAGTGCTTGTATGCCTTGTGGTCCAAGGTGTTTAAGGTGTTTGTTGCTTATGTTGTCTGGTCCACAGGCAGATGAGTGCTTAAGGTTGCTAATGATATGCTTCGTCTGGTTGTAAGTGAAAGGTGCGTAGTCTGGGTCTGTGGGGAACTGCCTCTTACGTCAGATGATACATCAGTCGTCGGATGGGAGTTTAGGTGGCCGACAAGTGAAAAGTGATTGATGAGAGTGTTGGCTTGTTGTTTGTTTGAAGGTGTGGTGTCTGTTGTTGTGATGGCACCATGTGATTGTGTAGTGTTGCTGCTGGAGAGTGTGATGCTGTTTAGTGTTTTGTAGAGTTTGCTGGTGTTTGTTTTGTGGTCAAGTGTTTGGAGATAATTATTCCAGTTTAGTGTTTGCTGTTCTGATATTTTATTGTTTATTTGAGTGTTGAGTTTTTGTATTTGCTGTACGGTGTCTTGTGTATGGGGTGTTGGGGAGAGTCGTAGTGTGTGTCCCGTTGACTGATCTATCTATCTATTGCCAGATGCCTTAATCCCTTAATGATGATTATGAATTGTTAATAATTATGAATTGATAGTGATTGTGAGTTATAGTGAATTGCATGATGATATTACACTACACGGACGAAATAGAACACGAGTGATATATTTTTTTTTTGGTTCAAGGTTATGCCAGCCTGAAAAGACAACCCAAGCTCATAAATGTCCCAGTCTTGAGGCTATTGTCGAGCCCAAGAATAACTGACAATAAAGAGTGAGGTACGATGACCTCAGAAATCGCTTGAATGTTCCAAATTGTTTCGCCTGGTGACAATGTTGTATGAATGATCGCCCAAACCATGGTTTTAATGTACAACCCTTTTTCATATGACTAAAGGTCATGTAATTAAAAATGTCTGTTGAAACCCAGTATAAAATGATTAAAGTAGAGTATATGTCATTTTATACCCAATCAAGGGAATTAGGTCCTCTCATGCATAACTCACTCCCCTTCCAATTCAAGATTCCTCTGCTTTGGGACCGACGACCACACGTGGTACTGACTTAATCTCGACTCGGCCAAAACTACAAACGCTACCAAACCTATCTTAAATAATTAACCTTTATCATACCAAGTCAAAACACCACCCCTCCCCCTTCTGTTTTACTGAAGTGAATTTTCTGTCAATCACGGAGGGGAGACTAAGTCGAGTACCATTTGTATTATCAATGGGTAAGTCGAACAGAACCAACAACCGGTAAGATTATAAATCCTAACATTACACTGATGGTACAATAGTGGTGGGATTGAAAAATCCTGTTGTTACAGTTGCCATATTAGGTTCATGCCGTGCAGAAGGAAAATTCACCTGAGTTTGCATGCCAATACTGTTAGTATTCATGCCCCATGGATTACCACAAAGATCCTGGGTTTCCACGCCAGTACTGTTACTATTCATGCCCCATGTATTAGCAGAAAGATCCTGGGTTTCCATGCCAGTACTGTTGGTATTCATGCCCCATGTATTAGCAGAAAGATCCTGGGTTTCCATGCCAGTACTGTTGGTATTTATGCCCCATGTATTAGCAGAAAGATCCTGGGTTTGCACATCAGTACTGTTAGTATTCATGCCCAATGTATTAGCAGAAGGAACATTAGCAAATAAATGGTCTTGTTCTTGCTGTCCAATGGTTAATGGTGAACTGAACATGCCTGAGGTGTAAGTGGGTATGTGAGTGGTCGCATTAATATCAGAGATTATTGGACCTTGAGTATCTGGTTGAGAAGCCAAGGGTGCTGTTGCAGCTTGTTCAACATCCACAGTCTCTACGCTAGGAGTACCCTTATTAGCAAGACTAGTGGCCATTTTGGACCTAACTGAACTATCAGGAACTGTTGAATTAGAACGACCAGAACGCAAATGTAAAGTGTTTAACCCGCCCCGTCCCGACCACTTTTTCACCATTGGTACCCCCCAATCCCGACCATTTTTGGACCCAAATTTTTTTTGGTAAAACTTTCGCTTTTGGTCAGAAACAATGGTCAGTCACGAAGAAATTGTTCCCCGGGGTCCATAAGTGCCCTAAACAGGTATAACTTCGTCACACCTGGTACCGTGTTCTCTGTAGGTGGTCTGAGCCTCTAACGTTTTCTGTGGTATTATAAGTCTGGGAAACCAATGAAAGTAAGTAGATATGTATTTATTACAAACATAAAAACATGTGATAAAAGAGTAAATTGGATTTTATACAAAAATAGAGCTGAAATAAGCATTGTACCATCGTGCGAAACAAGCAAAATCGGGCAGACTGGTCACGATGAATCACTAACATTCCTGAATCATGATACATATCATTTTTTCTACTTACATAATACATCTCCAATAACATTATACCATTTTACATTTTATTGAACTGTTTTTACGTATTCACAGGCCTTTCGATAACATTTAGCGTAATGTTAGCGCTTATTTACGTAGTGAGTGAACTCGCTGTGACTGTTGTTTCAACTCGTATTATGTTTTTTCTACTTACATAATACTTTCCTAATAACATTATACACTTTTCAACTTTAGAGAACTGTTTTGAGATAGTTTCAGGCCTTACGTAAATATTTAGCGTAATAATAGCGCATAATAACACAGACGGTGAAGTCGCTATGACTACTATTTCAACTTACAACCTATTTTTGTACTTAAATAATAATTCTCCACTAACATTGCACATGTTTACACTTGATATAATTGATATCACATAATTTCAGACCTTACGATTCTACTGAGCGTCATATTATCGCGTACTTACACAGTGAGTCTTATCGCGATATCATTTGTTTCATCTTACACTAGTATTCAACTTATAACTTACCTTACTACTAACATTACAACCTTTTCCACTTTATATAATTCCTATCACATACTTACTGACCAGAATGTTCTACTGAGCGTAATATTTTCGCAGATTTACACAGTGGGTGTACTCGTGACATCAATTATTACAACTTACACTATTTTTCAACTTATACGTTTTATTCATGCTAACATTACACCCGTTTCCACTTTATATTCTTGCTATCACATATTTACTGACCAGAGTGTTATACTGAGCGTCATATTTTCGCAGATTTATACAGTGGGTGTAGTTTTCATATCACTTCGTTCAACTTACACTATTTCTCAACTTATACATTACTTTCCTGCAAACATTACACCCATTTCAAGTTTATATAAGACTTAGCACATACTGATTGGCCTTACCATTATACTGAGCATCATATCGCCATCCCACACAGTTTCAGTAGTTTAGGAAGTTATGGTACTCTCTGAAACATGGCTGAAGGCACAACGCAACATTGGTGGTGGTGGGGGAGGTGGAGAGCGGTGCCTTTCATCACTCGCACTTCTCTTCCCTCTCCCTTTTCCTTTACCCTTTCCCTTCCCTTTCCTTCCTTTCCCCACATCCTGGGGCTGTGTGGAGGAAGTTTGGGAATATTGTATGGCGAAAGACGTGCTGGGGAGTGGCTCCACCTCCTCTCCCCTAGGCCTACATGCACCACGTGCTCGTGCTGCCTCCCTCACACCACTTTCCCTTTCACCCCTTGCTCCCGCCACACCACTTTCCCTTTCACCCCTTGCTCCCACCACACCACTTTCCCTTTCACCCCGCACTCCCACCACACCACTTTCGCCTTCCCCAGACAAAACACTAGGCCATACTTTATTTGCCTTCTCGCCCCACCTTCTGATCCTCGGGGTGAGATTTTTTCCTTCCCCAACCACGAGGCAACATCACGTCCTAAGCCGCTGTCATCGTCATTGTCCTCATCCTCGTCCTCATCAGAATCTCTCTCTAGGGGATGGAGAGAGGTCCATGCAGGTGTTTTGGGTGCAGGCTGGCCTTCCCTTGCCTTACGATACGTGACATACCGCTTTTTCCGGGGCGAAGGGACCTCCTCATCACTGCTTGTTATTTCTTCCTCAGCCTGCACATAATCTCGATCCACCACATCATCATCAAGTGGAGAATCACTATCTCCAGTGAAGGCATCCAGGGCGGATTGTATTTCATCGTCTGAGAGACCTTTACGCGCCATGTCTGACCTGGGTCACTGCTAACAGGTGAGTGACTGAGACAAGGGCGAGCGCAGGTCACGCAGGGTCTGGGACGCTGCCCGCCTGGCGGCAGGTAGGGGAGGCTTGGGTAGGTGGGCGAATCGAAAATCTCGCACGAATTTTGAAAATTGTGGAAATTATGAACCTTGCAATTGCAGGACGTTGAAGTACGTCAACGGGATTGGCAGTGACAAAACGTGAGGACGTGGAAGTACGTCGACGGGACGCCGCGGGTTAAGTCCCCACTATCCAGTTCCTCAGAAGTGTCCTATCTTCAGCCCAAGATATCTTTCAATGTAGAGTTTGATACTCGTAACCAAAGTCTCAGTCCAAAGTCTCAATTCACTCACAAAATTCTGAGTCTAATTCACTAGAGTCTTCTTCCGTCGTGGTTGGTTTGTCTGAATATCCCCTTAATTTGTCCCCACTTCTTCACGGTATTCATCTAACCTTGTCAGAATTTATTACCTCCCCAGTACAGGAAAAATTAAACTGACACAAATAGATTAGTTATGGCTTTTAGCAATAGAGTATGGGACGCAGACAAGACGTACAGAAAATGTATGTATTTAGAGGAAACTGAGAAACCTTTACTTTTTTACACATTAACATGTGCAAAGTGTGTCTGAGGGTTCACTGTGCATGTACGCTACCTATAGTAGCCGCAGCGAGAAATGAACGCTGTGGTGGGGCAGCCGGGATGACCGGGGATTCCCCCACTGTAGCCATATCCACATGTCACCGACCATCGGCCACCGCTGCAGCCCCGCTCCATGATCCTTACCCTGTGTCTCTGGCTTTCTTTTTCTCTCTCGGTTTCTATATAAACTGGTGTATTTCCGAAACTAATTATGAAATTATTATGACTTTTGTTCCACACCACCACTGAGGTAAAAATCAAGGAGAGGTTTCTGTATAAAGGTTTCCCCCCCCCTCCTAAATGTGGCATATGAGCGGGGGAGTGCGGCCTTGCCGATACCTCCGCCTGACCTATAATTATACACTCGCCAGAACTGACCTGCCCTCAGACAAGGGGGGGGAAACCTTTATACAGAAAACTCTCCTTGATTTTTACCTCAGTGGTGGTGTGGAACAAAAGTCATAATAATTTCATAATTAGTTTTGGAAATACACCAGTTTATATAGAAACCGAGAGAGAAAGAGAAAGCCAGAGACACAGGGTAAGGATCATGGAGCGGGGCTGCAGCGGTGGCCGATGGTCGGTGACATCCTACCTCTATGGTCAGTGACATGTGGATATGGCTACAGTGGGGGAATCCCCGGTCATCCCGGCTGCCCCACCACAGCGTTCATTTCTCGCTGCGGCTACTATAGGTGTCATATGATGCTGAAGTTCCTGGTAGATTCGTCCTGCAGGTCCACACGTTCTGCAACGTTTCTCCTCCAACCACACGACAATGTTGTCCCCGCCGTTGTCCTTGGGCAACTGTAAGGCGCTCCACCGCGCCGCACAGCTCCACTACACCACACCGCAGTGCCGCATGCTCACCCTGCCTCCACATCCAGAGTTGCTAGATGCGTCCAGACGATTCAACCCTTCACCGCACTGGCCTTGGTACGAGATAGAGATAATTGCCAGTTCGCGCTTGAAGGTAGAGATGTCTCGCCAGGCAGAGATGAAGAGAGAACGAGATTTACTCCAATATCTGCTCTACTTACTCACTACACAATTAGTCCCTTTGCACAGAAGAGTAAGATTTTCTGTTTCATCTGCAGGATCGCGAGCGGTTGCACCTTGTCGTATCCCAGCATGGAACACCAAGTGTTGTTGCACCACTGGCACCAAAAATAGGTTTCGTCGCACCGCTGGCACCAAAAATATGTAACAGCAGGCAGGAATCCCGCCACTGTAACCGTTTTGGCTGTATGGAATTCCTCAACTAGTCACTAATATATATCAGCTTGGAACCCCACAGCTGATCACCAATTTATATATATCAGCTGAGTCGTGACCTCACAGTTCCAAGCAAGTTAACGCTGCTCCTGGTCGAAGTCACTTCTGGCTGACACACTCCACCAAAACGTCTTCTCACACACTGGAGATGGTGGGAATCGGTGTAGAATCCTGTTGAAGGAACTTAGAAGGTAGCGTGTGCAGGTGAAGCAAAACTGAGCAGATTAAATCTCTCTTTACTGGCCACAGAAAGATACAACTGCGACACTGAGAGAGCTCGGAGTTATACGTCCCTCTCGTTCTAGTGATACGTGCTTTCTGCTGTTAGCCGCCTTCCCCACACTGGGTGTGGCGCTGAGGTCAGCAAAATAAGAGGTGCTAAACCTCCACAGACAACTGGGATTTATACTTGAATAAAAGCATCATAACTGTACCATGTACATTATACACCTCAATAAATAGTATTGATTACATTAAGGTATATAAACAAGGTAATTATTTCCCCCAAGACTTAAACATATATAAAATTCATATTTCTCTATCGCCTTCCCTTTACTCTAAGTTTTGATTAAAAGAAGATGTCTGATGCGCATCCCATCCCAAGCCTCACTTTACAGTGAAATGGTGTTTGGTTATTTATCATTCATACTGCGTTGCAGATTATTAATTATGAATAAACAACTTTATATAATATGCAACAATAGTGTGAAACTATAACTAGTCGTGGGAAACAATATTGACACCAGAACAGGGTAGCTGTAGTAGTGGTAGTTGTAGTAGTAGTAATAACAGTATTATTTCTAGTAGTTGTAATACCCAGACTTCTACTCGCTCAGCGGTGCCAGAATCGAGCGACAATGCAAGACAAACATACATCTCTGTCTGTGCATGTGTAATTCACCGGGTTGGTCAGGATCACTTGATGGTCGTGATCGTCAGCTTTTGCCCTCCCAGAAGGGAACTGAGAGCTCATATAGTCCAATCTAAGGGCAAGGCTGTGACCTTCACACATGCACACACCCATCCCCTTGCTCAAGGGAGACTAAACACCCACTTCGTCAGTGAAACTTTTCACAACCTGGGCAAGGCTCGAACTCCCGTCTACCAGATGGCAAGTGAGAACGCTACCACTGAGCCAGCGAGCGGTGTGTGTGTGTGTGTGTGTGTGTGTGTGTGTGTGTGTGTGTGTGTGTGAGAGAGAGAGAGAGAGAGAGAGAGCAAGCATGAGAATGTCTGTCTGTAAGGCAGGGTGGTGGTGGTGAAGGTGAGCAGACAGCCTGCTTTCAAGGTCGTTGCTATGGTTACCAGCCTATGAGCATTAAGTATGACTGATTATGGAAAATTATTCATGTAAATAGTGTTTGTAGTGGATTTTGGTCTTCTGGAAGTGCTATCGAAGTGCTATTATTGTGGTGGACTAGTGTAAGCCTAAGTTGTGTCACCGAACCTCCACCATGCATATGGACACTGGCAAAAAAACAACAAAAATTGCCCTCATTCCCCACTCAGTCCCTCTCCCTACACGCACTTCACGGACCATCTGATGCAATCAGCGTGAAGTCGAAGGACTGATGAGTAATATGACACCTTGTTTGTTTTATTTGGTTAAGTATTAACTCAGATATGAAGGTTTAAATATAGACGATTTTCCCAATTTGTTTCGGGAATGCCCAGCTGGGGGGAGCCTCGCGACATCTGCTGGACGGGAGGAGTTAAGACATTCCAATTGGACTGAGCCAGTGCAGGTTTATTTTCAAGGGATGGTTGGAGTTTACTGCTCATGCAATAGGGATGAGTGAGGCTGGTCACTCATCTTAAATGTCAGGACAAACTTGCTTAGCCTTGGACTCCTACACTCCTCATGGGGCAACACAAGATTAGATGATGAATGAATGAATAAATATACTTTCAACAGATTCCCAGGTCATTTTCTTTCACAGCCACTAAAACCTTAGCATATCTTACCTTTCTGCCTAGATCCATCATACCCTCTGGTTATATGCCTTCATATTATGATGTATTTATATGGATGTAAGCTGTTCCTATTAAACTGCACATCTCCTAGTGCATGATGATTTGGGTGAGAAAATACACCATGCCAGTGAAAAATGCATACCACAAACATATAACGTTACTAATGCTAGTAAGGGTGACATCTCTTACATGATTTTTGTCCAACATTTTTTATGGGATACGTGACATTAGTGATCTAAGCACCCAGCTAGTGCTCTACCTTGCAATTAAAGTACCCCCCCCATGACAAAAATAAAAGAAAACTTGAGGCAAATGTACTGTAAAAATTGTGTTCCATTAGACCTGCTCCAGTAAAGTGAAAACTCAGATTACTCTCACTACAAGGTGGAGCACTTGCCATGCGTTTAGACATCATTATCCCATTATAAAATGTCACACAATAAGATAAGTTGCTGCCCATAATGAGCAATTGGGGGAGGCAGTGGCTCAATCGGTACATAGGTGGCCTGCAGTCCTAATGGACCCGGGTTCAAATCTCCGCTGGGGCAGGGAACAGTTTAAAGATTTGAATTTCATAAATATCAGACTTTACTGATCTACCGGAAGACCCGCCAACATGTCGTAAAAATACCCCTGCTAATACCAATACACCAGTCCTGTGTGAGACAGCCCTAGCATGTATTCAATATGGACGGTGGGTGTTAGCACCAAAGTGGTGACATGTAGAGGTGTATGGAATGTAGGAGGACTACTGGGCCTTGGGAGCAGGCTGTGAAGCCTATGCCCAGAGTCGGACACATAAGAAAAAAAAAAATACATGTACAATATTTTTTACACATGTTGTGCAGGATACAGTGCACCTTACTGCCCAGTTTATTTCATACCAAATAAATGCCCTGTACTGCTGTACAACTATCACAGTGAATAACCCTCTCCTAATACAGTACACTCTCGATATAATGAACTAACTGGTACCAAACCCTTGACGTTAAAGCCGAACACCATGCTGTTCAGTATTTCCCAGGCGTTTTGGCTTTTACCGAACAAAGATTGTTACAGTAATTGTACAGCATTGTTCGGCCATATACTCGTACACAATAAGATACAGGTAGGTCTAAATGGCTCTTTTTCTCAATAAATGCTCTATTTACTAATTGACATATTTATTCTTACCTTTCAGGAAGTAACTGCACTGCAAATAAAGACTGGAAGTAGGCCTTGGGTAAATCTATGTTCATTTGTCACTCAGTATTTACATGGAAAGTGTAGGTAAAAGAAACTGACACTGTACATTACCTGTTACATTACAGTAAATACTACATACCACAGAATAGCAAAGCAAACAGTATAAAAACACCTGCATGTACATTAAACATAAATTGCATTCCACACTGGCACAGATGGTCACTGATAACCACCACAATCCTGCACTATACTGTACACTGCCTTTACACTACTGTACACTGGTTGATCAGTATTTACGGCGAAAGCGTGGGTAAACTCACTGTACATTAACTGTTACATTACAGTAAATACTGTATTACATAATAAAGTATAGCAATGCAAACAGTACAGAACAGCTGCATGGACATTAACCCCCCCCATCCCGACATTTTCTGGGCAGTGGTACGCCCCAGTCCCGACATTTTTGGACCTTTTTCTTTTGGCTCAAACATCCGCTTTTGGTGAGAAACATCGAAAATTCACAGAGAAATCGCTCACCTGAGGTTTAAAATACTCGATCCAGGTAGGAGTACCTCCTTACCTTACAGGATTTTCTATCAGGCTGACTGCAAAGAGAACGAGTTCTATGGAAGGATAACTATTCCACACCACTCATAAACGGTATTTATTTATTTATTTGGTACGAATTTATATGTAGTACGAGAGTATATTGGTTTTCAAATGGTAATATAGGCATTATAAGCATTGTTTCACTCACTAACTCATCACCATTCCTGATCTTTTTTTGCCACATTACCTGATCATCATTTCTGACTGTTTCTTCCTCTAATGTTTGTCCTCCACATTGTCATCGATTGGGGAATCACTCTGGCCCTGAATTTCGTACCGTGGCATGACATGGCTTTACTGGCCAGGTCACTGATAATAGGTGAATTGCTGAGAAAAGGGCATGCAGAGGGGGGGAGGAGGTCATGCTGGGTAAGGCATTGTCCCTGCCTGGCATCTTGTAGAGGAAGGTGTTCCGTGTATATGTGCCAAAAATCACTCGCGAAAATTGTGCAAATTAAATTGAAAATTGTGCAAATTAGGGACCTTGCAATGTTGCCGCGTTAATTTACGTCTCCGGGATATGAGTGCACATTATGTGAGGACGTGAATTCACGTCTCCGGGACAGGGCGGGTTATTCAAGTTTTTAATACACACACACAGTGTGTGTGTGGAGGGGGGAGGAACCCAACCCTGGTGAGTATTTCCTGCATGTCCATTCTTTTACCAAAGTTTATTAAAAGAACTTAATGTTCGGCCAACTCAAGGTGGTCGTTAAAACTGAAATTCATGGAAAGGGTTCAGTATATTGAGGGGTTACTGTATCTAGAGTTTCACATTATTTTATCACTCATGGTTAATAATGTCTTGGCTCAGTAGATCATATGATACGATGCATGAGGGGTGGCCTGCCACAAGTACCAACAGTAGCTAAAGGGGCACTACAGACCAAAGCACTCAATTTTTTTTTTTCCTACCACCCACTTTTTAAAATTTTCCATTACACTCTCAAACCAGCCTAAGAGATAAAACATGTCTTCTCCCTCACTTGTTAGTGAATGGCACCATGCCTAGTTAAAGAAGATAAAGAAGAACAATAGGAACTAGTGCCAAAATCCAGCGCAAAGCCAGATCATTGGCAACAAGGCGTGTACGCTGGGTGGGCCGGGAGCACAGACATGGGGATGAAAGCAATGGGTCATTGGGAGAAGTGTATCATATCACAGATGAGGCTACTGAAGTAAGGAACGGAATTACATGTTGAAAAGACCAACAGAGGTAAGGAAGGACATGATATTATGGAAGGAAAAATACGGTGATTCTCGGAGAAAGTCTGCAAGAAGGGGGGGACGTTGGAGGCGAGACAAAAAGGAAATGAAATACGTCACTGTAGAGTGTAAAGAGGACAATCAAGGAATATATGCCGTACAGAAAGAATGGTACTGCAACAAGTACAAAGGGGAGGGCGACCATCAGACATCAAATACGAGTGGGTAAGTCTAGTATGACCAATTCTAAGACGTAATCCTATTACGGTGGCAAGGGGTCAACCAGGAGGAAATAAAGGGTTTAACAGCACATAGTTTATTATTAGTGACTGAGTCCCAACAAGACTGCCACCAGTGTTGAAGGAGGGAAGATAGGGCGGGAAGAAAGTCAGAGACTGGAATGAGGAAGGAAGGAGAGACATCCCTGGTAACAGCCATGCAACCCAACTGCTTGGCACGTTCATTGTCCACGATGCCCACATGTCCTGGGACCCAACAAAACTGGACTGTTTTACGATGAGAGGAGATATGCAACAACCATTCCAAGATACGAAGGACTACAGGGTAAGAAGTAGAGGGTGACTGAAGAAGGGACAGAGCACTATATGAATCAGAGAATATCACAAATGAGGGTGAGGAGGCACGACAAATATACCGCAATGCAAACAAGAGGGCATATAACTCCACTGTTAGAACACTTGCATAAGTAGGAAGGCTAAAATGATAAAAGGTGTTAGGAAAGAGAATCGCAAATCCAAAGCCTGCAGGGGTTTTTGAACCATTAGTATACATAGGTACCACAGAGGAAAGGTGGGAGAGATAGTCTGAAAACTGGGAATGGAGAATGAATGAAGAAGAATTGGACCTGGAATAAGGGAAAATGGAAGGTCAAACATGGGGTCATGGAAGTAGCCACAGAGGGAAAAGACATGTGCGGAAAGAGAAAACATTACTAACAGTAAGGAAGGAGTGTGAGAAGAGAGTACGAGTTCGAACTGCAAAAGGTGGCTTGGTCCTAGGAGTGGAAAACATGTCTAAGTCAGGACTAGGAGGAAGCAGAGAAGCGGTATGAGGAAAACAGTGCAACATAGCATAGGCACAAAGAGAAAGTAGAGCATGACAATGAGTGATGGAACTCCTGATTCAGCATACAGACTCTCAACTGGGGAGGGCTTAAAAGCTCCAAGAGCCAGAAGCAAACTGTGATGATGCACAGAATCAAGTTGTTGGAGGACAGTGTCTGAAGCAGAAGAATAAACTTGGCAAGCATAGTCAAGTTTGGAGAGAACGAGAACAATATAGAGACGAGGGAGAGTAGTCCGATCAGCACCCACGACACATGAGACAACGTTTGTAAGCGACGGAGGCGTTGCAAGGCTGAGATTTTCAAGGAGACAATATGATCCTTCCAAGTAAGATGGGAGTCAGAAAGAAGGTCACGAAAGGAAGTGGAGGTTTTGTATGGAAGAGGAGAGCCATAGAGAAAAAGAGGTAGTTGAGAAATAAGATGAGAACAAGTAAAAGTAATAGCATGAGACTTAACAGGAGAGAACCAAAAGCCATGAGAAGTAGCCCATTCTGAGGCAGCAGCAACCACACATTGCATAAGATCACCAAGGGCAGAGATATCACAATCTGAAGCATATATTGCAAAATCATCAACATATAAAGAAGAACGAACACCAACTGGGAGACAAGAAAAGAGCTCATTAATTGCCAATAAAAAAAAAGGGTAGTGCTAAGACCACTGCCTTGGGGAACACCTTCATATTGTGGGAATGGATCTGAATAAGTATGCTGAACAAAAGCTCTAAAAAAACGAGCTGATAGAAAATTCTTTAAGAAATCACCAAGGTTACCATCAATACCACAAGAACGTACTGTGTGTAAAATATGGTAGCACCAGGCTGTGTCATAAGCCTTCTCAAGGTCAGAGAACACTGCAACAACAGATTGCCGAGTGGCAAAGGCTGAACGGATACAAGTCACTAGATTTAGGAGGGAAGGTGCCACGAGCTTTTTGAAAACCAAACTGTGAAGAGGACAAAAGCTGCTTGGTTTCCAGGAGCCACATAAGATGATGATTTATCACATGCTCAAACAATTTGCAAAGACAGCTAGTAAGAGCAATGGGGCGATAATCTTGAGGGGCATGGCCTTGCTTTCCCAGTTTAAGAAATGGGAGAATGACAGCATTACGAAAAGACGGAGGAAAAACAACTTTGTCCAGATATAATTATAAATAGCTAATAATAAGGCCAGGGCCTGGGGGTAAAGGTGACGGAGCATATTATGGTGTATGCCATCAGGACCCTCCTAAGTGTTCTTACAATGACGAAGAGCAGAGGACAATCCATGGAGCGTGAATTGAACGTTATATGACTGACTAGACGACAGCTTGAAGACAACAGGTGTACATTCAGCAGCTTTAATGGCATGGAATTCAGGTGAGAGATGAAAGCCGCTACTAACATTACTAAAATGAAGACCTAAGCCATTAGCATCTAGATGAACATCTGCAACTGACTCCCCATCCAAGTGGAGGACAAGGGAAGGCATAGGAAGATGTTTACCAGCTATTTTGCATACACATTTCCAAACAGAAGCAATGGGTGTATTGGCAGTAACGGTGGAAATGTATAATCTCCAGCTACGGCGTTTAGCCCATTTAACAATCTTACAAAGACGAGCGTGGACCGTTTTAAACAGTAGAAATGCACTCTGTTCATCCGAGGTGTTGCGTTTGCGTAGGTAACTCTTCCAACATGCACATTTAACATGGAGTGCCACAGTACAATCCGAATCCCACCAAGGCACACACTTCAAAGTAAAAGGACAGGACGACCTAGGAATTGCAGTCAAAGCTGCACTCAGAACGCACACAGTAAAATAAGTGAGCATATCTAAAACAGTAGAGAAGGAAGAAGGGGTTATAGAAGGAACAGTTAAAGAAGTAAATGACGGCCAGTCAGCTTTCGGAAAACTCCATCGAGGGGGGTCTAATTACCGGACAATATGTAGTAAGAGTATGTTTGATAAGAAAGTGATCACTATATACAACGTCCGAAAGAAAGACCAATGGAATTCTAAAGAGAAGGGGAGCACAAGGAGAGATCCAAACAGGAGAAAGTACGAGTTTTAGCATGAAAATGCATCGAAGTTCCTGTATTCAACATGGATATACCATTATTAAAAATAAAAGACTCAAGGTGGAGGCCACGCGAATTAGTAATGGCATCGCCCCATAATGCATGACGACTGTAAAAAACTCCCAATTAAGTTGGGATGGGTAACTGGGATAATAAAAGAGATAAGGCAAAGAAATCAATACGCTGGGAGGGAGAGAAATAATAGAAACCACTGTAATCCAACGTCTGAGAAAAACGCAAATAAAATGACATGGAACAGTGATGTTAATGGACAGACGTTCAAGAGGAACTGTATGGTGGACTAGGATAGCTGAAACAGAAGAAGCAGGAGAGAACATGAAACAATAGCCAGGTATAGGTACCAATGGGGGAAGACAATCGGGGTTCTTGTAAACAGACTAAGGACGGACAGTGAACTGAAAGAT
The DNA here is from genome assembly GCF_032717465.1 of Coenobita brevimanus. Taxonomy (NCBI): domain Eukaryota; kingdom Metazoa; phylum Arthropoda; class Malacostraca; order Decapoda; family Coenobitidae; genus Coenobita; species Coenobita brevimanus. The sequence continues at coordinate 24,456,384 of NC_136973.1, forward strand.
AGAGAAGGTCATTGTGATGGGCCGTAAAACTGCGTATGCTCCATTGTAAAATAGACATACTAAAACCTTAAAACACCAAATAAAAGTAAAACCTAACAGAAAAATAGTCGAGGAAAGATAAAAGGAAATTAATACTAAAGATAAAATATATACATAGGAAGTAAAATATAAATACACAGGAAGTAAAATATATTACTATCTATCTACCTATCTATTGCCAGACGCCTTAATCCCTTAAGGGGTGGCCACAAACAAATCGCCTCCATGTTGCCCTGTCCTCCACGATTCCACTGCCCTGCTCCCAATTTACACCCCCCTCTCTCATATATCTCCACTCCATCCCTCCATCTCATCCTTGGCCTTTCCCTCCCTCTCTCACCCTCCACCTCACTTACATACACTCTCCTCATTAGTCTCTCACTCTCCATCCTCCACATGGCCAAACCACCTCATTGTATTTCTCCTAACATGTCCTATCACATCCACATCCACACCACAACGCTCCTTCACTTCCTCATTTGTCAGTCTATCTCTCCATGTAACTCCACATGCTCCTCTCAAATAACTCATTTCCACTGCTCTCACTCTTGACTTATGCCCCTCCAACAACGTCCAAGCTTCACTTCCATACGTTAGAGTTGGTATCACAATACTGTCATGTGGTAACTTTTTCACTTCCATGCTCACTTCCCAGTTTCTTATCACTGCTTTCAAGGAACCAGCAACCTTTCTTCCCTGCTGTACCCTTTCAAGCACCTCACCCTCAAAACTTCCATCCTTAAGTAAAATATACAGAATAGTAACATATATTACCGAGTCATTACGATAGTACGAAGAGGGGCAGAAGGTGGAAGTGGTGGACAAGCAGGACGGCCACCATAGCCAGGAAGCATGGGGAGAGATAGAGGGGAAGGAGTATTGGAAGAAGTGGAAAAGGAGGGGGGCAGAGAGGAGGAGGGGACAGAAGGTGAAGGAGGGGGAAATGAAGGAGGGAGATCAGGCGGTACAGGATGAACTTCAACAGAGAGGGTACGGCACTGTCTACTGAATATGGCATAGAAGCTAAAATGTAATCCATAATCTTGGGGATGGTTTCACTGTCGTCATCGCCAGAGGGTTTTGTGTTACAATCAGCCGGTGGTGGGGCAGTCCAGGGACATGACTGAGGAGACTGCTGAGATGTGGACTTCGACGCGGTAGAGTGTATCGATTGAGAGGGGTGGGTATTCATCGCGCGAACTTTACGAGCCGGAGAAGTAGGAGGATGGGCAAGAGAGATTTACAGTCCAACGCGATGGGTAGCCTGTGCTCACCACTAGAGGAGGATGGGGGTCGGACAGGATGTTGGGCCAAAGGCGCCAAACGACCAGTATGGGAAACAGAACTGGAGGAGTGAGAGGAGAGATGAGGTTGGGAATGGGGGAATGGACAAGGCGAGGGAACAGGTAAGGAAGGGGATGGAGAGGAGGTAGGGGTAAAGGAATCTGAAACAGAGAAAGAAATAGAGACAGGATCAAGAGAAGTCTGTAAGGGGAGGACTCAGGTAGAGGGGGGGTTAGGTAGAGAGGAGGGAGAGGTGGAAATAGGAGTACTAGGAGGAAGGGAAGAGGAGCCAACAGTCACGGGGGTAGGGACGGAGCGAGAGGTGGGAAGACGAGAGGTGGGAGGAGAGGAAGAAGGGGCAGCAGATACAGAGACAGGTGCAGAAGGGGAAGAAGAACCAGTTCTGGTACTAGAAGTTAATACGGGAGGGGAATGAGCTACATGTGCGTAGGTAACGTTAGGATGGTGACCGAGGCTGCGAACTCTGCAACGAGCCTCACGAAGGGAGAGGCCAGTTTTCCAGCGGACGCTGGACACTTCTACTTCAAAGAGGTAGACGGGACATTGTTGGTAGGTGGCAGAATGGCTACCCTGACAGTTAGGACAGCATCGGATGGTGGAAATGTATTCTGAGGTGGTATGACTGGCCAGTGCACAGCTGGTGCACATTGCAGATGATTGGCAGTATTTGGCTGGATGGCCAAAGCGCCAACAAGATGAGCACTGGCGAGGAGATGGAATATACTCACATACGTGGAGAAAAGTGCCTCCAATGATGACTGTGGGGGGCAGATCGCTAAAGGCAAAAACTATTTTTATGATATTACCAGGCTCTTGGTGTCGTCCACGAGGAGGAATTGTATAACAATGGACTGAACGTATTGGATGAAGCTGTTCTGAAAGGATTAGCTCAATGTCATTAGAGCAATCTGTGAAAGCCCTCTGGCCGAAGGACATCGAAGATGGTAAACAGACGGTGCCAGTGGCAGAACTGAGCTGGATGCCTAAGGACACGAAGATGGATTGTCCTGCATTGCTGACCAGGGATGTCACTTTCTCGGCTTGGGCAGCACTGTGAATGACAAGGAGACGGGAACCATTCGGATGGGCCGAGAAGGTGACATCCCTGCCTACTTGTCAAAGTAGAGACAGGTGGAGTGAGACGTCGTTGGTTGTATTATGGACACTGAAAAATTTTGACCATGACTGTGAACCGAAAATTGAGGAGGTGAGGGACGAGGCAGGTACATAGGAAGAAGGATGAGGTCGGGAGAGGGAGACAGAGGACATAGAAGGACTAGAGACAGGAGTGTACTGTCACCTCTGCGATCCAGACTTTTACATGGTCAAAAGAGGCAGAAATCAAGTCACTATTGATGACCAATGTGTGCTGAAACGTTCGGGAACTCAGATTGATGGAGACTCTCCCATTAGCGGCCTCTTCGGTTGCGTTTATTACATTTCAAGTGGCCAAGTTAAGAGTGGTAGCATGCCAAAATGACGGGGCCAGTCTCCAACTAGGCCAACCCAAGCCCTACCTTCGCAGTTTCCCAGAATGCTTCTAAGTTGCACATTAATAAACTACTAGGTAAGCTCTATACCACCAGTTCTCAAGGGTTATACAAACAATAAAGTTTGACTGGGAGGAAATGTGTATTAACAAGACCAAAGGTAGAAATCTTCCCCAGCCACTTGCTTTACAATTAAACATGAATCACTTGGCACATTGTTCAAAAAATATATCTCTATATGGTCCTACTATCAAATCCACAAAACTTAGCTCCTCTGTCTCGGTCCAATGTGTTTCTTCATAATCGTCCCTCTGAGCACAAATTTCACTGGTCCAGTCCTCTGCCACTCCCGACCTTAACTTCCACACTGGGACCTTGATCTCCAGACTTGAACTTTGACTCACTCACAGGTACTTTGATCTCCACACTTGGACCCGCTAGAAGTTAATATGTATAATGAATAACTATTCTCCCAAATGCAAGTAATCCCTTCATATGATCAGGAAAGTCTCATAATAAAGAAACATGAGTTACAACACTCAGCATCTTAAGTAATAACAGAATAACACATGGCACTACAGACACATAGGTCTGCTCAAAATAATACTAATTGTAGGGATAACATGGAAGAAAAAGTACTATAACAAATACAGTAAGCATGAATAACTGTAACTCTAACCATGAAAATCATTACTGCATCAATATCACTGTGCCTCACAAAGTAACTACGTGAACATTTACTCACAACATAGGCCTAATAAATACTGAATTGCAAAGTCATTTCAACACAATAATAAAAATTCACAGTCCCCAGGCACCTGATACTTGGCCTACAAAAATCACACATTTATCTGAGGCTCAGACAGAACTCTGTAGCTATCATTCTCTTGCTTCAGTTACACTAAATAATAATATAAAGTACATTACACAATTATATGGGAAATACCTCACTATTCAGCTCACAATACCAGAGTGGAGCGGGAAACTCGGGACTCGCTCTTCCAATGGCTAATGGCGTCCCCTTTACACTTCCTGAGGAATGACAACACTTGATTCTACCAGAGTCCGTTTCTTTATTTCGTCACTATTATCACTCGTGGAGTATCACTTATTCACGCTTCAACATATCAAACATCATTAATATCAAATTACTTACAGAATTCCTTGGGGGGGGGGGGAGGATGACGACAGTACTGATCATCTGCCACCTATCACGGCTGGTGAGCGAGTGAGACACGCCAAAACTGCGTGACACAAAGGGGGAGGGGGGATGACGGCGTATATAATTTAAGATTTTTATTATTACAGACTTGTGGTAGACTCAATGTGATGTCTTTCCCCTTACAATCGATTACCCGAAAAAAAAATGACATACTCTAGTCACAATAATTACTCACCAACACCTCTCTCTTTATACTCTTACATCGAAAAACAATGAAAATCATTGTGCCTTACATCACTTTGCGCATGCGTACATTATGCTGGATTACGTGACCAAAGGCACACGTTCCCATCTCACTCGAGTTTTTATTGACTTAATACTAGTAGATTACAGTAGGAAAAAAAGTGACTTAGCAACTAGGTAACTTAATCTATCTTCTGGTAACGTCCGCATGGAAACAGCCATGCCCAGGCCACACTCTCTCACCTAACCGAACTTTTGGTCATATAAAATGAACTAGATACAACTCATTATCACTTCCGGGCACTACATCCGCTCACGGTTAGGGAAGACCAAAAGTTCAGGCGACTGGACATGAACTCCTCAAAAATACTGTCACGGGGTTTTTGAAAAGTATGTAATATTAAAGAATAATTATTCAATAATACTTAGAGCAGGACAATGAACTGTCTTGTGAAAATCTATCTATCTATCTATCTATCTATTGCCAGACGCCTCAATCCCGTTTGGGGTGGCCACAAACAAATCGCCTCCAAGTCGCCCTGTCCCCCGCCATTTCACTACCCTGCTCCCAACTCACACCCCCCTCTCTCATATACCTCTCCACCCCATCCCTCCATCTCATCCTCGGTCTCCCCCTCCCTCTTCCACCCTCCACCTCACTCACATACACTCTCTTCGTCAGTCTTTCACCCTCCATCCTCTCCACATGGCCAAACCACCTCAGTGTGTTCCTCACAACGCTTCCTATCACATCCACATCAACACCACAACGCTCCTTTATATCCTCATTCGTCAGCCTGTCTCTCCACGTGACTCCACAAGCTCCTCTTAAATAACTCATTTCCACTGCTCTCACTCTTGACTTGTGTCCTTCCAACAACGTCCAAGCTTCACTTCCGTACGTTAGAGTTGGTATCACAATACTGTCATGTAGTAACTTTTTTACTTCCATGCTCACTTCCCTGTTTCTTATCACTGCTTTCAAGGAACCAGCAACCTTTCTTCCCTGCTGTACCCTTTCAAGCACTTCACCCTCCAAACCTCCATCCTTACTCATCACACTACCCAAATACTTAAATGTACTCACATTTTCCAATTCCTCACCATCCAACCTCGCTATACATTCACTGACTTCACCTCTCTCAAAGACCATCACTTTACTCTTCCCTACATTCACCTTTAGGTTCCGTTTCTTACACACTCTCTCAAACTCATCCACCAAGCCTTGTAGCTCCCCTTCATCTTCACTCAACAACACAGTATCATCTGCAAACAACAGTACAGGGAGTTTCCAAACACTATCCTCTCTCACCAGGGCCACTCCAACATCCACTACCCTACCTTGTACCTCTTTTATTACCCCATCCATGTACAGATTGAACAACCATGGAGACATGACACATCCCTGTTTCAAACCAACTTTCAAAGAGAAAAATTCACTTAGTTCACCATCCACACGCACTGCAGCCTTAGCACCATCATACATACTCTTCACAGCATTCAACAACTTCCCATCTACTCCATATATTCTTAACACTTTCCACAATCCTTGTCTAACAGACAAATCAAGCAATGATAATGATTACTTTATTCTGGCTTACTTCGCCAATTCTCTAAGGAGGAGAATTTATAAACTTTCTCAACAGTACACAGCAGAGACTAATTACTGTTTATTTAATTGCTGTTTATTAGTACTGTTGGCCTCTGGAGAAAGTGACTCCACCCCTGACAATCAATAACTAATGCTATTAATGATAACAGATTCTTGCTGATGCATTAACTCCTGCTCGCACAACGGATTTTAAGATTAATACAAAAGGACTGGCCTAAGTACCAGTTATGAATAGCAAAGCGTTTATGCAAGCTAGAAGCTGCAACTAGAATAAGCTTATGGAGAAATAAAACACGAATTTACATTACATTAAGCTCATTATTGATGGCAATAAAATAAATTTACGTTACATGAGTCTCAAGATGAATTCAAATACGGAGATCGCACTCACTCGCTCACTCAAAAGCTAAACTCTTAAACCTAGGAAAAAACAAAAAGAAATACTGGTCAGAAAAGTGGACAAAGCGGATGACTGGGCGTCGTTACTAAGGAAGGACACTGCACACGCTGAGTCTCTCGCCAATCATGCTAGGTGGGAATCCAACGGCAGCAGTGGGAACTAGGCGTCGTTGCTGAGGAAGGACCTGCCACACACACTACCTGCTTCCGCGGCGCTCAAATCTTGACTGACTTCAAATCGTGAGAGAGAGGCAAGTGTCGAGCCACACTTACTAACGGCTAGAATGAGCAAAACACGCCCATAACAAAGTACTCAGAGGAGGTGCTAAAGTCGCGCACAAAGACGATCATTTATGACACAGTGAAAAATTGGTCTGAAAACACTCCCGATCGGGTGAATACGTGGTGGTTAAACTGAGTGATAAATACTGGGATTCCACTAGAATTCGCGGTTTCCCACCAAAGTTAATGTCACGAGTTTATTCAAATACTTAATCACGCCGACTCGTGACAAATACCCAGTACCCATACTTAACACACACGGTATGTAAGTTCACCTACTTGACCAGTCTCCCTCAATACTGCTACTGTGGGGTGTTTCACACGCTCCTTGCTCGTGAGGGGAAACCAATCTACACGTCTCCCAAAACACCAGCCAATGTGTCCTATACTGCGACTGTGGGATATTACATAAGCCCCATGCTCGAGAACAGTCAGCGGCTATCATGTCCACAAAAAAAAAATCCTCTGCCACGAGTAAATTTTCTCCTCCTACTCACTATATGCAACTGACAACATATACCACTCACCAGGCATATTACTCACAAGGAGAATGTCCTGCTACCAGGAGAAACTTTGTGATTAGTTAAGAGTAACACGAGTCGCTCCACTGCGTTCTGTCCAGAGAGACCGAGCGAAACCTACCTACCTCTCCTAACATACAAGAGTCCCATAGTTCAGCTTCTCCAAGCCCTATAGAGAAACTGGAAACTTCCCCTCTCACTCTGAGCAATCCTATACTGCAGTTTGGGTATTACATACACTCAGTGCTCCAGGTTCTCTAAGCAAGTAGGAAACCTCCAGGCGGAGACCTTCAGGTAGAACTGCCCCTCACATGAACAGTTCCCTGACTCTGGGGGGAAAAAAAAAATTAAAGTCCTAACTGTGAGATCTCATTATCCCTAAGCCTAACAATCTAACCTAAAGAAAAAAAAAGAATCGAGGTAAGAAAAGAACGATGGTCTATACACCACAGTGTACTCGATTTGACAACATGCAGCTTCCACGCCTCATCTCTCCAAAAGCTGGACAAACCCTCAACAACTACTCAACCCTATTAATCAACCCAAAATTACATCATCATAGGTACTGGTAGAAAAGATAAATACGCAGGTACAGTCCGGAGAGACCTGGAAGGGTACGCCTGACTCCATGTTCCCAGCCAGTAAAGGCAAGGACAAGACGTGTTCAGACAGAAAACAAAAAATGAGTATATACAATATATACACCATACACCCATCATCTACGAGTACTGCAACCTCTCAGGCGGTCTCCAAGATCTTACACTAGGCAGTATCTCTTCCTCTTCCTCACTGGTCAAAAACTTGTGATCCACCGTACTCAATAAGGCATCTCTTTCAACATATCTTTTGACCTTTTCAGCTGCCCTACTCAAGATGGTGCCATCAAACACATTTTCTAACTCATAGGCTCTACCCTGACCGATAACTCTGACAATCTTGTAAGAACCCTGACATTTACTATTTAGCTTTGATGCCGTACCAGGCATGCACTCTTCGACACAGATCCAAACTAATTCACCTGCTACTAGAGAGTCATTCCTACGTGCCTCATTTGCCCTGTTAAGGTATCCTGCTGTCATCCAACGTTCTCTCTCCTTGAGCATCTGTTTGACATCTATTTTCTCTATACAGTCTTCATCAGTAGGCAACTGCAAATCTCCTACCTCGCAATATGGATGACGACCATAAAAAGCAAAGAATGGTGATGTACCTAGGGACGTATGCACTGCTTTGTTCAGCGCTTTCTCAGTGTCGCATTAGGTGCACAGGCCACGTGTTCGGGTGTTCTTGGCTCAAGATTGCCAGTAGTGTCTTTAAGGTCCTATGTGCTCTCTCAATAACTGAATTTCCTCGGGGATGGTAAGGTAGACAGAATCCTTGCTTAATCCCGGATCTCCTACAAAAATCTCTAAACTCTGCACTGATGAATTCTCCTCCATTGTCCATGATGACTACCTGCGGCTTGCCATACCTACAGATGTCCTTCTTAAATTCTTCAGCTACGACGTTGGTGGATTTTGTACGAAGGGGGTATATACGTAGGTACCTAGAAAAATGGTCTATCATCGTGAGACAATACCTGTGACCACTCCTACTATTATGTAAATCTGTGAGATCTATCGCAACTCTCTGACCATTATCATCTACTGGTGGCAATTCCTTAAAATGGTGCACAATCTTCCCGTGACCTTTGAACTGCTGACATGACTTGCATGATTTAACAAAATGTCCCACATCGGTCAGTAGAGACGACCAATAAAAAAGCTGTCTTGCCTTGGCTGCCGTCTTGCATTCTCCTGGGTGTGAAGGGTTATGAACAACTGAACAGGCAATAGCAACTAAAGACTTGGGTACTACCAGGCACAACCTCGACTTTCCCATTTCTTCTCTTCGGACATACAGAATCTCCTCATTCATTTCAAAAGCGTAAATGGGACGATTACCGGACAACTTCCTGGGTAACTGACCTCCTTCTAAGTCCTGAATTACCTGCCTCCACCTTGGGTCTGCTCTCTGGGCTTCTCGGACCTTTTCTATCGTAAGGCCTAGCCACCAAAATTCTGCATTAGACTGAGTTACATCTGAGGCCTCCTCGATTGCTCCTACTGGTCTACTCAAAGCATCTGGGACATAATGATTCACACCCTTTTTATACTTTATCACAAAATCGTAGTCTCTCATCTCCAACAAATGACGTGACATACGTGTGCATTTAGTCTTTTTCTTAAAGATGGTGGTTAATAGTCTATGGTCAGTGACGATGGAAAAGGGTTTGCACCATAAATAGTGGCTGAAAAATCTACATGCACTCACTACTGCCATAGCTTCCTTGTCTGTTACGGAGTAGGTATCTTTTTTCGGCCGGGGTAAGTTTCTTTGAAAAGTATCCAATAGGTCTCAAATCTTTCTCGCCCTCCAGCTGCATAAGAGCTGCGCCAATGTGCGAGTCGCTAGCATCTGTGTGCAACTCGAACGGTTTAGTTAAATCTGCCTTTACTAGTACTGGAGCTGACACTAACTATTGTTTAAGAACTAAGAATGCATTCTCACACTCCTCTGACCATTCAAATTTTGCATCCTTCCTAAGCAAATTAGTGAGAGGACTGGCAATGGCAGCAAAGTCAGGAATATGTTTACGATAAAAGTTACACATGCCCACAAAGCATCTCACTTCCTTGGCCTTCATTGGTCGTGACATCTGTTCAATGGTTTCAAGATTCTTACTGTCAGGGCGTACTCCTTTCTCCGACACTACATGTCCCAAGAACTTAATTTCTCGCTTTATGAAAGAGAATTTACTAACATTCAGCTTCATTCCAAACTTGGTTAATCTGCCAAAGATAATCTTCAGTCAGTCTAGCATTTTATCGAAAGAGTCTGCCCAAATCACAACATCGTCTAGGTAGTTACGGCACCAACCTTCTCTAACTAAAGGGGCTAACACTTGCTGCATTTTCCTCGTGAAAACTGATGGACTCACAGACAATCCTAAAGGTAAGCGCTTGTATCTGAACAAATTAACTCCATCAGAAAAAGTTGTCAAGTCTCAAGAGCTCTTATCCAACCGAACTTGGAGGTAGGCGCCTTTCATAGCAAGAGTGCAGTAAAACTTTTTCCCAGCACTTTCCTCTACTAATTCATCTAATCAGGGTAGGGGTTGGATATCTATCTTGACCTTCTTATTAAGAGCCCGATAATCAATACACATCCTTTTACTGCCGTCCGGCTCGCTGAGTAAGACTATGGGGGCTAAATATGCAGCGTTCGATTCCTCAGTCACATCCTTATCAATCATCTCATCGATCATCTCGGAAATTATCTTCCTTGCTTGCTAAGGATGTCGATACAAGGGCATACGCACGGGTTCAGAGTCAATAGTATCAATGTGGGCTTCAGGTACTTTAAGGGTGCCAATTTCTTTCGGACCAAGAATGAACAGTGCATTATTATCCAATATTAACTCTCTCAACCTGTTCCTCTGTGACTGAGACAAATGTGTCCACTTCAGCTCTCTGAGAATTGAATTAAGCGCGGCACATCGGTCACTCCCATCCTGTGCCTGATCCATGTGTGGTAACAATGCATTATCAACCCGAACTACCGGTGCCACAAGGTCACCTTCTGCCTCACCTACTGGTTGCACTAATTAAAGTGGACTTCTGTCCTGTTCCTTGGGGCTAAGATAAAAGTAATACTCGACTCGTCAACAACATGGTACGTCCCTAACACTTGTCCTGGGTTTAGCTTCACTGGTCCCTTGGTTATATTGGCAATGGGTAAATAGCATGTCCCGTTCTCACTAACTCTCACGCAACAATTGGGTGCTAATGAAGCTTTACCCCTGGCCTTCTGAAATTTACTAACTTGTAAGACATCTCCGGGTTTTCCGTCCTTTAACGCAATGGGTACTGACATCAATGTCTGTGCAGGTACCACGGTCCTACACTTCACTTGTACTAGCTCTCCTTCTGCCTTTCTCGTATGGTTGGTCTGGAACTTTATTCTGTTCACTGTCTGGCAAAGCTTATTTCGGACCTCGTACTGCTGACCAACCCCAATGCATCACCTGACCTTCACCGTCCCAAGTGAAAATCGCCCTAACAATTAAGTCCGCACCCATGAGCACTTTGGTTGACAAATAATAGTCTGGGACCACTACAAATCGCTGCACTATGCTTGTGTCGGGGGCAATAAGCACTACCGACGAAACCTGGCCAACAACAGTTAACTTATGGTTGGATACTGAATGCCATGAACATTGGCACTTGCTAATCTTTAATCCTAATCTATTTGCTGTACTTTCTTTCATCAGTGTTGCTACACTACCAGTATCTACGAAAGCTGAAACCTGATACTGTCCCAAAATCAAGAGTATCACTGGAGTGTCTACTTCACTTCGAACTTTTCAAACTTCCTCCACCTCTCCATCTGAAAGGTTCTGACAGCCCTCATTCTGTTCTACATCCTGTACACTACAAACAAAATGACTGGCACCCTGCATTACCTCAGGGGCCTCTAGTCATTCCCTAGGCGGTTGTGAGTCTGGATGTAACTGAGAATCCTGCTGTGGGAGGGAATTAGCTGTTGCGGGAGATGTACTTGGCACGCTTCTGTCTGGTTCTCTACTCAATTTAGGTCTACCAGGGCATCCCTCATGTCCCCTTCTAGAGTTAGCTTTCAAACAATCACAACAACTTCCTCGCTCTCGTTTCCTTGGACAGTTCGCCCTGTCATGTTTACTGCCATTTGAACACCACCCACAAGGCCACATTGTAGGTCTAGGTTTAAAGGATACCTGACGTATGGGTACTTGAGTCACTGGATGAGCGTTGTCACTAACAACTGGAGGTGTGATTCTTGTAGGGGTTGGACATAATTAACATCAGACACTTGTTCATCCACAACTTTTGCCACTCTACGCCACTGTTTATAACCCCTTTCTCTCTCTAATTCTGAAATAAAGGTCTCCTCCATTCCCAGATCTTTAACCCCTTAAACGCGGCCGTGTACAGTCGTTCCCCCCCGAGTGGCGGGGTTGTATCGCGGTCTGAGTACCTGTAGGAAAATATTCGCCAAAAATCAGAGATTAACCCTAGAACATTATACTTGGTATGGCAGATAGTACTTACATTCAGCTTTCTCCAGAGACAGGTGTTGAGCCTTCGTGGACTACCCAAGGACTTGTGGAGACTTGCAAAGTTGGGTAACCAAATCTTCACTTTCACACCTCCAGCAACCCGGTTTCCCCTCTACCACAGCCTCATTCTGTCACAGTAAACTTTATACTACAACGTAAAGGTAGTTAGGAATCCGTATTTGTACAATAAGCACTGAAAATAAGGCTAAAATCAACGGAGCATACGGCCGACATGCAGTGCAGCGGCGGTCTTCAAGTCACTCAACAAACATTTCCATTTTCACAGCTAAAAACATGTATACTACATTATTTTCAATCATATTACTTCCCAAAAGATCACCACGGCACGCTTTTTATTCTGCCTTACGCCCGTCACTTTATTCTCATTCCCGTCGGCCGCTTGCAATGACTCAGAAGAGCTAGAACTCGCCATAATGTCACTTTGAAAGCCTGCGGTAAACTGACGCTAAACAGGGGCAAACCGTGAGAATAAAAGCTAGTGTTACAACTGGGGAAACAAGCGTTTCCTATTAGCATAAACTGCTTGTGAGAGGAGAGCGTAGATTTACAGTTCTGAGCACTCAGAGCGCTGCCATGTATCACAGCCAGGCTGGCAGGGGCCGTGGTGGGGGGGGGACGGGGGAAAAACGCGATACTTGGCAACAACGGAGGTCAGTGGTACAAAGGTCAAGTGTGCTAAAAGTAGCTAAAGGGTGGTGGTACTGATAGACAATACCAGCTGGAGCCTGCCTGCCCACGGTTATTCAAAATTTACTAGAATCGCAAACGCGACGCTCCGCCGTTATGTCCCTTTTGCCGAGCGTCGCAAACGCGACGATCCGCATTTAAAGGGTTAAACAACTCTAATCGTTCCCTAACTTCCTGTGGTACATTACGTAACACAGCTTTCTTCCACAACTGCTCCACATTGGGAGGGTTAATATGGGGATGTTCTCTACAAATTGCCCTGAAGTTACTCCTGAACTGTCTAACAAATCTCTTAGGTAGATCCTCAAAGTTATACTCCATTTGGGCTAGCTCAAGGAATGCATCAGCGATCCCCTCGGGACCTCTGAACTCTCACTTCAACAATGTCTTAATGTCCCCATAAGTACCACCTGCCTCAAATAAGCTTAACTCTCCCAGAACATATGTACGCAACTCTGTGTCCATACGAGTGAGTGCTACCGGCTTCCACTGCTCAAAGTTAGCAGTCACTGACTCCACCTGCATCAAAAAGTGATCCACCAGGGTCCTAGTATGCAAACCATACATTTCACTCATCTTTAGAACATCAGCATCCTTAAGGCCGGTTCACACGAGCTGAATCGCGGCCGTTTTCTTCGCCGATTTGCGGGGGAAAAATGCCGATTTTCGGCATTTTTCCCGGAAAGGTGTTCACACGTACGGGGACTGAGTGGCAGGAACGCGGCAACGGTGTTTACAAACAAAGATGGACCGCCGTACTCGTACCAGGTGTGCAGCCCTTGCACTTGCACTTTCTCTACTTCAAGATGAGCCGTCACGCATCTGGACTCGTCCGTGACTGTCTAGGAGAAAAGAAGAGAGTGTATTACAGGCTGGTAAGGGAGCTCAGCTTGGAGGATCCCCAAACTTTAAATGGGTGGATCCGTCTTAACAAGACCCAGTACCACCACTTGCTGGGGCTTGTGACACCCTTCATTGAAAAACAAAATATGCAGATGAGGGAAACTGTGATTGCTGGAGAACGGCAGGCATGATGGATAAACTTGTGTTGGCCACGCGTGATGAAGTCGAAATGGTGGTACTGTAAACACACAAAGATGTCGAATTCGTCTTCGTTCCCAGAGCTTTGTCTTGTTCGGTGCTTCCATTTTAATCGGCCCGGCAACTTTCTCCTGATTCTGGCAAAAAAAGACCGACATGTCGGTCTCTCCATACCGGCGAAAAAAGTTGCCAGAATTTCTACCGGGAAGCAAATTCCGGCAAAAAACTGCCGCGATTTTGCTCGTGTGAACCGGCCTTTACACTCTAATACTACCGAATTTCCCTGATAGCTCTGCATACCTCCTACAGGCAAATTTGACCACTATGGAGTTGACTGCCTAAATGGATTTCCAGACTTAACGGGTGTGTACTGTGATGGACCTCCAACCTTGGTCAGGGTGAGTCCGGGCGGGCCTAACATCTCCAACGTTCTAATACGCTCAAAACACTCATCAATTGCGGAGGGTTCCTGTTTCACCTCTACTCCCTTAGGCATTTCAGTTTCAAGGTCGATTAACTTTTCTACACGGGATTCCATCATAAATTATACAAACGTGAGCAACCCCAGGAGGTGAATGCTCAATTACTAAAATGCCCCAACTGCAACTTGAGCAACCCCACGAGGTGAATGCTCAACTGCAACACCAAAATAGCACACGCTACAAATACACATACCTTATAATTCTACATATAATGCTACGTACATATACCTCTGAGAACTAGGGGATGAGCTGTTACCTTAATTTCAAGTTAAATTACCCTCACATTAATAGGCCATCCCAACGCTGTGCCACCACTTGTACTGTCACCTCTGCGATCCAGACTTTTACATGGTCAAAAGAGGCAGAAATCAAGTCACTATTGATGACCAATGTGTGCTGAAACGGTCGGGAACTCAGACTGATGGAGACTCTCCCATTAGCGGCCTCTTCGGCTGCGTTTATTACATTTCAAGTGGCCAAGTTAAGAGTGGTAGCATGCCAAAATGACGGGGCCAGTCTCCAACTAGGCCAACCCAAGCCCTACCTTCGCAGTTTCCCAGAATGCTTCTAAGTTGCACATTAATAAACTACTAGGTAAGCTCTATACCACCAGTTCTCAAGGGTTATACAAACAATAAAGTTTGACTGGGAGGAAATGTGTATTAACAAGACCAAAGGTAGAAATCTTCCCCAGCTACTTGCTTTACAGATTAAACATGAATCACTTGGCACATTGTTCAAAAAATATATCTCTATATGGTCCTACTATCAAATCCACAAAACTTAGCTCCTCTGTCTCGGTCCAATGTGTTTCTTCATAATCGTCCCTCTGAGCACAAATTTCACTGGTCCAGTCCTCTGCCACTCCCGACCTTAACTTCCACACTGGGACCTTGATCTCCAGACTTGAACTCTGACTCACTCACAGGTACTTTGATCTCCACACTTGGACCCGCTAGAAGTTAATATGTATAATGAATAACTATTCTCCCAAATGCAAGTAATCCCTTCATATGATCAGGAAAGTCTCATAATAAAGAAACATGAGTTACAACACTCAGCATCTTAAGTAATAACAGAATAACACATGGCACTACAGACACATAGGTCTGCTCAAAATAATACTTATTGTAGGGTTAACATGGAAGAAAAAGTACTATAACAAATACAGTAGGCATGAATAACTGTAACTCTAACCATGAAAATCATTACTGCATCAATATCACTGTGCCTCACAAAGTAACTACGTGAACATTTACTCACAACATAGGCCTAATAAATACTGAATTGCAAAGTCATTTCAACACAATAATAAAAATTCACAGTCCCCAGGCACCTGATACTTGGCCTACAAAAATCACACTTTTATCTGAGGCTCAGGCAGAACTCTGTAGCTATCATTCTCTTGCTTCAGTTACACTAAATAATAATATAAAGTACAGTACACAAATATATGGGAAATACCTCACTATTCAGCTCACAATACCAGAGTGGAGCGGGAAACTCGGGACTCGCTCTTCCAATGGCTAATGGCGTCCCCTTTACACTTCCTGAGGAATGACAACACTTGATTCTACCAGAGTCCGTTTCTTTATTTCGTCACTATTATCACTCGTGGAGTATCACTATTCACGCTTCAACATATCAAACATCATTAATATCAAATTACTTACAGAATTCCTTGGAGGGGGGGGGGGAGGATGACGACAGTACCGACCATCTGCCACCTATCACGGCTGGTGAGCGAGTGAGACACACCAAAACTGCATGACGCAAAGGGGGAGGGGGGGATGACGATGTATGTAATTTAAGATTTTTATTATTACAGACTCGTGGTAGACTCAATGTGATGTCTTTCCCCTTACAATTGCTTACCTGAAAAAAATGACTTACTCTAGTCACAATAATTACTCACCAACACCTCTCTCTTTATACTCTTACATCGAAAAACTATGAAAATCATCGTGCCTTACATCACTTTGCGCACGCGTACATTATGCTGGATTACGCGACCAAAGGCACACATTTCCATCTCACTCGAGTTTTTATATTATAAAGAGACTTAATACTAGTAATTTACAGTAGGAAAAAAAAGTGACTTAGCAACTAGGTAACTTAATCTATGTTCTGGTAATGTCCCCATGGAAACAGCCATGCCCAGGCCACACTCTCTCACTTAACCGAACTTTTGGTCATATAAAATGAACTAGATACAACTCAATATCACTTCCGGGCACTACAGGAAGTGAAGGAGGAAGGTAAAGATGAAGTGTGACAATAGTAGAAGGTCTGACTGAAGTAGACAGAGCAGAAGCTGGAGGAGTGGAAGACACAGTAGGCGGGGAGGGGAAGGGGAAGAAGTTGAGGCCACAGTCAAAGGGAAGCCCTGGGTCATCAACATAATCAGGTGAGAAGAAGTAATTGTATCCATATAATGTGAATTGGCAGACTTCACCACCCCACCCCCCACCCACCATGGAGCCCAACAGGGGGAGGCTGATGTTGGGTCCAACTCACCCAACAGCCCCAGGGATAGCAGGAGTGGTATATGCGGACACGGTTTGGTGTTGGTTGGCAGCTACGGGCCAATGCAGTGCCCACCAAACAGGGCCTGCTTGACCCTAGCCAAGGTTGACTGAGCCAACACATGATTTGCCTGGCAGGTCCACACTCGGCTGCCCGTGTTATGCCAACCCACCTAATAAAGGAGCATGTTGCCCACGGCAGGGAACTGCACCCTGCCCCATGGTGGACTCAACTCCCAGATAGTGGGGTGCAAGCAATATACGGGTCGCCACGCACGGCAAACGTGGGGAGGAAGCAGTCTTGCCCGAAATGACAAAGGGGCGGAGACTAGTATCATCACTAAAGGCCTCCACTATTTGATGATGACAGGGGAAAAGGAAGGAAGAAGCAATAGGAAAAAGAGCATTGCAAAATAAAGTTGAAGCAGTGACAGGGACCCAAGGAGAGGGGAGAGGGCAGACTAGAGACCCCACCATAGCTCCGCCACTTGTCAAGACCCAATCGATGTCTCTGAAGCCCCCCCACAACAACAGCGAGCAAGGAAACGGGGGGGATGCCTGGTTAAAGCCTGATTTCTTCTTCAAGCTTTGTCACATTTATCTATCTACCTATTGCCAGACGCCTTAATCCCATACAGGGTGGCCACAAACAAATCGCCTCCATGTCGCCCTGTCCCCCGCCATTTCACTGCCCTGCTCCCAGCTCACACCTCCCTCCCTCATGTACTTCTCCACTCCGTCCCTCCACCTCATCCTCGGCCTCCCCCTCCCTTTCTCCCCCTCCACCTCACTCACATACACTCTCATCATCAGTCTCTCACTCTCCATCCTCTCCACATGGCCACATTTATCATAATTATATAATTGTTTTCACACCCGAATGAACTGTCAGGTGCCAAGAGAATAAAAACTTTTTTTTTTTCTGCACAGTTTTCCAGTCATGATATTTGAAATTTTTTCACTCCTGAACTGATACTGGAGAGAACCTATAATAAAGCCATTTACCCCATTCATCACACTTGAATTTCTTCACTCCTTAATGAATTAAACAGTGTTGGATGACATCAACTGAGTCATCTGTTTACCACATTAAGCACACTAGAAACTCTTCCCTGCACAATGATTTAATAGGTGTGTGGTGAGACTGCTTCTCTGACCAAACTGTTTTCCACAATCATCACACCTGAAATTCTTCACTTCTGAATGAACTGATAAGTGTCTGGTGAGATCACTGTTACGTGCAAATAGTTTACCACATTCATCACACTTGAACTTCTTCACTCCTGAATGAACTAATAATATGTGACGGGTGAGAAAAACCTTCTGTGCAAATAGTTTACCACATTCATCACACTTGAAATTCTTCACTCCTGAATGAATTAATAGGTGTTTGGTGAGATCACCCTTACGTGCAAATAGTTTACCACATTCATCACACTTGAAATTCTTCACTCCTGAATGAATTAATAGGTGTTTGGTGAGATCAATCTTCTGTGCAAATAGTTTACCACATTCATCACACTTGAACTTCTTCACTCCTGAATGAATTAAAAGGTGTTTGGTGAGATATTCCCTCAGTGTAAATCGTTTACCACATTCATCACACTTGAAATTCTTCACTCCTGAATGAATTAATATGTGTTTGGTGAGACCACACTTCTGTGCAAATAGTTTACCACATTCATCACACTTGAAATTCTTCACTCCTGAATGAATTAATACGTGACTAGCGAGACCATCCTTATGCGCAAATAGTTTACCACATTCATCACACTTGAAATTCTTCACTCCTGAATGAAGTAACAAGTGTTTGATGAGATATCCCTTCAGTGTAAATCGTTTACCACATTCATCACACTTGAAATTCTTCACTCCTGAATGAATTAATAGGTGTTTGGAGAGATCACTCTTACGTGCACATAGTTTACCACATTCATCACACTTGAAATTCTTCACTCCTGAATGAATTAATAGGTGTTGAGTGAGACCATCCTTCTGTGCAAATCGTTTACCACATTCATCACACGTAAAATTCTTCACTCCTGAATGAATTAATAGGTGCTGAGTGAGACCATCCTTCTGTGCAAATCGTTTACCACATTCATCACACTTAAAATTCTTCACTCCTGAATGAACAACTGCATGTTGTTTAAGACTTTTCTTAAAAGAAAATGTTTTATCACACTCCAAACATCTGAACTGCTTAACTTCAGCTGAGGACACTGCATCCAGGACAGTCTCATTGTCACTGAGGAACATTTTGTCACTCATCTCACATTCTAACTTTACATCTGTTTCTTCCTTTCCAACTTCCATTATTTTGTCATCCACCTCACACTCTAAATTTACATCTGGTTCTTCCTTTACCATCTCCATTATTTTGTCACCCACCTCACACTCTAACTTTATATCTGTTTCTTCCATTACCACCTCCATTATTCTGTTACGCACTTCACACTGTAACTTTAGACCTGGTTCTTCCTTTACCACTTCCATTATTTTGTCATCCACCTCATACTCAAATTTACATCTGGTTCATCTTTTGCCACCTACAGTACACTATTTTGTCACCTACCTCAGACTCACTATATCTTTACATCTGGTTCTTCCTTTATCATCCTGTCATAAGATTCCCCCAAACTCTCTTAATTCCTGCTAGTCTCCACTGAACAATACTGCTGATACAAAGGTCATTATTACAGAACAATAACTGCTTCTGCACTTGCAAGTACTATGTAACCATATTTTCAAATAAATAGTTCACTGCTGAGTTTTAAGCTATTAATGCAGTCTAAAAAACCACTGGGTTCCTTATTTTACCAGTCCTTATCCAGTGTCTATGCAGTAGTTGTAGTAAATGCAAAGGATATCACAACAGCTAAATGATCCTGGATCAACTCCTACCACTCATCCAGTGATTCATACTTCTTACAATGAAAGATATTATGAACAGTGAGTATAAGCTACATATATTTGGAAGAGGCACCTCATGTAGGATGTACAGTACTGTACTGAGACAACACAACATGTGCCTATATAATGTCAACACTTTACCATGTATATATTACTCAGGTGGCTCTCTGATGACCACACTGCTTAGCTGTGCTTTGCAGAGTCAATTTCAGCTGTGGACCTGCAACAAGAGCTGCCATTAGACAAGAATCTCTATGAATTTAAAAACACTGCCCAGTGAGCCCTCATTTTGCATGTATCTAGTCCTTAAAAAAAAAATTAATTTGCATTTCAGCAGGTAAGCTTAGTAGAGAAATCTGAAGAAAGTGTGAGGTCATTAATGTAAAGGACTGGTTATATGAGTGGGAAAGTGAGGCTGGTATGGCAGAGTAAGTGGCAGCAGAAGTGTTAGGCATGGTAGGTAATTTAGAAACAAGAGTGGTCAAGGATGAGACCAAGCTATGATGATAGTGATGACTTCCAAGTAGGTAAGGGATGATGCAAAATTAAGAAACAATGACAGGAGTGTGTCTATCTATCGATCTAGAAAAGGGAAAATGTTCCCCCGAGCTAGACCTCACTAGATCATATAGCCCTGCTAGGTAAAAAGAGGGTGCTACCCCTCCCGGCATGGTAGCTACCAGGCGTGGTTCGAACTAACGACCCCTGGTCCCAAGTTTGACACTCTACCACTGAGCCACCCTACCCCCTATATCTATCTAGAGCCAAACCATAAACCCATAAGGGGTGGCCGTTTGTCTCCGAGTTAGTGGTTTTACTAGTCCAGCGTATAAGGCAAACAATCGTTCACTTTTTCAGGAAAACACCAAATTTTGCACAGTTGTAGAAGGGACCTAGACAATCATTTTTTGAGATGGACCTCCAGAATCTTGGGCCCCTGATGGTCACCATCTTGGATTTCAAAATGGCTGCCTTTCAACCCACATTTTCTTCAATTACTCCAATAATATGATAGACAGAAACATAATTCCTATGGCTAACCCCAGGTTTTTAGGGTCTGCCACTTGAATGGAATGATTTTTCTGACCTGGCAAAGGTCAGCCATCTTGGATTTCAAGATGGTCACCTTTGAACCCCTATTTTCTTCAATAACTTCAATACTATGATAGACAGCAACATATTTCCAATGTCTAACCCTATGTTTTCAGGGTCTGGCAATCCAATGGAATCACTGTCCAATGTGGAAGGTCAGCCATCTTGGAATTCAAGGAGGCTACCTGCTGAAGCCGATTTCTGTTATAACTCTGATACAATGGCAAAACATCTATTGAATGTCTTTTTGATGAAATTCAGATATTAAAACAATGTCCATCAGAGTCACATAATGACATACATGGCAAGTTAGCCTTGTAGTACTTGCAGTTCCCTTCGCAAGCAGTTTTACAGTGGCAACTGATTGATTCTGAGCAGGTGTTCTGGACAACAGGCAACTTTGTCCATACAGGGTGCCAAGTACTGTTGAGTTTCTGCCAACCCCAGACAGATGGTGATGGGAGCTCTGGTTGGGAAACTAAAGCTTGGCCCCAAACATGTCCATCCTGGTACTATGCTCTTTTGGTATGTTCCTCAAGAGCATCAGCTGTGGGGGGAACGTGTTCAATTGTCCTTGCCCTCTTTGAGAATAAGAACCTGTGCATGTCATTCACAGACTTCAAGTCCATTGTCCTGTCATACACCACTGCCATGAACCATTCTAGTTTGTGGAGTTCACCGGAGACAGATGCAGGTTTGGTAGACAGAGCATGAAAACTGGCTGTGATGTCAGGAAAGACCTCCCATGCCTTCCAGGCTGTCATCTTACCTTTGTTGGCAAAGAATGACAGGGTATCACAACCCGTGAAGGCAAGAAAAAAGGCCAATGCCCTGCTTTCCTGCGCCCAAGAGCTGATAAAGCTGGTACACTGCAACCGCTACCTCTTTCTGCCCCCAATCCACCCAGCGATCTCACTCAACTCTCCTGCCCAAAGACCCCAACACCCGCAGATCCAACTACAGTACTTTAGCACCATAAATCACTGTACACATACATGAACATACCAACTGACATAACTCTTGTGTGTCTTGTAAGGTGGGCTTGAGAACAAACTTGCAGTCTCTGAACTGAAAGAAAATGGTATAAATGTACTTCATACTCAATTTTGCAGAAATGGCCTCTCATATACTGGTATGTGGAAAAGGACAAAGCAAGTTGGGCTTTTATATTTCAGTATTGGGCCAAGCAAGTTGGGCTTTTATATTTCAGTTTTGGGCCAAGCAAGTTGGGCTTTTATATTTCAGTTTTCAATATTCACTTTTTACATTCATTATGTTTATACCTACCAACAGCTGGCTCTGAAATCATTTTCCAGTCAGATTATTCAGAACATTAAGCCTGATTAGAATGATAATGAAGTTAACTAAGATAACTGAAAATGTGATACAGCTTCATGGCAGTACCTTCTTTTCAATATGGGAGGCAGCAGCTGACGTAAGTCAACTTACTAAAAATGTATATTTAGGGTATTTGAAAATCCAGTAAGAACAGACCTGAAACAGTCCTGGCAATGGTTGTGCTACATAGTAGATCTCTAACCCTAGTAAATACAAGTGGTGTGTTTGAGTATATTAACTTCACAGAACTGGGCCGCCATCTTGGACTTCAAGACGGCCGACACTAGATGAACACGAAAATGATTCCAATGAAAAGGTAGGGTTTACCTTTGAAATTTTCCATCTATCTTTTATAGCCTTGCATTATAACGAAAGACCAATTTCAGCCGACAGCCATACTGGACTTAAGATGGATGACCTCTGCCAGGTCCAACAATGATCCCACTGGATTGCCAGACCCTGAAAACATACGGGTAGCCATTGGAATTTTGCTTCCATTTATCATATTATTGGAGTTATTGAAGAAAATATGGGTTGCTAGGTAACCATTTTGAAATCCAAGATGGCAGCCACCAGGAGGGCCAAATCTGGGGGGTCCATCTCGAAAAATGATCGTATGGGTCCATTCTACACCTGTGCAAACTTTGGTGCTTTCCTGACAAAGTGAACGATTGACCTGATAATTTGGCCTTAGCCGCTGGACTATACAGGGAGGGGCAATAACCGTCCACCAACGTACTTGCTGACAGGTAGGGAACGGGTGGGTTGGTTATACAAGGTCTGTTCAGGAAGTATCCGACTGTAGGCTCTAAAAAATAAACAGCTAACCCGTTTAGCTAGGACACTATCTCCCTCAAGTAGGCCCCTTCTAACTTGACACATATAGTCCAGCACTCTTTCCACTGCCTGAAATATTTTTGAGAGTGGGTTTTCAGTATCTTCTGCAGGAGTATATAACAGACATGTATATGTACAAAGGAAAAAGGGAAATAGATGTGTGTGGTAATCACAGGGGCATTTGTTTTCTGAGTGTAATGGGAAAAATATATGGTAGGATACTTACTGACAGAGATAGGAAAATAACAGAGGAATTATACTCGATTTTTTTTCAGCTGATGATCCACTTTCGTGAATGTGGCACCTGTGCACTCCTGCCACGTGATTGGTTGGTTTAAGTTTCATACCTGAAGTATCATATTTACAAAACACAGTTGTACCTAATATTTCAATTCTCATAAATGGTGTTTTGCAGTGTCACTGTACTATACAACAGACATGAAACGAGTATGTATCTGTGTTTCACCCAAACGGACAATGAATTTGAGGAAGTTGAATTTGAATTGAAATATTTATTGTTGTAAAAGGCACAGAGCTGTTGCATCTCTAATAAATAAATATATATACTTATGGATATATATACTTATGGATAATATGGGTGAAGGTATCGAAGCAATGGAGTAAGTGAGATCCATAATAAAGTCTGACATCTTGCAAGACGAAACAAATTGTTTTTGTCACTATACTATACAAACAGACATGAAACGAGTATGTATCAGTGCTTCACCCAAACGGACAATGAATTTGAGGAAGTTCCTAGAGAAGAGAATGTTGCATGCCTTCATGGATTTGGAGAAAGCATATGACAGAGTGGACAGACAAGGAATATGGAAAATAATAAGAATATATGGAGTACATGGGAAGTTGCTGAATGTCGTGAAGAGTATGTATGAGGATGCTAAGGCTGCAGTGCGTGTGGATAGTGAACTGGGTGAATTTTTCTGTATGAATGTTGGATTGAAACTGGGATGTGTCATGTCTCCATGGTTGTTCAATCTGTAAATGGATGTGGTTATAAAAGAGTTGCAAGGAAGGGCAGTGGATGTTGGAGCAACCCTAATGAGAGAGAGCATCATTTGGAAACTTCCTGTACTGTTGTTTGCAGAAGTGAAGACGAAGGGGAACTGCAAGGGTTGGTGAATGAGTCTGGGAGAGTGTGTCAGAAACGAAATATAAAGGTGAATGTTGGGAAGAGTAAAGTTATGGTGTTCGAGAGAAATGAAGTCACAGAATGTACAGTGAGGCTGGGTGAGGAGGAAATGGAAAATGTGAGTGCATTTAGGTACCTGGGTAGTGTGACGAGTAAACATGGAAATTTAGAGGGTGAAGTGCTTGAAAGGGTGCAGCAAAGAAAAAAGGTTGCTGGTTCTCTGAAAGCAGTGATACGAAACTAGGATGTGAGCATGGAAGTGAAAAAGTTACTTCATGACAGTATTGTGATACCAACTTTAATGTATGGAAGTGAAGCTTGAACCTTATTGGAGGGATGCAAATCAAGAGTGAGAGCAGTGGAAATGAGTTATCTGAGAGAAGCAAGTGGAGCTACATGGAGAGAGAGACTGCCAAATGAGGATGTGAAGGCATATTGTGGTGTGGATGTGGATGTGACAGAAAGCATTACGAGAAATACACTGAGGTGGTTTGGCCATGTGGAGGGGATGGAGAGTGACAGACTAATGAGGGGAGTGTATGTGTGTGAGGTGGAGAGGCAGGCCATGGATGAGATGGAGGGATGGAGTGGAGAGGTATATGAGAGAAGGGGGCATGAGCTGGGAGCAGGGAAGCAAAATGGCGGAGGACAGAGCAACATGGAGGCGATTTGTTTGTGGCCACCCCTTGCGGGATTGAGGTGTCTGGCAATTGAAAGACAGATATCCAAAGCATAGTTAGTTTTAATTAGACCATAATTAGCATAAGAAGTATGTTGGATATATGGGAAAGGGTTTTGAGTTTCAAGTCTGGAATGGACTTTGAAGGCTTGGACTCAGACCTACCTGACAGGCCCCAGGTGCAGACTGCCAGGGGAGATCAGGCCAGAGGACTGATGGAGACAACCTGAAAAGAATGGATAAGTGATACCTAACTTAGTGATTTATGGTGCTACCTCATACTTAACTCAAAACCCCTTGTATTTTTTAATGTCTCCAAGTTAGAGTTAATAAGAAAAGAAAACCCACGTTGAGTTTTATTTCATATTACGTACTCTGTTTATGAATAGCACTTTACCCAGGTGGTCACTCTGGAGCAGAGCTTCTGAATTTAAAATGGGGGTTAACCTAGGCCGAGAGTTCCCCAGTCAAACACGTAGCATTTTCTGGAACTTAGTTTGAGAAGGGAACTAGGACAAGGTGTAAGGTCAAACTGCGCCCCAACACATCTTCACATTCCCTATTTTTGCACTCATATCGCCAATCACAAACACTGTCTCATACCTCTCAAACTTTTCCATTCACGTTTCCACATTTGCCCAAAACTCTTCTTTCACTCTGCTTGCACAATCTTGCTGTGGTGCACACACACACACACACACACACACACACACACACACACACACACACACACACACACACACACACACACACACACACACACACACACACACACACACACACACTGAAAGAGAAGAGGCAGGAAGCAAAAAAAAAAATGAGGAAAGATCAGAAGAGAAGAACACATTTTTTTTACAAAGTAATAGGATTGCACATACGGAAGTGGTACATAAACAGGAGGGAATAAAAAGGAGGAAGGTAGTAGGACCAAGTCATGACAAGTATATAAACAAGATGATTAAGTTGATGTACTCAAATGTGGATGGAATGGTATCTAAATTATTAGAGATGAATGATTATGTCAGAGAAAATGAACCACATATAATATGCCTAACTGAAAACATCAAGGATATCAAATGACATACTAAACTTAAAGGAATAAAATATATGGAGAAGAGATAGAAACTTAAAAAAGGAGGAGGAATTATAATATTAACTAAGAAAAATCTAAAAGTCAATGAAATAAAACTCGATATACCCTCACAAGTAGAACTGATTGCAGTAGAGATCAACACATCTGAAGGGAAAGTAATTGTAGCCAATTTGTACATGCCACCCTGATCAAACACATGGGAAAGAGACGAATATGAGGACCTGGCAGAGAGTAAAATTCAGAGTTTAAGAGCATTACTACATAAAATGGAAGAGAAATCAGAAAGAATTATACTAACTGGAGATTTTAATACAAATACAAATTGGACTACTCTACATATAATAAGCCAAGAAAGCTGTTGGGACCAAAAGCTCCTGGATCTTGTGCAAGAGTTTTTCCTAACACAACATGTGAGGGAAACCACCAGAAAAAGAGGACTCGATGTACCTTCAATGCTAGATCTCATATTTACTAGGCAAGAAAAATGATATTGACAGTTTAATATATCACCCTCCACTCGGCAAAAGCGACCATGCAGTACTAAATTGCAACTTCAGGATAGCATATGACATAGTTAAGAGCAATGAAAGTTACAAAAAGAGCCAAAACTATAAAAAGGGAAATTATCATGACCTAAAGAAGTATTTCTTAGAAGTTGATTGGGAAAATGAGCTTAGAGGACAAGATTTAAATGCTGTATATAAAAAATTCTGTGAATTTTATGAAATAGGAGTCCAGAAGTACATCCCACAGCACAAAGAAGCTGATA
The DNA here is from genome assembly GCF_032717465.1 of Coenobita brevimanus. Classification (NCBI taxonomy): domain Eukaryota; kingdom Metazoa; phylum Arthropoda; class Malacostraca; order Decapoda; family Coenobitidae; genus Coenobita; species Coenobita brevimanus. The sequence continues at coordinate 24,483,201 of NC_136973.1, forward strand.
AGAAAATACAGAAATGGTTCAATACAGAATGTAAAAAATCAAAAGAAAGAAGAGATTTGTTGTGGAACAGATACAGAAGACTCAACAGTGAAAGGGCATATAATAATTACAAACAGGCAAGAAACGATTATACAAGAATAAGGAGGGAAGCCCAAAAACAGTTTGAGGAGGATATCATAAATAAAAGTAGTGATCAACCAAAGCTATTTTACAGCTACATCAGAAGCAAAACCAAAGTAAAAGATATACAGTAATACAATCCATTACGGACGAGGGAATCACCTATACACAAGAGAAAGATATTTGTGAAGCACTAAATAATAATTTCCAATTAGATTTTACAGAAGAAAAAAATTTTGAGAGGGACTATGTGGAACATGCATCCCCACACATACTACCAGATATACAAATATCAGAAAAAGTAATACAGGAGGAGTTAAGTATATTAGACAGAGGAAAAGCAAATGGTCCTGATTAAATTTCATGTTGGGTGCTACGAGAATGTGCAAAGGAGTTAAGTAAACCATTATTTTTAATTTTCAAGAAATCCTTGAGTCAAGGTATACTACCTGATATTTGGAAGAAAGCAAATACTGTCCCCTTATTCAAGAAAGGGAATAGACAAAATCCACTCAACTACCGACCAGTATCACTGACCAGTGTTGTAAGCAAGGTATTAGAAAGGTTATAAGAAAAGCTTGGGTAAATCATCTAGAAGAACACAATATGATAACAGAAAGTTTGGTTTCAGAAAAGGAAAATCATGTGTTACTAATCTGTTGAGCTACTATGACAGAGTAACAGACACAATACAGGAAAGAGAAGGATGGGTGGACAGTATCTATTTAGATTTCAAGAAAGCATTTGACACAGTACCACACCAAAGACTTTTATGGAAACTGTACCATCAAGGAGGAGTTCGAGGCAAACTGTTTTGTTGGATGCAAGATTTTCTCATAAAAAGAGAAATGAGAACAGTACTAAGGGGAAACTACTCATCATGGAAAGAAGTGACTAGTGGAGAACCACAGGGCTCAGTGCTGGCACCAATCATGTTTTTAGTGTATATAAATGATATAAACAGTAACACTGGAAATGAAAGCTATCTAAATATGTTTGCAGATGATGCAAAAATACAAAGGAGAATTACTAACACAGACTCTTGTAAAGAGCTACAAGAAGAATTGAATAAACTTCATGAATGGAGTAATACATGGCAAATGGAATTCAATGTGGACAAGTGTCATGTAATCAAGTTTGGTAAAAGTGGAAAAAGACCTGATTGGGATTATACGTTAGGAAATAAAACCCTACACACATCAGAGAGAGAGAAGGACCTAGGTGTGATTATCAATAACAGACTATCTCCGGCTGACCACATCAGTGACAAGGTACGGAACATGTATACACTGCTTGCAAATGTGAGAATAGCATTCACATACATAAATGAAGACATGCTAAGAAGGATAATAACATCATTCATCAGACCAACCCTGGAGTATGCATCAGTAGTCTGGGAGTCATCTCAAAAAACACACAGACAAGATTGAAAAAGTTCAAAGGGCCGCTACAAGATGGATACCAAGCTTAAGGGATCTAAGCTATGAAGAAAGACTAAATAAACTGAATCTACCAACACAACAGGAGAGAAGGAAAAGAGGTGACATGATAATGCTATATAAATGCATATCAGGGATGGATTAAATAGACATAAATGATTACTTAACATATGGGGAAGCATCAGCAAGAGAACACTGCAACAAACTGCATAAGAAGAGAAGTGATAAAGACGTGAGGAAATTCAGTTTTCCAAACAGTGCAATTGATCAGTGGAATGCACTACCGGATGAAATGGTGTGTGCCAAAACAATTCACAAACAGTAATCCCTCTAATATCCGAACGCCCAATATCCAAACATCCCCACTAACCAGACATAATCGTCCTGGGATCCAATATTCCCAAAATGGTCCGAAAACCAAAAAAAAAAAAAAAAAAAAAAAAAAAAAAAAAATTCCCACCCGTAATTTGAACTTGGCGCGCGGGGCGCGGGACAGCTTTGTTGTGGCGCATTATTCTTCCAACGTCCGACAGAGCGCCCCTGCATCCTCCCCACTTTCCGCCTGTCTCTCGTCGCGAGTGCACGCTCATCGTCATGGCTGCCCACGTGCTCGCTTTTGTGGTGGTGCCTCACCTGCTGCAGGCACTCCTGCTGCTCTCGTGCCTCTTATTAGTGTGTGTGATGATGGCCCCGCCGCCTGAGAAGAGGAAGAGAGTGGTGTTGACTCTGGAGAAGAAACGGGAGATACTGGAGAAAGTAGATGAGGGGTGGTCTTCTTCCCGCATCCTCCGCAAGTTCATCCTGACCCAATCTACTTTGTTCGATATCAAGAGATCCCGAGACAAACTCATGCATCTCGTTGAGAAGCAAACGCAACGTGGAGAGGAAGGTGTTGTTTACTCCCAAGTTTGCTGAAGTCGACCGCTCCATGTTGATTTCGTATCGACAGCAACGTGCTGCTGGTGTGATGGTACATGGTACGGAGCTGAAGGCTGCTGCTGAGAAGTTCGCAAGGCTTCACGACGCCCTAGACTTCAAGGCATCCGAGGGTTGGCTCTTTGCGTTTAAGTTACGACATGGCCTTATCAACTGTAAAGCTCATGGCAAAGCTTTGGACGCTAATGAGGATGGAGGTGACGAGTTTCAGCACAAGGTGAAGGGCTTGATCGACAGGGAGGGCCTCACTCTCGGTCAAGTCTACAATGCTGACAAAACTGCTTTATTCTATCGCTCTTTGCCAACGAACACTCTAGCCGAGGAGATGGAGAAGTGTGTACCTGGCTGCAAGCTCTCCAAGCAATGGATATCTGCTTTGTGTTGTGCCAATGCTAACGGCATGCACCGGCTTAAGCCCGTTATTGTTGGCCGTGCAAAGCAGCCTCAGTGTCTTCGTGGGGTGATGGATGTCCTTCCTGTCGTCTGGTACCATTCTTTGAAGGCATGGTTTAGAGCCCAGATCTTCAAAGACTGGTTCCACCGCCACTTCGTCAAGGAGGTCATACATTACCAGACGAAGACACTGGGAATCCCGCACAATCAAGTAAAGGCCCTCCTTCTCCTCGACAATGCACCCGCCCACCTGTGCGACAAGGACTTGGTGGCTGAGAATGGCCGGATTAGGTGCATGTTTCTGCCACCTAATACGACTGCTCTCATCCAACCAATGGACCAAGGAGTGATCGCGTGGCAACAAAGCGCCTATACCGAAGGAAGTTCCTGGATGAGGTGATGGTTGTTCTCGAGGACGAGGACGAGCGCAGGGAGTGACGGGGACACGAGGCCAGTGGACTTTGGAAAACCTTCATGCTACAACATCAAGTCTGCAATCTACAACTGGGCCAGTGCATGGAAGGGAAGTCCCTGTCAAGACTCTAGAAAATGGTTGGTCTCGTCTGCCTCTCGGAACGGATGTGGAGTACGATTTCCTAGGTTTTGACGTGGATGACTTCAATGCACGCTTCTACATACGCATGGCGACGATGTTGATGTGGACGATGTGCGTGAGTGGTTGGATGACGACCAGGGCGATCCTGGGTATCAGACATTGCTCTAATATCGAGATCGCATCTTCAGTTGCAGGTGTCAGTACCCAGCTTGAAGATTCCGACGAGGATGGCGACGATGATGCGGACTCCTATCAGCATGACACTACTTCAGCCATCCCCAAGCTGAGCGCACTCCAGGAACACCTAGAGTTCGTTCTCGACTACCTGGAACACCCGGACTGCGACAGGGAGATGGGGCCCTTGGGACTCGTAGAGGAAGTGCGTGCTTTCAGGCAGCACATCATCAATCGTCAGAATCATCGTTCCTTGCGTCAATCAACGATTGACAGTTTTTCAGGCCTGAGACCCCCGCTGTGCCCAGCCCTGACTCCACTCAGTTGCCTCCCCAAGACAGGCCCTCATGATCCAAGCCACAGCCCAGCACATCAGCCAAGGTGGAGTCACTGCTCGACGTGAGTTTGCGTCTGTCTTCAGAGTCGTCTGCAGTGGGTACGTCATCACCAAGACCCAGCGATGCACCCCTAGGTCACCTGCCAGTGATACTCTCGGACTCTGACAGTGATTAAACAGCAAGAACTTCTCCACTAGACCACACGGGAATTTACAGTGTTATGCAGTGAAATAAACAGTGCATTGTGTTAAGGACTTTCAGTTGTGAGTGAAAAGACAATTTTTGAACTAAATTTAATGTAAATAGACTTGTTTGTTTTTGCTTTAGAAAATGGTTAGAAGAGTGGGAAAAGTTAAAGTGCAGAGTGCAACACCTAGTAAGTTACAATGGAGCATAAGTTAAACAAGAGCGCGCACTGTGAAGAGAACGGACTTCTGAATGCGATTGACTAAGTTCAGTGCAAGACTTCAAGAACAGTGTACTGCAAGTGCTTCAGGTAATCCTTCTTACTGTCAGAGTCCGAGAGTAGGCGGTTATTCATCGAGATGGCCATGGACTTGCTGTAAGTAGGCAGAATGTTTCATACTGTACTCTACTGTATTTTCCATACTATACTTACCTCAAACACCTCATTTCACTCTTTAATGTCCTTTATTGGTGTGAATAGGGTGTTAGGAGCTATGCATGTGCAGTAGGAAGGTGTTTTTCTGAGTTAGGCTAGGTTAGGGTCCATAAGTACCAGTCCAGGAGCCAGGGACTTGTAAGTACCCAGAATGTTGCATATTGTATGAACCTACCTCAAAAACCTCATTTTACGCTTCTATTGCATTTATTTCAGTCTTTTATGTGCCTTATTGGTGTAATTTGGGTCTTAAATAGGTGCTATGCATGTCCAGAGGGAGTTGTATAGGTGTTTCTCTGAGTTAGGGTCCATAAGTACAAGTCCATAAGCTGGGGCCCAATATCCGGACCTGCCTATGGCTCTATTACGTCGGATATTGGAGGGATTACTGTATTTAACCCCTACAACCGCGGGCATGTTTACCGATGTTTTGCGTGTGCTGCGGGGTTATTCGGGCTCCGACAGACTCTCAAAAAATATTTTGCCAAAAATCAGTTATTAGTCCTAGAATATTAAAATTACATATGCTTATGGCACATACCTTCAGCTTTCTCCTGGAATGTTTGTTGAGCCTTCGTCAGTTACCGTAGGACTTGTGGAGACCTCTGAAGTTGGGTAACGAAGTCTTCACTTTACACTTCCCGACAACCCGTAATATTATTACCACAGCCATATATAAACACTATAAACACTACTCTTTTATTTTAATGTTTTTTGGGATCCATACTCAAAAAAAAAAACCACTGTGAAAGCAATGAAAATTATGAGAGCGTCTGACCGTCGCACTTGCGCTAGTTCGCTCTTGGTACTCTGTCATTTATTATTCATAAAACCCCTCACACTTTATATTTCTATTACTATATAACACTTATATATATCTACAGTCTTTATCCATAAGTTTCCTTCAGTAGTATTAGTTTATTGTCACTGTAGGGATTCAATTTCTTTCAGTAAAATACGTAGCATTCACTTTCTCGTCCCGTATACTAGCATTGAGAGTGAATGTCACTTTCATCTTCACTCTCATAACTCATAGTATTCAGACATGCTAGAGTGAAACTTTCACTTTCATTACTCCTAGGGTATATACTCGTATTCTTATAATACTACTCATTTACATTTCTATTTACGTTCTCTATTTTATTTACGTTATTTACATTTCTATCTTATTTACACTGTGTTATGCACTGTCGCTTGAAGTAATTTATAAAACTATTTTCCATTGTTCACGTATATTTACATTCATTACTTTCACTTGCTGTTTACACATTATTTACACATTATTTACAATTCCACTTGCACTGTTTTACTCAACAGAAAGATCGTAGTCACTCTTTTATCAATTGTCAGCCCTTTACCTCTTTCCACACGAGGTTTAGTAGGGGGTAAAGGTCACAGGGCCCTTTGCATAGGGGTGAAAAAGTCCCTGAAGTCAGCAAGAGGAAACAGACATACCTCCACTTCGGAAGATGAGAGTGAACTGATAAGGGAGGGCCGGGTGGAGGCCTACTTAGGGGATATTCAGTACTACCAACGTTAGCTCTTGAAACAGCTATGTATAGCACTGAAATGATTGGCAGGAAATCTAGACAATACATTATAAATTAGGTAGTTCCAGGTGAATGTAAATATCACTTAGGCTTCTCCCTTCCCTCCTTATATGTATATTTATTACGAAAATAGATTATACGGCATATTTCAAGGGGAAAAAAACAGCGAAAATTAGCGAACGAGTGCACGTGAGGTGTTGTCAGGTGATAATTAGCCAATTCCAGGTGTATGGCACTCTCACTTACCTTACTTCTTTCTTGTATATATTATTTGGTATAAGAATAGGGCATAGGGCTTATTTCAATGGATGAAATCAGTGAAAAATTCCAGGGAAGATTTACTTAGCGTAGCACGGCTGGGCAGGCGAGAGGATAGGGTAATGGAGGGGGGGTAGGGAGGGGAGTCAAGAACGGGGAGAAATGGCTAAATTGTCAACAATGGATGGGAGTACAGATGAGATTAGGAGTGCTGACTAGTGTTGGACATTGGCAGTACTGATAGATGATACAAGCCCCCACTTGGAAGCCCGGGTGAATTCAAAATAACACAGAATCACAAAAGTGACGCCCCGCGGTATGATCCCTTGCTCCCAAGCGTCACAAAAGTGACGCCCCGCGGTTAAGGGGTTAAGGATATGTACGATAAATATGGTTTAAGACACGGGACAGTACAAGCTTGACTCATTCCTGTAAAGATACAATTAGGTAAGAACACACACACACACACACACACACACACACACACACAATCGCCCACATTTGTAATCCTACTTTTAAACTTATCCACACAATCCTTGAACCAACTGAACAATACTCTTTTGTATTCTCCTTCCATCTGTTGCACACAACAATACATACTCCATCTTTTGTTCTCTCATTCTCACCTATTCCCGCACATATACCCCATCCATATTCCCACTCTCTGAACCCTCCATTTAGTCTCAGTTAAACCACATATGTCTACTTTTGCACCATCAAGCACCTGGACAATCTCCTTCTCACCCCACCAAACACACCCCTTACATTAAAAGTCGCAATCCGTACCATGTCCTTTGCTCGGTAGTTAGTCGTCACCTGTTGGTCAGACCTGGTCCGATGCTTCTTCTTTGTATTTTTAGGTAGTTGTTTTCCGGGGAGGGGAACTAACCCTCCGCCAATCCACTTGCTGGCATGTAAGACACATGTGTTGGCTGGTTATAAGGTTACCATCCAGCGTATCAGATGATTTCCTGGTTTACAGGAAATCACTTGGCTTGCCACTGAATGCAGAGATACTCCCAAATAGATTACCACTACAGGTTTGTGACTGAGGTTTTGGGGGCATTTTAGGCTTTACAGTTGAGGACACCCTCCTAACCCCACTGAACTGGACCTGGAGCAGTGGCATCTTCTCTGTGGGTCTACCCCTCAAAATCTGTCAAAGCAGAGGAGGAGGACAGCATGGAGGTCAAACCACCGTAAACCTCCCCGGCCCCTCATGTGGCCCAAGAACCTGGGAGTGGCTTCGGTCTCCCGGAAAAAGTACCACATCTCTCAACACAACACACACAACTACACCATTTTTTCTACACCGAGAAATGACTCCCCGGTGGTCATTTCTCGAAGACTTCTTCTAGTCGGGGACATTGAGAGCAATCCAGGACCTGCCAACAAATACATATGTCCAACATGCTCAAAACCTATCACTTCAAGCCAACAAATAAAGGGTTCAGTTCAGTGGAATTCCTGCAAGAACTGGACCCATTACACCTGCACAACACTTGCATCCAGAAAATAATAGTTACACAAACACCTGGACCTGCTCCTTATGCTCCTTCCCCCCACCCACTAACCCCACAAACCAACCCCACTCCTACTTCCTCCAAACCTCCTCGGCCTAACCCGCCAAACCATCCCACACCATCCAATCCCCCAACCCCTCCTATTCCAACCATTCACCCCAACCCTTACCTCCATCACAACCATTTTCTACCCCTTCCCCTCCACCCACACTCCCACCTCCCCCCCATGCTGCAGCACCCAACACACACTGTACACACAACATAAACATTCTTCAAATAAATATAGATGGCATAAACACCAAAAAACAAGAACTCACACAATTCATCAAACAACAAAACATACATATTGCCATCTTACAAGAAACAAAACTACACAGAACACAAAAAACACCTACATTTCATAATTTCACCACCATTCAACAAGACTGGGCTGACGGTGGTAGCAGTGGACTCATCATCCTGGTACACAAATCCATCAACTTTTCAGATACTAGTGCACACACAAAGTCACTTCTCCCCCTACATAACACCACAACAGAAATACAATCAATTTAAATATGCACTGGTAACAAATCACACATAACAATCGCCAATACATACATTCCCCCCCCAATTGTCCCACAAAGTATCATACAATTACTCTCCACAAATACACCACATCACTAACATACCCAACATCATCCTGGGTGATGATTTCAATGCCAAGGCATCAGCCTGGCATGTCAACAACCCTGACGCTGTCAAAGGGCTGGTACTACAATCCCAAACAGATAATCTTTTCATACTCAATAATCTCCATCAACATATCCACACCCCACACCAAGCCCTCTTCCTCCCATCATCTCCACATATCACCTTTTGGTCCCCAAACTTCATCCCCACAGCATCCTGGAGAGTGGTCAAAACCCCTGGCTCTGACCACCTCCCGATCATCATCACTACCAAAACCAGAATCACCCCAGCTGGGCACAGACATACATGCACTAATTATAAGAGAGCCAACTGGGAGGCCTTCACAAGTGAAACAGAACAACACTTTGAAACATTAAACAGTACACCTGTCGAATTATAACGACAGTTCAGTGAAGGGTTGCTTTAAGTCAAAAGTCCTCCTATGTGTTTATTTCAAAGGTAAACTTGTACATATTTAGGGTTATTAGGTTTGAAGTTTTCAAATGCTACTCCTAATAAAAGGAAAGGAAATAATTTCCCTTTCTGTGAAGATATAAATTAATATAAACCATAACTTGTAAAAATATAACTCCTATGATCGAGCTGCTGAAGCTTTGAATACTCAATTCAACACTTTAATAAAGCCATGTAGAACTCAGAACTAAGAAATATAACCGTTTCGAATAAGAGTTTGACACAACAACCGTTTCATACTGAAAAGTCAAACTCGACGAGAAGTAAGAAATGCACGGCATAGAGTCAGTACCAAACTAGACGGGGTTAAAGGCACACATCACCACACTCCTAGTAATTTAACCACCATATATAAATTAACGGAATCTTTCAATTAAGTATAACTTCATTCTTTTCTTCTCGGTTGGCCAATTGAGGGTTAAGTTTGGGTTAAGAGAGAGAAATCTAGGTGGTCAGTACAATATAAACACTATTAATAATGCTGTATCATTAAGCTGCATAATATCCAACAGACAAAGATAAACACCTTAAACTTTATATTAACCCACCCGTCCCCCCAATGTACGATGCACGTCGGGAGTTTTTTTCACACTCAGTCCCCCTGACGTACGGTGTACATTTTGCAATTGCAAGGCCCATCGTTTGCACATTTTTCATATTTCGTACGTGATTTTTGATATGTTGAAGCGTGACACCTTCCCTCTAGCCGCTACCAGATGGGGACATTCCCGACCCCGCGTGACCCACGTTCACCTGTGACTCGTCCACTCACCTTGTAGCAGTGACGCAGAACAGACATATCGCGACGAGGAAATTCAAGCCATCCTGGATGCCTACCCAGCTGATGCATTCACTGGGGACAGTGATTCACCACTCAATGATAATGTCCTCGATAAAGATTACGTTTTACCTGAGGAGGGAGACCAGCAGTAGTGATGAGGAGATACCGTCACCTACGAAGTGGCAATGTGTGACTTATCGTAAGGCAAAGGAAGGCCAGGCAAGACCACGTGGACGTGCACGCACCTCTCTCCATCCTGTGCACAAAGGGACGGACGAGGACGAGGACAGAGCAGGTGAACGTGGTGTTCCCACGTAGCTGGGGTCAGAGCGGATCTCGCCACGTGAAACAGAAGGAGTGAGGAGGCGTGTGAGGTCTAGGCCTATTGTTTTGTCTGGGAAGACGGCAGTGTAGGGGCGGGAGTGAGAAGTGGTATGGAAAGTGAAAGTGGTGTGGGTAAGAAGGGAGGAGCTCACACGCTCCCACGTGGTGCACCTGGGCGGTGGGGTGGTGAGGTAGAGCCGGTCTCAAGCACATCTTTCACCCCGCATTATTCCCACTCTCCCTCCCCACAGCCCCATGATGTGGGGAAAGGGACGAGGGAAGGGAAGGGGGAAAGGGGAAAGGAAAAGGGAAAGGTAAAGGGAGCATGAATGGAAGGGTGCCGCTCTCCACCTCCCCAACCACCCCCACCACCTTCTCCACACACCGACGAAGGCGATGAGGGTGGCAGGCTGGAGATGATCATGTGTTGTGGTTCTGGGAGGATGGCAGTGATTTTGAACCCACGATTCACCCCTTCACAGAGGAGTGGCAGTCTGGCTGCACTGCTCCACACATCCATCAAGGCTCCACCAGGGTGGATTTCTGCCACCTTTACTTCTCTGTGCCATTTGTGGAGGGTATAGTGGAGCAGACAAACACCGCCAGGAGGATGCGCAGTGAAAGTGAGCGTGAGGGGACGATGAGCAGGCACTCACAGCGCTATGATTACCCCTTAACAGTAGGTGAGGAAGTTCCTATTTTTGGCCTTGGTTCTGTTGATGGGTATTGTATGGAAAGGACAAATTCCTGCTTAATGGACTAATGACCCTATTACTTACACACCTTTCTTTTGGCAAAGTTATGAGTTGGAATAGGTTTCAGTACATTCTGAGCCACCTCCACTTTTATGATGCAGATGACCCTGCAAATGCAAATATCTATCTATCTATATACCTAGGCTGCTTCCCCCAAGGAAAGGGAGGTAGCCGAGACAGGAAGACACACTCGCCATTTACTCATCCATTTAAACACATTCATTCGCATCTTAGCCCCAAAGGGGAGAACGGACAGATCCTCACCACACCACACCGCACAAGGGTCAACTGTGCAATGCAATCAGTGACATCCGCAGCAGGGCCCGACAGCAGAACTGGTTTACCCCTGCCACATCATAACAGACCCATCCCCTTACCCGCACCTGATCTGACTAGCTGATCAGACCAAATGCGGGAGAATATCCCCTCAGGGCTGCGTCATCACTTATTCATTCACAATTTCTCTCCATTTATTTCTGTCACGCACAGCCACTCTTCCTTGCTCAACAGACATCCCTCTCGCATCCAGCACTCTCTTCACACTGTCCATCCATCCTATTCGTGGTCTTCCTCTCAGCCTTACACCTCTCACATCAGATCTAGTTATCTTTTTCACCAATCGCTCATTATCCATTCTCTCCATATGCCCAAACCATCGCAACACCCTCTGCTCAACTCTACCAGCCATCTCCCGAACAACTTCAGTTCTCCTTCGCACTTCATCATTTCGCACTTGATCCATACGCGTCACTCCACACATACTCCTCAGACACCTCATCTCTATTACATTCAAACTTTTCCTCTCTGTTACACCCATATTCCATGTTTCAGCCCCATATAACGCAGTCGGTAACCACAACACCCTCATACAGCCTTCTCTTTACATCCATTCTAAGCGAACGACATATCTAAACACTTTTTTCATTCCTCCCAGCACCTTTCCTACTTCATTTATTCCTAAACTTCACTTCTGCATCTATTCTTCCATGCAAGTAACATAGATAAAATGAGGAGAATTAGAAGACTGTTTTTGATCACCTACGGGAAACGTTACGCTCATCATTTTATCCTTACAGAGCCCTCATCATAGACGAGAGTCTTGTGTTTGTGAAGAAGCAATATTTCCACTTTCGCCAGTGTATACCCAGCAAAAGACGCCGTTTTGGGTTCAAGATCTATGTTATGTGTGACTGTAAGACTGGTTATGTGCTTTTTGAAGACATAGTCTTGTACACTGCTGCACAGACAGACATAACAGATGATCGGAGTATAGGACTCTCTGGGGTCATGATGAAGACCATGATAGAGAGGAGTACCCTTCATCATGGTCACGTCTTGTACCTGGACAACTGGTACACAAGCCCTCTTCTCACTCGGTACCTCCACCAACATGACACCGGAGTCTGTGGCACTATGAAAAGAAACCGCCTGGTCATATGGTTAGAATCGGGAGGAAACTGGACTTCAGGAATGAGGGTGGTTTTCTTACAAGACAAACCACATCTTTGCCACTGTATGGAACCATAAGAGAGAAGTTTCCCTCCTGTCGACGGTACACTGCCCCCCGATGCACCGCACAGACTCCAAGGCAAGTACACCCACCCGGCCAGAAGGAGGGCTCACGTCTGGAAACCAGAGTCAGTAGTGGAGTACAACATGAAGAAGGCAAGGTGGACTAGCAGATCTGATTCCATGATTCCAGTGTGGAGGTGTGCCAGGACCAATGATGAAGTGGTACAAGCAAACTCTTCTTCACACCTGCTCGACATCATGGTCCTCACCTGCCACTACCTCCACGCCCTGACTACCTGAACCTCCGAGACCTTCACGGGGATGGGGAGGGAGATCCTGAGAGACCATCGGGAAATACACGGAGGAAAGGTCCCACCCCGCACCCGCATCGCCACTGCCGCCCAGACGCCCCTATGCCTCACAGGACACCACTTCCTCAGCACCATCCCCCTTCACAAAACTGCCCCCAGACCACAGCGCTCGCTGGGTCATGTGCAATGCAAGCAGCTCCAAAATCAAGAGCAAGCACAGGCAGACGAGGGCTGTGACACAAGATACAAGTGTGTTCGATAGCAATGTCGGCTTGTGCCTTGAGCCCTGTTTCAAAAAGGAGTTCCATACACTACAACATTACTGATAATGGTGCATATATACTCCTAGGTAAGGTCATTCAATATTAAGTGATACTGCGTGCTTATGGTAGACTATCATGCTCACTATGATACTAAGTCATATACATAAGTAGAAAACAATTACAGAGAATGTTGGAAAATGATAAGAATCTTAGTGGAAAAGTATAATGAAAGTTGGAAAACAGAATGCAATACTGTGTGTTTGTAAGAATATCACACACACGTATAATATTAAGAATCAGGTATATATGTGAAAACAGTTTTAGAAGTTGAAAATTGGTATAATCTCTGTGGAAAACTATACTTGAAGTTGAAAATAAAAATGTAATACTGTGTGCTTGCGTAGAATATCATGGTCAATATACAGTAAACCCCCGCTATAATGCGGTTCAGATATTGCCGGTTCACTTTATCGCGGAATTTTCATTGGAACCTAACTATTTTTTGTTACATTATGGGAAACCCCGCCTCATCGCGGTTTCCACAAAGCCTACTACGGCTATTTTTAGGGTACAGTACATATTTTACATCTATTTTCAGTACTGTATTCTGAAATGGATATGTTTATGGTATTTTACATCTTTATTTATTCTAAAATATTAATAGCTGTATTAAAATAATGATTAAAAATCGGCTATATTTGATAAAATACAAGCGAAATCGTGGCGTGGGGTGAGGAAATACCCAGACCCATTGGTAGGTGGCACACAATTGGCTGGAGCCTTACCAGTAGCCAATCCAAACATCGCTTTACATTTTTACTTGCCGCTGATTGGCTGCTGCCGATGCGCCCTCCTCAAAGAGAGGAGCAGGACCGCACCCGCACCACCATACCGGCACCTCCCAGTTTACATGACAAGCACAGGCGTAAGGAGTGGAGACACTTCAGCAGTCTGGTGCACAAACTCTCACTGCCTTCCATATGCTACATTATTCCTTCTTTATTGTCCAAAACAGTTGACTCAATCACCCCAAACATACGGTTCTGAGCCAGTTCACAGGCATAGGGTGGAGACACTCCATCACAGTCTGGTGCAGTAGCCCTCACTGACTCCCGTTTAGTCCCATTGTATGCTACGTTCTGTCTTCTTTATTGTAAGAACAGTTGACTCAACCCCAAACACACGGTTCAGGAGACAATTCACCATCAAGTCAATTCACCATCAAAACATGGATGATTTCCTGTCATTCTATAAATATACTTATTATTGATTAATTAATACTTTAATAACTAATTTTCAGCGGGATTTTTATAACTCATATAAGTAAAAACTAGTGTACTGTACTTGCTGGAATAAACTGGTATGTAAATAAATGACGGGGAATTGTCCTGATTTCTGAGAATTGTCGCCGACATTCCTCCCTTAAGTTTGTCCAACACTTTAACTTTCTCTGTCAGCAACATCACTTTACTAGTCCGTTTTGGTGTGTTACCACATGCATCACTAGCACTGTGCTTAGGCCCCATGTTGGCAGACAAGGCAAGCAATCACTGGAAGGCAGAAAAATAAGCCACAAATAACGATTTGCGAGTCACGCATGGTTCGACCATCGGATTCAAACTGACTGTGTGGTGCGTGGTAGACTGACCTCCGCACTTACATTTCGCTCACCACCCGCAGAAATGTCGTCATAGGCGCCCTCTCAAGAGCTGCACAACTAATAAACACCTTTGTACTGAACTTCAATGATCATCATCATCTTCAATTTGTCTCATTCATCATCAGTGAGTGCCTATATTGGTTTTTCCTTATTAGTAGACAATAAATAGCCATTTTAGGGGTAGCGTCGATACATCGCGTGATTTTTGCTTATCGCGGGTGCCTTTGGAACATAACCCAGCGATAAAGTGAGGGTTCTGTAATAGTAAGGCATGTCAATATGCGATATTAAGCTCAATAAAATAGTAAAGCCTGTCAATATTTGATAAAGTGTTATAGAAAGTTAAACATGGTATAATGATTGTTGAAAAGTATAATGTAAGTTGGGAAACAGAATGTGAGTTGAAACAACAGTCTCAGGGAGTCAACTGTGCCAAAACTCGACAATTCTCAGGTGTTATAATAATGAACCTACGCTTATATCGCCTATATTTTTCTTTGAAAACCAATATATTACTGTAAGTACTTTAATAAATTTTGACTAAATAATGTGTTACTGTGCTTTGTACCATGGGTGGTTTGGAACAGTTACCCCACCACAGAAAATGCAGCAGCTGCCACCGCCTCCATAGGTACGAGCCCCATGTGCACGGAGGTTTACCTGTCCTGACCATTTAAAATGCCTAGGAAACCACTTTCTTGGTGATTTTCCATTATTTCTCACTAAAAAGCGGAGGTTTGAGCCCCCCACCAAAAAAAATTGAAAAGTTGTCGAGTTTTGGGGGTGGGTAGGGTAATAAAGTGGTAGGTACGGGGCCGGTTAATCTATAAGTAATCCCTCTAATATCCGAACGCCCAATATCCGAACATCCCCACTTCCCGGACATAATCTTCCCGGGATCCAATATTCCCAAAATGGTCCGAAAACCACAAAAAAATAGAAAAAAAAACTGATTTTTCCCCGCCTGTAATTTGAACTTGGCTGCCGGGGCGTTGGACAGCTTTGTTGTGGCGCGTCATTCCTCCGATGTCCGCTAGAGCGCCCCTGCATCCTCCCCACTTTCCGCCTGTCTCTCTGCCGGGGAGGCGAACGCTCGCCGGCCATGGCTGCCCAGGTGCTCGCTTTTGTGGTGGTGCTTTACCTGCTGCAGGCACTCCTGCTGCTCTCGTGCCTCTCCTTCATGTGTGTGATGATGGCCCCGCCGCCTGAGAAGAGGAAGAGAGTGGAATTGACTCTGGAGAAGAAGCGGGAGATATTGGAGAAAGTAGATGTGGGATGGTCTTCTTCACGCATCCTCCGTGAGTTTAACCTTGGCCCGATCTACTTTGTTTAATATTAAGAGATCCCGAGACAAATTCATGCAGTACACGGCTGACTTCTCATCGAGAAGCAAACGCAACGTGGAGAGGAAGGTGATGTTTACTCTCCCAAGTTTGCTGAAGTCGACCGCTCCACATTAACTTGGTATCGACAGCAACGTGCTGCTGGTGTGATGGTACGTGGCAATGGAACTGAAAGCTGCTGCTGAGAAGTTCGCCAGGCTTCACGATGCCCTAGACCACAAGGCATCTGAGGGTTAAGCTCTTATGCGTTTAAGTTACGGCATGGCCTTGCCAACCGTAAAGCTCACTGTGAAGCTTTGGATCTTTAATGAGGATGGAGTTGACGAGTTTCAGCACAAGGTGAAGGGCTTCGATTGACAGGGAGGGCCTCACTCTCGGTCACGCTCTACAACGCTGACGAAACTGGTTTATTCTATCGCTCTTTGCCAACGAACACTCTAGCTGAGTGAGACGAAGAAGCGTGTACCTGGCCGCAAGGTCTCCAAGGAACGGATATCTGCTTTGCGTTGTGCCAATGCTAACGGTATGCACCGGCTTAAGCCCGTTATTATTGGCCGTGCAAAGCAGCCTCAGTGTCTTCGTGGGGTGATGGATGTCCTTCCTGTCGCCTGGCTTTGAAGGCATGGCTTACAGCCCAGGATCTTCAAAGACTGGTTCCACTGCCATTTCGTCAAGGAGGTCATACATTACCAGACGGAGACACTGGGAATCCCATGTGATTCAGTTAAAGGCCCTCCTTTCTCCTCAACAATGCACCTGCCCACCCATGCGACAAGGACTTGGTGGTTGAGAATGGCCGGATTTCAGGTGCATGGTTCTGCCACCTAATAGGACTGCTCTCATCCAACCAATGGACCAAGGAGATTGGGTGGACCAACGAGCAGGCAAATCGAAGGAAGTTCCTGGACGAGTGTGATGGTTGTTCTCGAGGACAAGGACGAGCGCAGGGAGGGACGTGGACATGCGAGGCCAACGGACTTTGGAAAACCTTTGCCGGCTATACAACATCAAGTCTGCAATCTACAACTGGGCCAGTGCATAGAAGGGAAACTCTGTCAAGACTCTAGAAAATGGTTGGTCTCGTCTGCTTCTCGTAACGGATGTGGAGTACGATTTCCTAGGTTTTGACGTGGATGACTTCCACGCACGTCTACGTACACATGGCGAGATGTGGACGAAGTGCGTGAGTGGTTGGATGACAATGAGGGTGATCCTGGGTATCAGACCCTGTCTGATATCGAGATTGCATCATCAGTTGCAGGTGTCAGTAACCAGCTTGAAGATTTTGACAAGGACGGCGACGATGATGTGGACTCCTCTCAGCATGACACAACTCCAGCCATCCCCAAGCTGAGCTCACTCTGGGAACACTTAGAGTTCGTTCTGGACTACCTGGAACACCCGGACTCCGACAGGGAGATGGGGCCCTTGGGACTCGTGGAGGAAGTGCGTGCTTTCAGGCAGCACATCATAAATCGTCAGAATCGCTGCTCCTTGCGCCAATAAACGATTGACAGTTTTTTCAGGTTCGTGACCCCCACTGTGCCCAGCCCTGGCTCCACTCCATTGCCTCCCCAAGACAGGCCCTCATGCCTGGAGCTACAGTCCAGCACAACAGCCACGGTGGGAGTCACCGCTCGACGTGAGTCGGCGCCTGTCTTCAGAGTCGTCTGCAGTGGGTACGCCATCACCACGACCCAGTGACGCACCCCTAGGTCACCTGCCAGTGATACTCTCAGACTCTGACAGTGAACAGACCCCAAGAACATCTCCACTAGACCACACGGGAATTTACAGTGTTGTGCAGTGAGAAAAAGTGCATTGTGTTAAGGATTTACAGTTGTGAGTGAAAAGACAATTTTTTAACCAAATTTAATGTAAATAGACTTGGTGTGTTTTTGCTTTAGAAAATGGTTATAAGAGTGAAAAGAGTTAAAGTGCAGAGTGCAACACTTATTAAGTTACAATGAAGCATAAGTTAGATTGAAGAGTGCGCATCAGAAAAAGAATGGACTTCTGAGTGCTAATGACTAAGTTCAGTGCAAGACTTCATGAACAGTGTACTGCAAGTGTTTCAGGAAATCCTCTCCTTTTACTGTCAGGAGTCCGAAAGGAGGTTGGTTATTCATCGAGATGGCCATGGACTTGCTGTAAGTAGGCAGAATGTTTCATACCAGTACTCTCCTGTATTTTCCATACTATACTTACCCCAAACACCTCATTTCACTCTTTTATGTCCCTTATTGGTGGGAATATGCTGTGTCTTAGGTGCTATGCATGTGCAGTAGGAAGGTGTTTTTCTGAGTTAGGCTAGGTTAGGGTCCATAACTACCAGTCCAGGAGCCAGGGACTTGTAAGTACCCAGAATGTTGAATATTGTATGAACCCCACCTCAAAAGCCTCATTTTATGCTCTCTTTTGCATTTATTTCAGTATTTTATGTCCCTTATTGTTGTGATTTGGGTCTTAAATAGGTGTTATGCATGTCCAGAGGGAGTTGTATAGGTGTTTTTCTGAGTTAGGGTCCTATAAGTACAAGTCCATAAGCTGGGGCCCAATATCCGGACGGGACCACTATCCGAACCTGCCTATGGCTCTATTACGTCGGATATTGGAGGGATTACTGTATATAGTGATATATTCACATATTAACATTATATTGTGAATTAACATATATTATACAAGTTGTTTTATTTAAATAACAGACATGGGATTAGTCCGTGATTCACCAAATGCAGCAACCAGGAAAAGTCCAATCCTATAATATCAATATCAATAACATTATCAAAATCTAAATCTACTAAATGTAAGTAACTGTCTGTTCAGTTTTAGTAATTATATTCTCACAAGGATATTAATGTTTGATATTATTCACAAAATTCTTCAAGCCCTATATTAACTATCTGTACTGAAGGTGAGGGATTCTCGGTGGCCTGGATCTCTAATAGTGTACATTTCCGACAACACACATCACAAACATCAACACCGCTGTGCACACTTTCAATACAATTACTCAAAATGCTGATAAAAGACACATCCCTAGAAGCAACAGAATTAGACACAACCCTAACTTCACACCAGAAATTCAAGGCCTCATCAGTCAACAGGACTCTAATACAACACTACCCAACACCCCATACACAATATACCATACAACAAATACAAGAACTCAACACACAGATCCATCTATCTATCTAATACCAGATGCATCAATCCCGTTTGATGTGGCCACAAACAAACTGCCTCCATGTCGCCTCTGTCCTCGCTATTTCACTGCC